>NC_074712.1:21852914-22170887 GCF_947242115.1 Biomphalaria glabrata
GTGTGATAATCTAGTTTATTTTAATTGGGTCACCTGAGTTTATGTGATAATCTAGTTTATTTTAATTGGGTCACCTGAGTTTGTGTGATAATCTAGTTTATTTTAATTGGGTCACCTAAGTTTGTGTGACAATCTAGTTTATTTTAATTGGGTCACCTGAGTTTGTGTGATAATATAGTTTATTTTAATTGGGTGACCTAAGTTTGTGTGATAATCTAGTTTATTTTAATTGGGTCACCTGAGTTTGTGTCATAATCTAGTTTATTTTAATTGGGTCACCTGAGTTTGTGTGATAATCTAGTTTATTTTAATTGGGTCACTTAAGTTTGTGTAATAATGTATTTTATGTTCACGTATTTCGCTACCAACTCCATTATGTTGGTTTGTTGTGTAATTACATCAATGTCTCACTCTTACAAACTGCCAGCTAAAGTTGCATCGAGAAATGTGATCAGAAACTGACAATCTTCACTCGATCAAATATTTATCTAATCGGTTTTAATCACAATATTTGTTTTCTATTCAATAAATTAATCAAATATTTGTCATTATTCATGAGACAATTGGGCCAGCACAACAACCAGCCACAGTCATGCCCTACTTTTCCCAATATTAAATGTTTGTTCCCCATCAGACTAATTCACCAATACCATTCAAATAAAGTATACCTCTTTTAGTACATAAACAAAACAAACTGTCCAGTATAGGACAAAAATCCAAGTGATTAAACAAGGTATGCCATATTTGTGCTGTAAATTATTCTGACACGCTTAGATCTCAAAAAATTGAATGCTATGTTAGGCCTCTTGGGCTTGGCATGATTTGTGACACTGTAGATTTAAAGTAGAATTGTAGTATGCCCATAGTGTAATATTTAAAATTAAAGATCTCTAATTGGGTTCATTTTACTGAAAACGTTCTATAATATATGCTCCTAGTTCCTAGTATGATATTTAAAACAGATTTAGTTTGAGTTTTTCTCTCAGTTTATGTCATCTGAATGATTCACAACTCGACTTAGACGTGAGCTAGTAACTAGTACGTGTTAGTACGACTAACTAAAGGACATTTTTTTTTTCAATGAAGAATTAGTTTAGTACTAGAGTGAACTGGGGTACACTAGAACAGGATTTTTGAGCAAACAAGACAACAGTGATTAAATAGTATAATAGGCGACTCCACACCTCAGCTGATTTAGATTTTTAAATTTTGTCTTGCACTATCTGAATAGCTGTTCATAGGCTTCACTTGACCCCTCGGTGACCTTAGCAAGTGAAAGTTTACGGTACAAAACGTTGTAAAGAAAATGTTCTTTCATTTCACAGAACTAAAACGTTTACTTTTTAAATGTCACATGGCGGCAATAACATATCTCAGACATATGACAGAAACAATGATAAAGAAATACGATTACCATAACAATAAAATACGACATACAAATCAGAAGCCAAAACATTTTGATTCAAATGAAATTGTTTTGTTTTGATGACAAGACCATATATTTTCTGCACAACTGATTTAAGAAGGGGGATAACTCTGAATTCTAATACAATGTTTTGACTACGTGCCCTTTTTTTATTGTGTTTTATATCTGTGCTTTGAAATAATGTATCATGATCTTTATTTGCATTCTTAGAAAACAAACATTGTCATCTATCTATCTATCTATCTATCTATCTATCTATCTATCTATCTATCTTCCTATCTTCCTATCTATCTAACTATCTATCTATCTATCTATCTATCTTCATATCTTCCTATCTATCTATTGTTATGACTTTGCCATGCGCACCGCCATCCAAGATAGTGCAGAAAGAAGGTGCGCACTATCAGTGACCAGACAAGTCGGATGTTGACATAAGAGACTAACGATTTCCGCCCAAGTCTAGAGCCAAATGGAGATGCTGTACCCAAGGCAGATGTCCTTTGTGTTTGTCATGTCTCAGTGTAAATAAACGTCAATGTCCTCGTTGAGTTGCCTCACTTAAGTTATTACAATTGGTTGTCAGAAGTGGGATTATAGGCAACTCAACGAGAGGAGGTAGGATTTACAATGGCAGCTTTGAAACGATTAGACCAACTCTCAGTTAGAGAGCTTAGGAAGGAACTTCGTAACCGATATGAGATAATTGGTGGTACCAAGGAGGTGCTTACAGCTCGTCTCCAGCAAGCCTTGATAGATGAAGACGAAGATCCAGATACCTACTTATTTGAAATTGAACCGGAGATTTATGAGCTTATTGGCAAGATAAATGAAGCAATGTGTGAACAAATTAACAGTATGGGGAACAAGGTCGATAAAATGGTGTCTCAGCTGAAAGAAGGAGTAGACTCGTTGGTAAAGGAGCAGTTGCCTGTAGACTCGTTGGTCAAGAAGTTGCGTGGTCAAGACTGTGGTTGCACAAACAGTAGTGACAGAGACGCTGGGGATTTGAGCGCCGTCTGTGTCTGTGTTGTGGGCAAGTCTTGTGGTTGTAACTTTCAAGACGAGAAACGTGACAACGATTGCTGTGATGATCTCAACGAGATGTACCGAATCGAACGGAAAGAGACAAATGAAGAAACTGAAGACTGTTACGTGCCTGAAGCGTTTCTTCCTGTTGTACCTGTTACCAGTACCTTAACTGAAGTCTGTTACGTGCCTGAAGCGTTTGTTCCTGTTGTACCTGTTACCAGTACCTTAACTGAAGTCTGTTACGTGCCTGAAGCGTTTGTTCCTGTTGTACCTGTTACCAGTACCTTAACTGAAGTCTGTTATGTGCCTGAAGCGTTTGTTCCTGTTGTACCTGTTACCAGTACCTTAACTGAAGTCTGTTATGTGCCTGAAGCGTTTGTTCCTGTTGTACCTGTTACCAGTACCTTAACTGAAGTCTGTTATGTGCCTGAAGCGTTTGTTCCTGTTGTACCTGTTACCGGTACCTTAACTGAAGTCTGTTACGTGCCTGAAGCGTTTGTTCCTGTTGTACCTGTTACCGGTACCTTAACTGAAGTCTGTTATGTGCCTGAAGCGGATGTTCCTGTTGTACCTGTTACCACTACCTCATAGAGTCTGACGGAGCAAGACAACGTTGGGTCTGCGTTCGAGCCTGTTGCTGTGGACTTTAAAGACCTCTGCCTATCTGCCGGTGCTCACGAGGGAAATTCGAAGCTTGACAACAGCATCCAGAAGTTTACCATGAACTGTACGTGCGGCGCATCACACATAGAATTTAGATGCCAAGAAAACCACCAACAGCGCATATGTACTTCTACCATCATCATCGACATTGGCATAGATGAATGTCAATCAAATCACTCTAAATCTGAGCTGTCAAGAGAAAGACATTTTCCACTTGAACCTGAAGAGACCTATCTTCTGGACGTAAGACTGTTGTCTGAGGATGACTTCGGTGCATTGGACTTTGCTTGCAACGTGGCTGCAAGCGAACCTGAAGCTCCCTTGAGAGGCGTCTGTCGGGAAGGTCTGCTGAGACAGCGTGTCCGATCAACGGCTGTGCTGAAGAAAACAGTGCTCGACCTTATCTCTTTGTGTGGCAAACGGCCACGTCATTATCGCAACAACAGCCTGGTCAACTGGAGAAAGAGAAAGCGGCACTGGAAGAAAACAATGCGGATAGCCTCGTGGGGAACACGCTCCCTGCCGCCTGTGGCTCCCACTGATCGACCTCCACCTGAACTGTCAAACCTCAGCTGCAGTGTTTCTTTTCGGGACGAAAAGTGCTAAGACGGGGGCAATGTTATGACTTTGCCATGCGCACCGCCATCCAAGATAGTGCAGAAAGAAGGTGCGCACTATCTGTGACCAGACAAGTCGGATGTTGACATAAGAGACTAACGATTTCCGCCCAAGTCTAGAGCCAATATGGAGATGCTGTACCCAAGGCAGATGTCCTTTGTGTTTGTCATGTCTTAGTGTAAATAAACGTCAATGTCCTCGTTGAGTTGCCTCACTTAAGTTATTACACTATCTATCTATCTATCTATCTATCTATCTATCTATCTATCTATCTATCTATCTATCTATCTATCTTCCTATCTATCTATCTATCTATCTATCTATCTATCTATCTATCTATCTATCTATCTATCTTCCTTTCTTTTTTCTTAATGTGTATTAAATAAATAAATAGCAAGCTTTTTTTTTTTGATGTATTCGGTGCATAAAATACGTAAGTATCATTAAGTGATGTATTTAATTAGCCGCTTAATTTTTGCACCTATCAAATTTCTTTCGGTTGTAGAAGTACAAAGTGAATATCATTTTAGCCATTATCATTTAATTATCTGTTAGTTTGCAACAGTGGTCTGTCAACATTGTGCCAAGTACATTGTGAATTACCAAGCTTACATCAACTCAGTCTGTCTGTCTGTCTGTCTGTCTGTTTGTGTACGTTATTTCTCCCATCCTCGGATCAAGCTGAAACTTCGTTGACGTAGACAAAACATGAAACAATAAAAAAATTAACGAAATAGTCAATTAATAACTGGTTATTAATTATTTTGTTTGCTACCGACAAGGGAAGCTGATAGTTCAGTATTCACAGAAATGTTTAAATATGTCGGGTTTTCTCTTCTGAAATAATTGTACACGTTATTTGTCCCACACCCATTCTCGAATCAAGTTTAAACTTTAAACACTTATTTATTATACCACAAAAGCATGAACCAATTTGAAAAATTAACTAATTAGTCAATTAATTATTGGTATTACTTTTTTTTTAATAGCAAAAAAGGGAAATAACTTCTACATTATAGAGAGATTTAGTTTTAAGGGTGGAGTTATCTCCCTTAGATAAGCTTTGTTTTTCTTTGTGTCTATTTATTTCTAACCCCCTCTCAATATTCCACTTCTTTGTAACCCTATCATTAGGTCCCATTATATCGCCACCACGATTCTCCATCTCCATTCTCCTTTCTCTTCTTTTTCTCTCATACAGTATTTTATTTTTAAAAATTATTATAAAAAAAATTAACCATATCTTTAAAAAAAAAAAGTTTGAACAATGATACTGTGATTATTTTGTAATGTGAAAATCCCCAATATTACATCTCAACTTCTTCTTGTCTTTGACCTTGTAACACGTCTATTACACCTAAACGTCTTGTCTTTGACCTTGTAACACGTCTATTACACCTAAACGTCTTGTCTTTGACCTTGTAACACGTCTATTACACCTCAACGTCTTTTCTTTGACGCTGACGGACGGAGAAAAGAAAAGAAAAATCATTATTTCAATTGCACACTAATTCATCCGAAACAAATAGAATGATTGAACTCTTGTTAAAAAATTCTGGAGATAGCACTAGTAAGGTTAAAACAGTTGACATTTGCATTCAGATACCGTAATTTAACTATTGATATCTTGATGTATGCAATAGCTGACATTAAACTATCGATCATTGATCAATACAAGTCATGAGAGGAAGTAATTGATTGATGCTTGGCATTCAGCCCGTCTTCCAGCTAGAGCTGCCATTAAAAACGATAAGCAATAATGGACGGTGTCAGTGTTGAGATTCAAGTGAAAACAACTCGACACATCCTCCAGGCTGATGAATGAACACTTCCAAGACAAAGAGGCTGTTCAGTGGAACGTCTCACTTTTAGGACACGCTCACGAGTGCATTCCTAAGGTCGCTTTCACCCTACTCGGTGATGTCCGTAACGCATGAAAAAACAGGACGGCTGAAGATGTGAAGAGAAGTGTATGAGAGCGTTCACATTACATCATGATGTTAAAATGTTTGTAAGTCGCTTTAACCGGGCTTGTCTTGCCAGTCAACTTCACGGGTACCATATAGCGCTCTGAGGCCTGCTTGAGTGAACAGCATGCTTATATTCTAGACTTTTGTTTAGTGGTATGGTCTATAGAGATTAACCTATCACAAAGCAGCAATTAGAAATGAAATAAATCAATACAAATTTGGAATAACTAGATAGGGCACAGCAAAATCCCATCCAATGCGAAAGCTACAACGACAATAGAAAAAAATTGCACATTTAAAGCTATAAATTTTGCAGTATATTCCAAGCGATGTTGTTTGTAAACGGGAAGTCTTTCTGAAGGTCTCGGGCTAGCGTTGTTTGTGTGTGAAGTCAGTTTGATTTTATTGCATGGTCTTACTCTCTCCTCCACAGGTACTTGGCCCATGTTAATATTGGCGGATCCTGGGGTGGCTGAAGGAATGGGGCAGGCATGTTTTGTGGGGGAATTATTGAGTTTTAAAAAGTTATAAATCTAAAATAATCTAAATACATGTTCTGCAAGATGTTTTGTATCACTGGACAGCTATCTCGTATCATTTGGCTGTTATCATGCATAAACAGACTGCTATTTTGAATCACTGGATTGCTATCTTGTATCACTGGACTACTTTCTTGTATCATAAAACTGAATCATTGTACTGCTACCTTGAATCATTGGACTGCTATCTTGTAATTGGACTACAAACTTTTTCACTGGACTGCTATGATGATTCATTAGACTGCTACGATGTGTCTCTGGACTGCTATCTTGTATACACTACTTTTTTGTATCATAAGATTGCTCTCTTGAATCATTGAACTGCTATCTTGTATCACTGGACTACAATCTTGCATCACTGGACTGCGATCTTGCTACAGTTGGACAACTCTCTTGTATCACTGGACTGCGATCTTGCTACAGTTGGACAACTCTCTTGTATCACTGGACTGCGATCTTGCTACAGTTGGACAACTCTCTTGTATCACTGGACTGCGATCTTGTATCACTGGACTGCGATCTTGCTACAGTTGGACAACTCTCTTGTATCACTGGACTGCTATCTTGTAATTGGACTACAAACTTTTTCACTTGACTGCTATGATGATTCATTAGACTGCTACGATGTGTCTCTGGACTGCTATCTTGTATACACTACTTTTTTGTATCATAAGACTGCTCTCTTGAATCATTGAACTGCTATCTTGTATCACTGGACTACAATCTTGTATCACTGGACTGCGATCTTGCTACAGTTGGACAACTCTCTTGCATCACTGGACTGCGATCTTGCTACAGTTGGACAACTCTCTTGCATCACTGGACTGCGATCTTGCTACAGTTGGACAACTCTCTTGCATCACTGGACTGCGATCTTGCTACAGTTGGACAACTCTCTTGCATCACTGGACTGCGATCTTGCTACAGTTGGACAACTCTCTTGCATCACTGGACTGCGATCTTGCTACAGTTGGACAACTCTCTTGTATCACTGGACTGCAATCTTGTATCACTGGACTGCAATCTTGCATCACTGGACTACAATCTTGCATCACTGGACTGCGATCTTGCTACAGTTGGACAACTCTCTTGTATCATTGGATTGCGATCTTGTATCACTGGACTACAATCTTGTATCACTGGACTGCTATCTTGTATCACTGGACTACAATCTTGTATCATTGGATTGCGATCTTGTATCGCTCATATTCCGAGTCCTGTATGGATGAATAAGAAAGAGATAGTAGTCTACTGAGAAATCCAGATCAACAAACTTGACGTTCTAAAATGGTAATGCTGTTCTGGAACTTGGACAGTGTTGACAAATCAATGTATAGGGTTGAAAGTTCACTCTCTAACTACAGAGATTAAAAACAAATTTTAACTTTTTAAACTTATAGATTGTTTTTATTTCTATCTAGACCTACGTAATCCACTAAAGTCTATTTCGAACACTGTACTGGACTTATAAAACAATGAGCTCTAAGACATGTGCTACTATCTAGTCAATGGCGCATATAATAGTAATGTACTGTTGTAATGTTGAATTCTGAGTGTACATTGGTTTCCTGAGATTTCACTATTTTAGTATCGTGCATTTTACGGGAGGGAGGTGTATAAACTGAACCTCATACAGTGTACATTAGAAAGTGCGGGTCAAAGGACGAAACTCACTCTATAAGTAGTCCACGAGTCTGAATTCACTCTGTCTAAATGGTCTGATCTGACTATGTAAGTGACCCACGATTCTCAACTGATTGAGAACTACTATTCTACATCTTTGACTGTGTTCCATCGCTCCCCTCTTTGGGTCACGTGATGTAGTTGGCGCTCTGGAGCTGTTTACGTCAATGATCTCACGTTTGGAGATGGTGCAATTGTTAAAGGCCAGGCTCTGGAAGTGGACGCTATCAGAACATTACATCAAATATGTCAGCCAGCCAACTTCTAACTCCATGTTTACTTCATCATCAAAACATTAGCTGACTGCTTCTTTCCAAGGTTCTAGAATGTCTGAACATTAACAACAAAATTTCAAGAGCCTGCTTTTGGATGGGGAAAGTGAGGTTAGCAGAGGACATGTGCCAAGGACGTGTGGTGGGTTTAAAGGGTCACTTCAGAGAGAAAAAAAAGTAAAATTATCTTAAAGTTGTTTTTTTATAAAGAATTTTTTTCTCAGAACTTAAATGAGTGTAGGGGAGGAAGTCTAGTGGGAGTAGTGAGTAGTGAGTAGTAGCAGTAGTGAGTAGTGAGTAGTAGCAGTAGTGAGCAGTGAGTAGTAGCAGTAGTGAGTAGTGAGTAGTAGCAGTAGTGAGTAGTAGCAGTAGTGAGTAGTGAGTAGTAGCAGTAGTGAGTAGTGAGTAGTAGCAGTAGTGAGTAGTGAGTAGTAGCAGTAGTGAGTAGTAGCAGTAGTGAGTAGTGAGAAGTAGCAGTAGTGAGTAGTGAGTAGTAACAGTAGTGAGTAGTAGCAGTAGTGAGTAGTAGCAGTAGTGAGTAGTAGCAGTAGTACCAGTAGTGAGTAGTAGCAGTAGTACCAGTAGTGAGTAGTAGCAGTAGTGAGTAGTGAGTAGTAGCAGTAGTACCAGTAGTGAGTAGTAGCAGTAGTGAGTAATAGCAGTAGTGAGTAGTAGCAGTAGTGAGTAGTAGTGAGTAGTGAGTGGTAGCAATAGTGAGTAGTAGCAGTAGTGAGTAGTAGCAGTAGTGAGTAGTAGCAGTAGTGAGTAGTAGCTGTAGTGAGTAGTAGCAGTAGTGAGTAGTAGCAGTAGTGAGTAGTAGCAGTAGTGAGTAGTAGCAGTAGTGAGTAGTGAGTAGTAGCAGTAGTGAGTAGTGAGTAGTAGCAGTAGTGAGTAGTAGTGAGTAGTAGCAGTAGTGAGTAGTAGCAGTAGTGAGTAGTAGCAGTAGTGAGTAGTAGCAGTAGTGAGTAGTGAGTAGTAGTGAGTAGTGAGTAGTAGCAGTAGTGAGTAGTAGCAGTAGTGAGTAGTAGCAGTAGTGAGTAGTAAGTAGTAGCAGTAGTGAGTAGTAGCAGTAGTGAGTAGTAGCAGTAGTGAGTAGTAGCAGTAGTGAGTAGTAAGTAGTAACAAAAAAAACTTGCATTCTAGACTCAGTGGTAATCTTGTATTTCTAAAATACATTTCTCCTTCGTTGAAAGCAGTTCTGGTCAAAACTCAGTTTCCTGTTTCAATGTGATCAAAGAAACAAAATAATCACAATGCGACTCCATGGAAAAGTAGAGAGATATCCAAAGCAAGAAAAGTAGAGAGATCTCCAGAGCAAGAAAAGTAGAGAGATCTCCGGAGCAAGAAAAGTAGAGAGATCTCCAGAGCAAGAAAAGTAGAGAGATCTCCAGAGCAAGAAAAGTAGAGAGATCTCAAGAGCAAGAAAAGTAGAGAGATCTCCAGAGCAAGAAAAGTAGAGAGATATCCAGAGCAAGAAAAGAAGAGAGATATCCAAAGCAAGAAAAGTAGAGAGATCTCCAGAGCAAGAAAAGTAGAGAGATCTCCAGAGCAAGAAAAGCAAAACAGAAACAAGGTGCACGCCACATCATGTCTTGTGGTGTCTTGAGTTCTATAAACACGGTGGTTTCTTGAGTTCTACAAACAGTGTGGTGTCTTGAGTTCTACAAATAAGGCGGTGTCTTGAGTTCTATAAACACGGTGGTTTCTTTTTTCTACAAACAGTGTGGTGTCTTGAGTTCTACAAACACGGCGGTGTCTTGAGTTCTACAAACACGGCGGTGTCTTGAGTTCTACTAACAGGGTGGTGTCTTGAGCTCTACAAACACGGTAGGTGTCTTGACTTCTACAAACGAGGCGGTGTCTTGACTTCTACAAACAGTGAGATGTCTTTAGTTCTACAAACACGGCGGTATCTTTAGTTTTACAAACAATTTGGTGTCTTGAGTGGTACAAACACGGCGGGTGCCAACACCATCCTATCCTTTATTTTCAAATGTACTATTATTTATTAGCGGAACATAAATTGGTCAAATTTATGTAGATGTACTTTAGATTTCAATGTACCCAAGACCACTATCCCATGGTGAGACTAATGTAGAGGTGAATGTATATTTATTTGTTTTGATATATTTGATGCACGATTGTAATCAGACACAGATATTATTGAGTTACAAACTCAAGGATAAGGTCAGGCAACGTGCCCCGTGAGTCTAATTTAACAAAAAAATTGGGGGGGGGGGGACTAGATCATGAATTTTTTCAGTTTATAAAATTCTGGGCTAAGTTATTTGCCAGTATCTTCATACTTATTGTTTGGTATGTTTATTATGACCGTTTGTCTGGGTGACTCAATTGACCTCTGTTGTGAATGACTCCTCAATGTTTTCATTTGTGAGAATGAGCAGTGTGTAATGTGTAGGCAAGTGACCCTGTAATGTGTAAGATGAGGCCATGTTATTGACTTAACTACTGTTTGGTCTATTATCAGATGTTGTTGCTGTTGAAAAACCTTTGTCATCTATCCACTTTTAGTGGGGCCAGTGCCAGTGTGCCTTGAAACCCTTTATGTTTACTATGACTGTCAAGAAGAGAGAGTTGGTATGAGTTAAGGGGTCGTTCGTAAATGACGTCACGCTAAAAAATGACATTTTTTGACCCCCCCCCCCTTTTTCCCCTTTTTCACAAAGTATCACAAATTCTCAGACCCCCGCCCCCCCCCCTTCTTCGTCACGTCACAAAATAAAATATATTTATTTATTTCAAATTATTTATTTCTCATTAATTTTTTCCCAAAGAGGTTTCATGTGCTCATCGATAGTATACATGGGAAGATTTTCTTCTTCTGCTTGAGGAGCTGACTCGAAAATGAGATTGTCTTCAATGAGATCTTCTAGTGTGATTGTTTTGTTGGAGGGTGGGATGTGAACTTTTGGTGTGATTGTTTTGTTGGAGGGTGTGATGTGAACTTTTGGTGTGATTGTTTTGTTGGATGGTGGGATGTGAACTTTTGGTGTGATTGTTTTGTTGGATGGTGGGATGTGAACTTTTGGTATGATTGTTTTGTTGGATGCTGGGATGTGAACTTTTGGTGTGATTGTTTTGTTGGAGGGTGTGATGTGAACTTTTGGTGTGATTGTATTGTTGGATGGTGGGATGTGAACTTTTGGTGTGATTGTTTTGTTGGAGGGTGTGATGTGAACTTTTGGTGTGATTGTTTTGTTGGATGGTGGGATGTGAACTTTTGGTGTGATTGTTTTGTTGGATGGTGGGATGTGAACTTTTGGTGTGATTGTTTTGTTGGAGGGTGAGATGTGAACTTTTGGTGTGATTGTTTTGTTGGAGGGTGAGATGTGAACTTTTGGTGTGATTGTTTTGTTGGAGGGTGGGATGTGAACTTTTGGTGTGATTGTTTTGTTGGATGGTGGGATGTGAACTTTTGGTGTGATTGTTTTGTTGGAGGGTGGGATGTGAACTTTTGGTGTGATTGTTTTGTTGGATGGTGTGATGTGAACTTTTGGTGTGATTGTTTTGTTGGAGGGTGGGATGTGAACTTTTGGTGTGATTGTTTTGTTGGAGGGTGGGATGTGAACTTTTGGTGTGATTGTTTTGTTGGATGGTGGGATGTGAACTTTTGGTGTGATTGTTTTATTTGAGGGTGTGATGTGAACTTTTGGTGTGATTGTTTTGTTGGAGGGTGTGATGTGAACTTTTGGTGTGATTGATTTGTTGGATGCTAGGATGTGAACTTTTGGTGTGATTGTTTTGTTGGAGGGTGTGATGTAAACTTTTGGTGTGATTGTTTTGTTGGATGGTGGGATGTGAACTTTTGGTGTGATTGTTTTGTTGGATGGTGGGATGTGAACTTTTGGTGTGATTGTTTTGTTGGATGGTGGGATGTGAACTTTTGGTGTGATTGTTTTGTTGGATGGTGTGATGTGAACTTTTGGTGTGATTGTTTTGTTGGAGGGTGGGATGTGAACTTTTGGTGTGATTGTTTTGTTGGAGGGTGGGATGTGAACTTTTGGTGTGATTGTTTTGTTGGAGGGTGGGATGTGAACTTTTGGTGTGATTGTTTTGTTGGAGGGTGGGATGTGAACTTTTGGTGTGATTGTTTTGTTGGATGGTGGGATGTGAACTTTTGGTGTGATTGTTTTGTTGGAGGGTGGGATGTGAACTTTTGGTGTGATTGTTTTGTTGGATGGTGGGATGTAATCTTTTGGTGTGATTGTTTTGTTGGATGGTGGGATGTGAACTTTTGGTGTGATTGTTTTGTTGGAGGGTGGGATGTGAACTTTTGGTATGATTGTTTTGTTGGATGCTGGGATGTGAACTTTTGGTGTGATTGTTTTATTGGAGGGTGTGATGTGAACTTTTGGTGTGATTGTTTTGTTGGATGGTGGGATGTGAACTTTTGGTGTGATTGTTTTGTTGGATGGTGGGATGTGAACTTTTGGTGTGATTGTTTTGTTGGAGGGTGGGATGTGAACATTTGGTGTGATTGTTTTGTTGGAGGGTGTGATGTGATGTTTGGTGTGATTGTTTTGTTGGAGGGTGGGATGTGAACTTTTGGTGTGATTGTTTTTCAGGATAATGTGATGTGAACTTTTGGTGTGATTGTTTTGTTGGATGGTGGGATGTGAACTTTTGGTGTGATTGTTTTGTTGGATGGTGGGATGTGAACTTTTGGTGTGATTGTTTTGTTGGATGGTGTGATGTGAACTTTTGGTGTGATTGTTTTGTTGGATGGTGTGATGTGAACTTTTGGTGTGATTATTTTGTTGGATGGTGTGATGTGAACTTTTGGTGTGATTGTTTTGTTGGATGGTGGGATGTGAACTTTTGGTGTGTGATTGTTTTGTTGGATGGTGGGATGTGAACTTTTGGTGTGTGATTGTTTTGTTGGATGGTGGGATGTGAACTTTTGGTGTGATTGTTTTGTTGGATGGTGGGATGTGAACTTTTGGTGTGATTGTTTTGTTGGAGGATGGGATGTGAACTTTTGGTGTGATTGTTTTGTTGGAGGGTGAGATGTGAACTTTTGGTGTGATTTATTTGTTGGAGGGTGGGATGTGAACTTTTGGTGTGTGATTGTTTTGTTGGATGGTGGGATGTGAACTTTTGGTGTGTGATTGTTTTGTTGGATAGTGGGATGTGAACTTTTGTGTGTGATTGTTTTGTTGGAGGGTGGGATGTGAACTTTTGGTGTGATTGTTTTGTTGGATGGTGGGATGTGAACTTTTGGTGTGATTGTTTTGATGGATGGTGGGATGTGAACTTTTGGTGTGATTGTTTTGTTGGAGGGTGTGATGTGAATTTTGGTGTGATTGTTTTGTTGGAGGGTGGGATGTGAACTTTTGGTGTGATTGTTTTGTTGGAGGGTGTGATGTGAACTTTTGGTGTGATTGTTTTGTTGGAGGGTGGGATGTGAACTTTTGGTGTGATTGTTTTGATGGATGGTGTGATGTGAACTTTTGGTGTGATTGTTTTGTTGGAGGGTGGGATGTGAACTTTTGGTGTGATTGTTTTGTTGGAGGGTGTGATGTGAACTTTTGGTGTGATTGTTTTGTTGGAGGGTGGGATGTGAACTTTTGGTGTGATTGTTTTGTTGGATGGTGTGATGTGAACTTTTGGTGTGAATTTTTTGTTGAATGGTGGGATGTGAACTTTTGGTGTGATTGTTTTGTTGGATGGTGGGATGTGAACTTTTGGTGTGATTGTTTTGTTGGAGGGTGGGATGTGAACTTTTGGTGTGTGATTGTTTTGTTGGATGGTGGGATGTGAACTTTTGGTGTGTGATTGTTTTGTTGGATAGTGGGATGTGAACTTTTGTGTGTGATTGTTTTGTTGGAGGGTGGGATGTGAACTTTTGGTGTGATTGTTTTGTTGGATGGTGGGATGTGAACTTTTGGTGTGATTGTTTTGTTGGAGGGTAGGATGTGAACTTTTGGTGTGATTGTTTTGTTGGAGGGTGTGATGTGAACATTTGGGGTGATTGTTTTGTTGGAGGGTGGTATGTGAACATTTAGGGTGATTGTTTTGTTGGAGGGTGGGATGTGAACTTTTGGTGTGATTGTTTTGTTGGAGGGTGGGATGTGAACTTTTGGTGTGATTGTTTTGTTGGATGGTGTGATGTGAACTTTTGGTGTGATTGTTTTGTTGGAGGGTGGGATGTGAACTTTTGGTGTGATTGTTTTGTTGGAGGGTGGGATGTGAACTTTTGGTGTGATTGTTTTGTTGGATGGTGGGATGTGAACTTTTGGTGTGATTGTTTTGTTGGAGGGTGTGATGTGAACTTTTGGTGTGATTGTTTTGTTGGAGGGTGTGATGTGAACTTTTGGTGTGATTGTTTTGTTGGACGCTAGGATGTGAACTTTTGGTGTGATTGTTTTGTTGGAGGGTGTGATGTGAACTTTTGGTGTGATTGTTTTGTTGGATGGTGGGATGTGAACTTTTGGTGTGATTGTTTTGTTGGATGGTGTGATGTGAACTTTTGGTGTGATTGTTTTGTTGGAGGGTGGGATGTGAACTTTTGGTGTGATTGTTTTGTTGGAGGGTGGGATGTGAACTTTTGGTGTGATTGTTTTGTTGGAGGGTGGGATGTGAACTTTTGGTGTGATTGTTTTGTTGGAGGGTGGGATGTGAACTTTTGGTGTGATTGTTTTGTTGGAGGGTGGGATGTGAACTTTTGGTGTGTGATTGTTTTGTTGGATGGTGGGATGTGAACTTTTGGTGTGTGATTGTTTTGTTGGATGGTGGGATGTGAACTTTTGGTGTGATTGTTTTGTTGGATGGTGGGATGTAAACTTTTGGTGTGATTGTTTTGTTGAAGGTTGGGATGTGAACTTTTGGTATGATTGTTTTGTTGGATGCTGGGATGTGAACTTTTGGTGTGATTGTTTTATTGGAGGGTGTGATGTGAACTTTTGGTGTGATTGTTTTGTTGGATGGTGGGATGTGAACTTTTGGTGTGATTGTTTTGTTGGATGGTGGGATGTGAACTTTTGGTGTGATTGTTTTGTTGGAGGGTGGGATGTGAACTTTTGGTGTGATTGTTTTGATGGATGGTGGGATGTGAACTTTTGGTGTGATTGTTTTTTTGGATGGTGTGATGTGAACTTTTGGTGTGATTGTTTTGTTGGATGGTGGGATGTGAACTTTTGGTGTGATTGTTTTGTTGGAAGGTGGGATGTGAACTTTTGGTTTGATTGTTTTGTTGGATGGTGTGATGTGAACTTTTGGTGTGATTGTTTTGTTGGATGGTGTGATGTGAACTTTTGGTGTGATTATTTTGTTGGATTGTGTGATGTGAACTTTTGGTGTGATTGTTTTGTTGGATGGTGTGATGTGAACTTTTGGTGTGATTGTTTTGTTGGATGGTGGGATGTGAACATTTGGGGTGATTGTTTTGTTGGAGGGTGGGATGTGAACTTTTGGTGTGATTGTTTTGTTGGATGGTGGGATGTGAACTTTTGGTGTGATTGTTTTGTTGGATGGTGGGATGTGAACTTTTGGTGTGTGATTGTTTTGTTGGAGGGTGTGATGTGAACTTTTGGTGTGATTGTTTTGTTGGAGGGTGTAATGTGAACTTTTGGTGTGATTGCTTTGTTGGAGGGTGTGATGTGAACTTTTGGTGTGATTGTTTTGTTGGATGGTGGGATGTGAACTTTTGGTGTGATTAATTTGTTGGATGGTGGGATGTGAACTTTTGGTGTGATTGTTTTGTTGGATGGTGGGATGTGAACTTTTGGTGTGATTGTTTTGTTGGATGGTGGGATGTGAACTTTTGGTGTGATTGTTTTGTTGGAGGCTGGGATGTGAACTTTTGGTGTGATTGTTTTGTTGGAGGGTGGGATGTGAACTTTTGGTGTGATTGTTTTGTTGGATGGTGTGATGTGAACTTTTGGTGTGATTGTTTTGATGGATGGTGGGATGTGAACTTTTGGTGTGATTGTTTTTTTGGATGGTGTGATGTGAACTTTTGGTGTGATTGTTTTGTTGGATGGTGGGATGTGAACTTTTGGTGTGATTGTTTTGTTGGATGGTGGGATGTGAACTTTTGGTGTGATTGTTTTGTTGGATTGTGTGATGTGAACTTTTGGTGTGATTGTTTTGTTGGATGGTGTGATGTGAACTTTTGGTGTGATTGTTTTGTTGGATGGTGGGATGTTAACTTTTGGTGTGATTGTTTTGTTGGATGGTGGGATGTGAACTTTTGGTGTGATTGTTTTGTTGGAGGGTGGGATGTGAACTTTTGATGTGTGATTGTTTTGTTGGATGGTGGGATGTGAACTTTTGGTGTGTGATTGTTTTGTTGGATAGTGGGATCTGAACTTTTGTGTGTGATTGTTTTGTTGGAGGGTGGGATGTGAACTTTTGGTGTGATTGTTTTGTTGGATGGTGGGATGTGAACTTTTGGTGTGATTGTTTTGTTGGAGGGTGGGATGTGAACTTTTGGTGTGATTGTTTTGTTGGAGGATGTGATGTGAACTTTTGGTGTGATTGTTTTGTTGGATGGTGGGATGTGAACTTTTGGTGTGATTGTTTTGTTGGAGGGTGTGATGTGAACTTTTGGTGTGATTGTTTTATTGGATGGTGTGATGTGAACTTTTGGTGTGATTATTTTGTTGGATTGTGTGATGTGAACTTTTGGTGTGATTGTTTTGTTGGATGGTGTGATGTGAACTTTTGGTGTGATTGTTTTGTTGGATGGTGGGATGTGAACATTTGGGGTGATTGTTTTGTTGGAGGGTGGGATGTGAACTTTTGGTGTGATTGTTTTGTTGGATGGTGGGATGTGAACTTTTGGTGTGATTGTTTTGTTGGATGGTGGGATGTGAACTTTTGGTGTGATTGTTTTGTTGGATGGTGGGATGTGAACTTTTGGTGTGATTGTTTTGTTGGAGGCTGGGATGTGAACTTTTGGTGTGATTGTTTTGTTGGAGGGTGGGATGTGAACTTTTGGTGTGATTGTTTTGTTGGATGGTGTGATGTGAACTTTTGGTGTGATTGTTTTGATGGATGGTGGGATGTGAACTTTTGGTGTGATTGTTTTTTTGGATGGTGTGATGTGAACTTTTGGTGTGATTGTTTTGTTGGATGGTGGGATGTGAACTTTTGGTGTGATTGTTTTGTTGGATGGTGGGATGTGAACTTTTGGTGTGATTGTTTTGTTGGATTGTGTGATGTGAACTTTTGGTGTGATTGTTTTGTTGGATGGTGTGATGTGAACTTTTGGTGTGATTGTTTTGTTGGATGGTGGGATGTTAACTTTTGGTGTGATTGTTTTGTTGGATGGTGGGATGTGAACTTTTGGTGTGATTGTTTTGTTGGAGGGTGGGATGTGAACTTTTGATGTGTGATTGTTTTGTTGGATGGTGGGATGTGAACTTTTGGTGTGTGATTGTTTTGTTGGATAGTGGGATCTGAACTTTTGTGTGTGATTGTTTTGTTGGAGGGTGGGATGTGAACTTTTGGTGTGATTGTTTTGTTGGATGGTGGGATGTGAACTTTTGGTGTGATTGTTTTGTTGGAGGGTGGGATGTGAACTTTTGGTGTGATTGTTTTGTTGGAGGATGTGATGTGAACTTTTGGTGTGATTGTTTTGTTGGATGGTGGGATGTGAACTTTTGGTGTGATTGTTTTGTTGGAGGGTGTGATGTGAACTTTTGGTGTGATTGTTTTATTGGATGGTGTGATGTGAACTTTTGGTGTGATTGTTTTGTTGGAGGGTGGGATGTGAATTTTTGGTGTGATTGTTTTGTTGGAGGGTGTGATGTGAACTTTTGGTGTGATTGTTTTGTTGGAGGGTGGGATGTGAACTTTTGGTGTGATTGTTTTGTTGGATGGTGGGATGTGAACTTTTGGTGTGATTGTTTTGTTGGATGGTGGGATGTGAACTTTTGGTGTGATTGTTTTGTTGGATGGTGGGATGTCAACTTTTGGTGTGATTGTTTTGTTGGAGGGTGGGATGTGAACTTTTGGTGTGATTGTTTTGTTGGAGGGTGGGATGTGAACTTTTGGTGTGATTGTTTCAAAAGAGTCAACGATGCAAAGTCCACACATTTTGTTGACCGGAAAGTGATGGGCAGAATTGATCGTAGGGGATTGCCTTTTGAGATAAATGAAGAGATTGGAACAAACTTGTGTACTTAAATTTGGATTCGCTGGATTTCTGGATGTTGATTTCAGGGTTGTAGGAGGAGGCAGGAAGCGAGCAGGTTCCAAGAGTTTTCCCCGTGGTGAACTACAGCATTTCTTGTCCAAACATTTTGATATTTGTAGCATATATTGTGATGAACGTACATGGGTGGCGATCCAATCTTGGTCTTTTGTTATGATCAAGCTTTTGTCTATTTCAGAATCATTGCTTTTGATAAATTCTGAATGGACTCCAAATCCATCATAGACTGTATTGGAAAATAGCTCAGCCAAGACTTCTCCAGCGTGCTCGAAGTTTTTGTGTCCAAGTTCCTGATCTATAGTCTTTCCTGCTCCATCTAAGTGTTGTCCAAAATTATCGTGTGGAAGAATAAGTCCCGAAAGCTGCCGTGAAAGAGGAGCCATTCTCTATATTTTCAATGTTTTTTATTTGAGAATAAAACTACCTGAGAAGTTCATGTTGAAATGAGTACCTAAAAAATGTTATTATTTTTCGAAGATTTTTGAAGATTAAAAAAATATTTTATTCGTGTTTTTTTTCTTCTGAATTTTAAATTTCTGACGTCACAAAATCGCTAACCCTTCCCTTCCCCCTTGTCACAAAGTGTCACATTTTCTCAACCCCCCCCCCCCCCCCAGAGCGTGACGTCATTTACGAACGACCCCTTAAAGATGTGAGAAACTAGAGATCGTATCAAGAGAGACAGTTGATGAGTTCAGATTGTACAGCTGTATACTTCCAGAAGATCATTGAACTACTGCATCAACAATTACACATTTTTGGATGTTAAGTGGAATATATATATAGATTCTTGTGTCTTATTGGTTCTCTATTCAAGTAGACTTTGTTTTTTGTACTTTTTGTTTGTAAAACTGTTTGAACCACTTCATAGTACTCTTTTATAGAGTACATTTAAATTTCTTATATTTTAATTTCATCTTTATAAACTTATGTTTTAATTTCATCTTTATAAATTTATGTTTTAATTTCATCTTTATAAACTTATGTTTTAATTTCATCTTTATAAACTTATGTTTTAATTTCATCTTTATAAACTTATGTTTTAATTTCATCTGTATAAACTTATGTTTTAATTGCATCTGTATAAACTTATGTTTTAATTTCATCTTTATAAATTTATGTTTTAATTTCATCTTTATAAACTTATGTTTTAATTTCATCTTTATAAACTTATGTTTTAATTTCATCTTTATAAACTTATGTTATAATTTCATCTGTATAAACTTATGTTTTAATTGCATCTGTATAAACTTATGTTTTAATTGCATCTGTATAAACTTATGTTTTAATTGCATCTGTATAAACTTATGTTTTAATTGCATCTGTATAAACTTATGTTTTAATTTCATCTGTATAAACTTATGTTTTAATTGCATCTGTATAAACTTATGTTTTAATTTCATCTGTATAAACTTATGTTTTAATTGCATCTGTATAAACTTATGTTTTAATTGCATCTGTATAAACTTATGTTTTAATTGCATCTGTATAAACTTATGTTTTAATTTCATCTTTATAAACTTATGTTTTAATTTCATCTGTATAAACTTATGTTTTAATTTCATCTTTATAAACTTATGTTTTAATTTCATCTTTATAAACTTATGTTTTAATTGCATCTGTATAAACTTATGTTATAATTTCATCTTTATAAACTTATGTTTTAATTGCATCTTTATAAACTTATGTTTTAATGTCATCTTTATAAACTTATGTTTAATTTCATCTTTATAAATTTATGTTTTAATTGCATCTTTATAAACTTATGTTTTAATTTCATCTGTATAAACTTATGTTTTAATTGCATCTGTATAAACTTATGTTTTAATTGCATCTGTATAAACTTATGTTTTAATTTCATCTGTATAAACTTATGTTTTAATTTCATCTGTTTAAACTTATGTTTTAATTGCATCTGTATATACTTATGTTTTAATTGCATCTTTATAAACTTATGTTTTAATTTCATCTTTATAAACTTATGTTTTAATTGCATCTTTATAAACTTATGTTTTAATTTCATCTTTATAAACTTATGTTTTAATTTCATCTGTATAAACTTATGTTTTAATTGCATCTTTATAAACTTATGTTTTAATTTCATCTGTATAAACTTATGTTTTAATTTCATCTTTATAAACTTATGTTTTAATTTCATCTGTATAAACTTATGTTATAATTTCATCTTTATAAACTTATGTTTTAATTGCATCTTTATAAACTTATGTTTTAATGTCATCTTTATAAACTTATGTTTAATTTCATCTTTATAAATTTATGTTTTAATTTCATCTTTATAAACTTATGTTTTAATTTCATCTGTATAAACTTATGTTTTAATTTCATCTGTATAAACTTATGTTTTAATTTCATCTGTTTAAACTTATGTTTTAATTGCATCTGTATAAACTTATGTTTTAATTTCATCTGTATAAACTTATGTTTTAATTGCATCTGTATAAACTTATGTTTTAATTGCATCTGTATAAACTTATGTTTTAATTGCATCTGTATAAACTTATGTTTTAATTTCATCTTTATAAACTTATGTTTTAATTTCATCTGTATAAACTTATGTTTTAATTTCATCTTTATAAACTTATGTTTTAATTTCATCTTTATAAACTTATGTTTTAATTGCATCTGTATAAACTTATGTTATAATTTCATCTTTATAAACTTATGTTTTAATTGCATCTTTATAAACTTATGTTTTAATGTCATCTTTATAAACTTATGTTTAATTTCATCTTTATAAATTTATGTTTTAATTTCATCTTTATAAACTTATGTTTTAATTTCATCTGTATAAACTTATGTTTTAATTGCATCTGTATAAACTTATGTTTTAATTGCATCTGTATAAACTTATGTTTTAATTTCATCTGTATAAACTTATGTTTTAATTTCATCTGTTTAAACTTATGTTTTAATTGCATCTGTATATACTTATGTTTTAATTGCATCTTTATAAACTTATGTTTTAATTTCATCTTTATAAACTTATGTTTTAATTGCATCTTTATAAACTTATGTTTTAATTTCATCTTTATAAACTTATGTTTTAATTTCATCTGTATAAACTTATGTTTTAATTGCATCTTTATAAACTTATGTTTTAATTTCATCTGTATAAACTTATGTTTTAATTTCATCTT
This sequence comes from Biomphalaria glabrata, assembly GCF_947242115.1. NCBI lineage: Eukaryota > Metazoa > Mollusca > Gastropoda > Planorbidae > Biomphalaria > Biomphalaria glabrata. Next base: position 21,874,453 of record NC_074712.1, read on the forward strand.
TATAAACTTATGTTTTAATTTCATCTGTATAAACTTATGTTTTAATTTCATCTTTATAAACTTATGTTTTAATTTCATCTGTATAAACTTATGTTTTAATTGCATCTGTATAAACTTATGTTTTAATTGCATCTGTATAAACTTATGTTTTAATTTCATCTTTATAAACTTATGTTTTAATTTCATCTGTATAAACTTATGTTTTAATTGCATCTGTATAAACTTATGTTTTAATTTCATCTTTATAAACTTATGTTTTAATTTCATCTGTATAAACTTATGTTTTAATTTCATCTTTATAAACTTATGTTTTAATTTCATCTTTATAAACTTATGTTTAATTTCATCTGTATAAACTTATGTTTTAATTTCATCTTTATAAACTTATGTTTTAATTACATCTTTATAAACTTATGTTTTAATTTCATCTGTATAAACTTATGTTTTAATTTCATCTTTATAAACTTATGTTTTAATTTCATCTTTATAAACTTATGTTTAATTTCATCTGTATAAACTTATGTTTTAATTTCATCTTTATAAACTTATGTTTTAATTACATCTTTATAAACTTATGTTTTAATTTCATCTGTATAAACTTATGTTTTAATTGCATCTGTATAAACTTATGTTTTAATTGCATCTGTATAAACTTATGTTTTAATTGCATCTGTATAAACTTATGTTTTAATTACATCTGTATAAACTTATGTTTTTATTTCATCTGTATAAACTTATGTTTTAATTACATCTGTATAAACTTATGTTTTAATTTCATCTGTATAAACTTATGTTTTAATTGCATCTGTATAAACTTATGTTTTAATTGCATCTGTATAAACTTATGTTTTTATTTCATCTGTATAAACTTATGTTTTAATTACATCTGTATAAACTTATGTTTTAATTTCATCTGTATAAACTTATGTTTTAATTACATCTTTATAAACTTATGTTTTAATTGCATCTTTATAAACTTATGTTACGTTCATAGAAACACCCCTTGTCGTCAGTTTACCACTTTAGTAATTAGTTTCCATGTCCTGACACTGATACGAAATGACGTAAGTTACTAATTATAAACAGCCAATGGTGTCTTGTTATTTGCTTGTGGAAACGTTTCTTATCAGACTTGTCTACATCTTCGTTTCGTGCTGGCCTCAAAGACTGCGTCGCTCCGGTCTGAACAAACCCTTAGAATGTTTTCTTGTCTAACTTTATTGTTTCTTGAGGTAGGGCAAACATTGATTCAAGACGCCCTGACCTTACGACCAAAACACTCTTCATGTACTTTCATAAAAAAAGATTCATTCACGATCTTTTATGTTTCCAAACCAGAAGCCTGTGATTTGTAGGAAGATAAAAAGAAACTAGAGAATGAGTTTTAAAAAATAACGAACATGTTAAAACAAAAGAAATTGCCAAACTGGCTGCTAAGCCAACAGAAGAAATCTGGTCACAAATATCACAAGAAAGTTTCTTAGAATAATAAAGAGCTCGCCACTCTGTCCACAGAGTAAGGATGTTGTGTTGGATATGACCTGACAGTATCACTTGACCTGACAGTATCACTTGACCTGACAGTATCACTTGACCAGAAAGTATCACGTGACCTAAAACAACGAACCACACATCACCAAAAGAAGAAACGAAAAGGTTGAATACAAAAACAGTTTGTTTCTCAGATCACATTCAAACTGGACATTGAGTTGTGACCAGACTTGCTTGACACGATGGAGACATATATTTTAGAAACACAAGATTACCTCTGAGTCTAGAATGCAAGTTTTTTTTTTAAATACAAGGCATACTCTGTCTCTCTGTCTCTCTCTGTCTGTCTCTGTGTCTGTCTGTATCTGTCTTTCTCTCTTTAATAATAATAATAATATACCAGTCTGAGGGCGGTACTGCTGCAGACCTTCTACAACGCCAGAAAATTTCTCAGTGGACACTGTTAAAGGAACTAAATGAATTTTTGTTTAGCCAGAGGATGAATATGAGCTCTTTTCTAACATAATAATAAAAATATAAATAATAATAACTGACCTCGAAGACACACTCGAACCCTAAGTATTTTTAAGAAGACGCTCCTAAACTTGCTTGAGGGCCGCAGTGCCACATCAGTGTTGAAGGGACTACAGTGCCACATCAGTGTTGAAGGGACTACAGTGCCACATCAGTGGGAAGGGACAACAGTGCCACATCAGTGTTGAAGGGACTACAGTGCCACATCAGTGTTGAAGGGACTACAGTGCCACATCAGTGTTGAAGGGACTACAGTGCCACATCAGTGTTGAAGGGACTACAGTGCCACATCAGTGTTGAAGGGACTACAGTGCCACATCAGTGTTGAAGGGACTACAGTGCCACATCAGTGTTGAAGGGACTACAGTGCCACATCAGTGTTGAAGGGACTACAGTGCCACATCAGTGGGAAGGGACTACAGTGCCACATCAGTGTTGAAGGGACTACAGTGCCACATCAGTGTTGAAGGGACTACAGTGCCACATCAGTGTTGAAGGGACTACAGTGCCACATCAGTGTTGAAGGGACTACAGTGCCACATCAGTGTTGAAGGGACTACAGTGCCACATCAGTGTTGAAGGGACTACAGTGCCACATCAGTGTTGAAGGGACTACAGTGCCACATCAGTGTTGAAGGGACTACAGTGCCACATCAGTGTTGAAGGGACTACAGTGCCACATCAGTGTTGAAGGGACTACAGTGCCACATCAGTGTTGAAGGGACTACAGTGCCACATCAGTGTTGAAGGGACTACAGTGCCACATCAGTGTTGAAGGGACTACAGTGCCACATCAGTGTTGAAGGGACTACAGTGCCACATCAGTGTTGAAGGGACTACAGTGCCACATCAGTGTTGAAGGGACTACAGTGCCACATCAGTGTTGAAGGGACTACAGTGCCACATCAGTGTTGAAGGGACTACAGTGCCACATCAGTGTTGAAGGGACTACAGTGCCACATCAGTGTTGAAGGGACTACAGTGCCACATCAGTGTTGAAGGGACTACAGTGCCACATCAGTGTTGAAGGGACTACAGTGCCACATCAGTGTTGAAGGGACTACAGTGCCACATCAGTGTTGAAGGGACTACAGTGCCACATCAGTGTTGAAGGGACTACAGTGCCACATCAGTGTTGAAGGGACTACAGTGCCACATCAGTGTTGAAGGGACTACAGTGCCACATCAGTGTTGAAGGGACTACAGTGCCACATCAGTGTTGAAGGGACTACAGTGCCACATCAGTGTTGAAGGGACTACAGTGCCACATCAGTGTTGAAGGGACTACAGTGCCACATCAGTGTTGAAGGGACTACAGTGCCACATCAGTGTTGAAGGGACTACAGTGCCACATCAGTGTTGAAGGGACTACAGTGCCACATCAGTGTTGAAGGGACTACAGTGCCACATCAGTGTTGAAGGGACTACAGTGCCACATCAGTGTTGAAGGGACTACAGTGCCACATCAGTGTTGAAGGGACTACAGTGCCACATCAGTGTTGAAGGGACTACAGTGCCACATCAGTGTTGAAGGGACTACAGTGCCACATCAGTGTTGAAGGGACTACAGTGCCACATCAGTGTTGAAGGGACTACAGTGCCACATCAGTGTTGAAGGGACTACAGTGCCACATCAGTGTTGAAGGGACTACAGTGCCACATCAGTGTTGAAGGGACTACAGTGCCACATCAGTGTTGAAGGGACTACAGTGCCACATCAGTGTTGAAGGGACTACAGTGCCACATCAGTGTTGAAGGGACTACAGTGCCACATCAGTGTTGAAGGGACTACAGTGCCACATCAGTGTTGAAGGGACTACAGTGCCACATCAGTGTTGAAGGGACTACAGTGCCACATCAGTGTTGAAGGGACTACAGTGCCACATCAGTGTTGAAGGGACTACAGTGCCACATCAGTGTTGAAGGGACTACAGTGCCACATCAGTGTTGAAGGGACTACAGTGCCACATCAGTGTTGAAGGGACTACAGTGCCACATCAGTGTTGAAGGGACTACAGTGCCACATCAGTGTTGAAGGGACTACAGTGCCACATCAGTGTTGAAGGGACTACAGTGCCACATCAGTGTTGAAGGGACTACAGTGCCACATCAGTGTTGAAGGGACTACAGTGCCACATCAGTGTTGAAGGGACTACAGTGCCACATCAGTGTTGAAGGGACTACAGTGCCACATCAGTGTTGAAGGGACTACAGTGCCACATCAGTGTTGAAGGGACTACAGTGCCAGAGACATGAATATTCATTCGTTTTTTTTTAACATTATAATTAATTATAATAACAATAATAACAATAGTCTTATTGACAAATGAGAAAAATCAGCAATGGTCATCGACGTCACATGAACACTATCACAATACTAGTATCCCAACACCACTATCACAATACTACTATCACAATACTATTATCACAATATCACTATCACAATACTACTATCACAATACTATTATCACAATATCACTATCACAATACCACTATCACAATACTATTATCACAATATCACTATCACAATACCACTATCACAATACTACTATCACAATACTATTATCACAATACCACTATCACAATACTACTATCACAATACTATTATCACAATACCACTATCACAATACTACTATTTACTATCCCATAATATCCAACAAAAAGAAAGAAAAAAAAACGAAAACCTGAGCTTAGAGATGAATCAACTCTGGAAGCGCTCTAAAATAACAATATATCCTGTTTTTATATCAACTCAGGAGATGGTGACAACTGACCTCAAAGACACATTCGAACTTTAAGTATTCCTAAGAAGATCCTTGTCAGAGGGCAGTATTGCTGCAGACCTGCCACAACATATTTTGTATTGCCCATGAGCAAAATAGCACATAGATAGCAAATAAAATGTATGTTTATACCAGTTACACCCAACTATTGTAAAGTCTATAACACTCACATCGTGCTATTCGTAGGATTGTACTTTTTGTTTTCATTGCCAGGTAGTTTTTGTGAGTCTTTTTTTATCGGTGTCTTTTATTTTATCTGTTACAGCAGCAATATGATGTCATGGATTCACTCGTTACATGCTGAATATACCCAAAATCTTTGAGGCCTCAACATACGCTTCTATTTCACCGAATAGTTTTCAAAATTAAGTTTGTTGATTGCCAAGCATTTAGGATTTTATAAAGTGATTATTATTTCCGACACATTTTCATTTATAGCACGCCTATGATATTGATTATATTCAAAATATATATTCTTAATGATATGTTTTTAAATTATTTATAAAATTACTGCATGACTATGACTATTGTCTACATATCCCCTTCGATATTGTTTTTTTTTAAAACTAGCACTCCCTTTATTTCACAGGACTGCAATCGTTCACCAGTGACAAACAGTTACATCATCATACATGTTATTGTTTACCAACGACCTTGTTTCACCTCGGTTATCTCCTTCTTGACTAATTATCTCCACCTGTTGCTCGGCAACTACGTGGTTTCTCACATCTACCATTTGTACTAGTGCTTCCCCCCACCCCAAGCCATGCCACGTGACTCGCAGCTGTTTTCCTGTCACTTTGACTACTTTCTGCTCCCCCCCCCCCTTTCCCACACGTCCTCTTTCTTCACATCCCCCCACCCCGGCTCCAACCCATGACATAATAGTCTTCTCTTTGCTTGTTTATTTCTTCTACGGACGTAACATTTGGACTTTTTCTAAACGCTTCTTCATTGATGTGCAATTATACAATTAGTTTTAAAACACTTTTGAGTGTTCATTTCAAACCCAAGTTGACGTTCGGGGGGCAGCATGTTTACAAAGATTCTAATTGAATTATGCAACTTCTACGAGAAGTCACATGGGGTCAATGGGCTTCCTAAAATACTCCACATAGGAGGTCATTGATGTTGCAGCTTATTACCATCATCGGAGGTCAGTGATGTAGCAGCTTATTACCATCATCGGAGGTCAGTGATGTAGCAGCTTATTACCATCATCGGAGGTCAGTAATGTTGCAGCTTATTACCATCATCGGAGATCAGTGATGTAGCAGCTTATTACCATCATCGGAGGTCAGTAATGTTGCAGCTTATTACCATCATCGGAGATCAGTGATGTTGCAGCTTATTACCATCATAGGAGGTCAGTGATGTAGCAGCTTATTACCATCATAGGAGGTCAGTGATGTAGCAGCTTATTACCATCATCGGAGGTCAGTGATGTAGCAGCTTATTACCATCATCGGAGATCAGTGATGTTGCAGCTTATTACCATCATCGGAGATCAGTGATGTTTCAGCTTATTACCATCATAGGAGGTCAATGATGTTGCAGCTTATTACCATCATCGGAGGTCAGTGACGTTGCAGCTTATTACCATCATAGGAGGTCAGTGATGTTGCAGCTTATTACCATCATCGGAGATCAGTGATGTTGCAGCTTATTACCATCATAGGAGGTCAGTGATGTAGCAGCTTATTACCATCATTGGAGGTCAGTGATGTAGCAGCTTATTACCATCATCGGAGGTCAGTGATGTTGCAGCTTATTACCATCATCGGAGATCAGTGATGTTGCAGCTTATTACCATCATCGGAGGTCAGTGATGTAGCAGCTTATTACCATCATTGGAGGTCAGTGATGTAGCAGCTTATTACCATCATCGGAGATCAGTGATGTTGCAGCTTATTACCATCATCTGAGATCAGTGATGTAGCAGCTTATTACCATCATCGGAGGTCAGTAATGTTGCAGCTTATTACCATCATCGGAGATCAGTGATGTAGCAGCTTATTACCATCATAGGAGGTCAGTGATGTAGCAGCTTATTACCATCATCGGAGGTCAGTGATGTAGCAGCTTATTACCATCATCGGAGATCAGTGATGTTGCAGCTTATTACCATCATCGGAGATCAGTGATGTAGCAGCTTATTACCATCATAGGAGGTCAGTGATGTTGCAGCTTATTACCATCATCGGAGGTCAGTGATGTAGCAGCTTATTACCATCATCGGAGATCAGTGATGTTGCAGCTTATTACCATCATCGGAGATCAGTGATGTAGCAGCTTATTACCATCATCGGAGATCAGTGATGTTGCAGCTTATTACCATCATCGGAGATCAGTGATGTTTCAGCTTATTACCATCATAGGAGGTCAGTGATGTTGCAGCTTATTACCATCATCGGAGGTCAGTGATGTAGCAGCTTATTACCATCATAGGAGGGCAGTGATGTAGCAGCTTATTACCATCATAGGAGGTCAGTGATGTTTCAGCTTATTACCATCATAAGAGGTCAGTGATGTAGCAGCTTATTACCATCATCGGAGGTCAGTGATGTAGCAGCTTATTACCATCATCGGAGATCAGTGATGTTGCAGCTTATTACCATCATCGGAGATCAGTGATGTTGCAGCTTATTACCATCATAGGAGGTCAGTGATGTAGCAGCTTATTACCATCATCGGAGGTCAGTGACGTTGCAGCTTACTACCATCATAGGAGGTCAGTGATGTTGCAGCTTATTACCATCATCGGAGATCAGTGATGTTGAAGCTTATTACCATCATAGGAGGTCAGTGATGTAGCAGCTTATTACCATCATTGGAGGTCAGTGATGTAGCAGCTTATTACCATCATCGGAGGTCAGTGATGTTGCAGCTTATTACCATCATCGGAGATCAGTGATGTTGCTGCTTATTACCATCATCGGAGGTCAGTGATGTAGCAGCTTATTACCATCATTGGAGGTCAGTGATGTAGCAGCTTATTACCATCATCGGAGATCAGTGATGTTGCAGCTTATTACCATCATCTGAGATCAGTGATGTAGCAGCTTATTACCATCATCGGAGGTCAGTAATGTTGCAGCTTATTACCATCATCGGAGATCAGTGATGTAGCAGCTTATTACCATCATAGGAGGTCAGTGATGTAGCAGCTTATTACCATCATCGGAGGTCAGTGATGTAGCAGCTTATTACCATCATCGGAGATCAGTGATGTTGCAGCTTATTACCATCATCGGAGATCAGTGATGTAGCAGCTTATTACCATCATCGGAGATCAGTGATGTTGCAGCTTATTACCATCATCGGAGGTCAGTGATGTAGCAGCTTATTACCATCATCGGAGATCAGTGATGTTGCAGCTTATTACCATCATCGGAGATCAGTGATGTAGCAGCTTATTACCATCATCGGAGATCAGTGATGTTGCAGCTTATTACCATCATCGGAGATCAGTGATGTTTCAGCTTATTACCATCATAGGAGGTCAGTGATGTTGCAGCTTATTACCATCATCGGAGGTCAGTGATGTAGCAGCTTATTACCATCATAGGAGGGCAGTGATGTAGCAGCTTATTACCATCATAGGAGGTCAGTGATGTTGCAGCTTATTACCATCATAGGAGGTCAGTGATGTTGCAGCTTATTAACATCATAGGAGGTCAGTGATGTTGCAGCTTATTACCATCATAGGAGGTCAGTGATGTTGCAGCTTATTACCATCATAGGAGGTCAGTGATGTTGCAGCTTATTACCATCATAGGAGGTCAGTGATGTTGCAGCTTATTACCATCATCGGAGGTCAGTGATGTAGCAGCTTATTACCATCATAGGAGGTCAGTGATGTTGCAGCTTATTACCATCATAGGAGGTCAGTGATGTTTCAGCTTATTACCATCATCGGAGGTCAGTGATGTTGCAGCTTATTACCATCATCGAAGATCAGTGATGTTGCAGCTTATTACCATCATAGGAGGTCAGTGATGTAGCAGCTTATTACCATCATCGGAGGTCAGTGATGTTGCAGCTTATTACCATCATCGGAGGTCAGTGACGTTGCAGCTTATTACCATCATCGGAGATCAGTGATGTAGCAGCTTATTACCATCATCGGAGATCAGTAATGTTGCAGCTTATTACCATCATCAGAGATCAGTGATGTAGCAGCTTATTACTATCATCGGAGATCAGTGATGTAGCAGCTTATTACCATCATCGGAGATCAGTGATGTAGCAGCTTATTACCATCATAGGAGGTCAGTGATGTTGCAGCTTATTACCATCATCGGAGGTCAGTGATGTAGCAGCTTATTACCATCATCGGAGATCAGTGATGTTGCAGCTTATTACCATCATCGGAGATCAGTGATGTAGCAGCTTATTACCATCATCGGAGATCAGTGATGTTGCAGCTTATTACCATCATCGGAGGTCAGTGATGTAGCAGCTTATTACCATCATAGGAGGTCAGTGATGTTGCAGCTTATTACCATCATCGGAGGTCAGTGATGTAGCAGCTTATTACCATCATCGGAGATCAGTGATGTTGCAGCTTATTACCATTATCGGAGATCAGTGATGTAGCAGCTTATTACCATCATCGGAGATCAGTGATGTTGCAGCTTATTACCATCATCGGAGATCAGTGATGTTTCAGCTTATTACCATCATAGGAGGTCAGTGATGTTGCAGCTTATTACCATCATCGGAGGTCAGTGATGTAGCAGCTTATTACCATCATAGGAGGGCAGTGATGTAGCAGCTTATTACCATCATAGGAGGTCAGTGATGTAGCAGCTTATTACCATCATAAGAGGTCAGTGATGTAGCAGCTTATTACCATCATCGGAGGTCAGTGATGTAGCAGCTTATTACCATCATCGGAGATCAGTGATGTTGCAGCTTATTACCATCATCGGAGATCAGTGATGTTTCAGCTTATTACCATCATAGGAGGTCAGTGATGTTGCAGCTTATTACCATCATCGGAGGTCAGTGACGTTGCAGCTTATTACCATCATAGGAGGTCAGTGATGTTACAGCTTATTACCATCATCGGAGATCAGTGATGTTGAAGCTTATTACCATCATAGGAGGTCAGTGATGTAGCAGCTTATTACCATCATTGGAGGTCAGTGATGTAGCAGCTTATTACCATCATCGGAGGTCAGTGATGTTGCAGCTTATTACCATCATCGGAGATCAGTGATGTTGCTGCTTATTACCATCATCGGAGGTCAGTGATGTAGCAGCTTATTACCATCATTGGAGGTCAGTGATGTAGCAGCTTATTACCATCATCGGAGATCAGTGATGTTGCAGCTTATTACCATCATCTGAGATCAGTGATGTAGCAGCTTATTACCATCATCGGAGGTCAGTAATGTTGCAGCTTATTACCATCATCGGAGATCAGTGATGTAGCAGCTTATTACCATCATAGGAGGTCAGTGATGTAGCAGCTTATTACCATCATCGGAGGTCAGTGATGTAGCAGCTTATTACCATCATCGGAGATCAGTGATGTTGCAGCTTATTACCATCATCGGAGATCAGTGATGTAGCAGCTTATTACCATCATCGGAGATCAGTGATGTTGCAGCTTATTACCATCATCGGAGGTCAGTGATGTAGCAGCTTATTACCATCATCGGAGATCAGTGATGTTGCAGCTTATTACCATCATCGGAGATCAGTGATGTAGCAGCTTATTACCATCATCGGAGATCAGTGATGTTGCAGCTTATTACCATCATCGGAGATCAGTGATGTTTCAGCTTATTACCATCATAGGAGGTCAGTGATGTTGCAGCTTATTACCATCATCGGAGGTCAGTGATGTAGCAGCTTATTACCATCATAGGAGGGCAGTGATGTAGCAGCTTATTACCATCATAGGAGGTCAGTGATGTTGCAGCTTATTACCATCATAGGAGGTCAGTGATGTTGCAGCTTATTAACATCATAGGAGGTCAGTGATGTTGCAGCTTATTACCATCATAGGAGGTCAGTGATGTTGCAGCTTATTACCATCATAGGAGGTCAGTGATGTTGCAGCTTATTACCATCATAGGAGGTCAGTGATGTTGCAGCTTATTACCATCATCGGAGGTCAGTGATGTTGCAGCTTATTACCATCATAGGAGGTCAGTGATGTTGCAGATTATTACCATCATAGGAGGTCAGTGATGTTTCAGCTTATTACCATCATCGGAGGTCAGTGATGTTGCAGCTTATTACCATCATCGAAGATCAGTGATGTTGCAGCTTATTACCATCATAGGAGGTCAGTGATGTAGCAGCTTATTACCATCATCGGAGGTCAGTGATGTTGCAGCTTATTACCATCATCGGAGGTCAGTGACGTTGCAGCTTATTACCATCATCGGAGATCAGTGATGTAGCAGCTTATTACCATCATCGGAGATCAGTAATGTTGCAGCTTATTACCATCATCAGAGATCAGTGATGTAGCAGCTTATTACTATCATCGGAGATCAGTGATGTAGCAGCTTATTACCATCATAGGAGGTCAGTATTGTTGCAGCTTATTACAAATAGGAACGAATGGAATGCTATTTTTCTTTAAGGAAAGATTGTCCAAACAATCTAAGACATAAAAGTGAAGGGAAGCGGGCGAGGTTCTAGCTCTGGGCAATGGTAATGAGAGTTCGAAGCATCTATCACGCTACATGATCGTAGAGGTTAAAAAAAACGAAAAGAAATTGAACTTAAACCATACCTGTGGATGTAGTACTCATTACTTACTTTGGTTACTTTAATTTATAGCATATAGAAAATATATTTTTTTTTTAGTCATCGAAGATCTATATGTCTCTACTTAGAATGTAAGCAAAATTTTAGCTATCTAGCCAACGACTCATTTTCTTGTTTGTTATTGCTAAACTGTCCATTAATCTCCAGGCGTTGCTTAAATGTGGATTTTATTCGCCGCTCAATCCAAAAAATGTGGTTATATTTGTTTTAAATGCCGTTTATATGTTGTTGTTTTTTTATAAAAACATCAACACTTTCTTTACAAATGAAATATGTTGGCTTATTATCATGTTCCAAAAAAAAAAAGGTCCGTTCATTTTTCATGGTCAATCCTGGAAGATTCTACTTGTATCTTGTAGTTGTTTTCAACTCTCCCATTTCATGATCGTACAAATGTTAAATGTCATGGTGCCAATTCATCAGAGGGCACTAACATAGGTAAGATACATTTTTCAACATTTTGTTATTGGAAAAAAATTTGGGGGGGGGGGAGGTGATTTTCTACTCTTTCTGCCGACGTTTTGGAGGGCCGAACGGAGCCACGTTGCGGGCCGGATGTGGCCCGCGGGCCGTAGTTAGGGCATCACTGTTCTAGTTCATTTGAAGACCATTATTTTTAAACTCAGAAGCTAACATTCACTGAACCTAAGATTGCTGACGAATGGTGCGGATGCAGGCTACTATTGGAGGATTGAAGACACCCGCAGTATGGTGTCAAGAGAATTAGCTTTAGATTTCCAGGATGTTTTTTTTTCTTGCCTGCTTTGTTCTTGTAGCCCACTCTTACACTTGCCTGTCAGACTATCACAGGAGTATAACTGCTGAGTGTTGAAGGGAAGATAGATCAAAAAAGTTATATTTTGATAGGTCACCTTATTTCTTTCAGTCTACTGATGTCTACATTCATGTTCTTGCTATAGCTGCAAGATAAGCAAATGTTGAACATAGTAACTAAACAGGATAGCAAAGAGAGTTTATGTTTCACAAACTCGTAGGTGACCCCTGTGGGTCAGTCGTGTCATGCATATCGTTACATTCAAGCAAAAACCTAGGCAATATTAACGGGTTCGAAGAAGGTAACATGGAGCATTAAATAGCATCAGCTGATTTTTTTTTAAATTGTTTATAGATATACATACAATTTGCATTTTTTTAAGATTAGGGACTCGCTTTCCAATGATTATTAGCGGATCTCTGTATTTGTTGCAAATTAGGTATATTTACTATAATGTAGCTTCCATAATGTGGTATACTAGACTATACTTATTTATTGATTTTAAATTGATATGTATTAATTTACATACCATATTTGTGTCTACTTTTGAAACAAAACAGTTTGTCCTGTAAATATTCTTGTGGACAAAGTTAATAGTTTAAATCCTGGTGTATATTTATTATTTTAAGTTATATCTTTACATTCAATGTGGATATTTTTTTTTAAACGGGTCTGCTCATACAAAATAAATGTTCTGTTACACCTATATAGAGTATGACATAATCAATTGTAATATTCTCAATACAACATTTAGTTATATAAATATCGTATAAAAGACAGATACAGGCGAACTGACAAAGCAGACAAATGTAATAATCTCCCTTCCTCGGCCAATTACATTTCTTGCCCGGTGAAAACGTTTAATCATTCATTCTCACTCATGTAGTTCTTACATCAAAAAGAAGATGCATCCATTTCAATACATTCTCCTTGTACTACTCATGCTGTTGACTTGCTCTATAAGTATCAACATTGTTGAGGAGAAATACAAATCTGAGAGCTTAAATCAAAAGTACATCCTCACTTTTAACATTCTAACAACACACAATTAAAAAAAAAATAACACTCTTCTATCTTCTTGTCTCCCTGACCTGTGGGTTTTTTTTTGTCCTCCATGCTCTCGGTAGGTAACAATCTACATCTCTCTGAACAAATCTGTTGTATGGAATAGAGAGTTGGCAAGTAAGTCAGCCATTTAAAGTGTCTCAAGAGAAATGAAGTGTTAACATTTGATTACATGCCATGTTGTTTTATAGTCTTCTTCCATCTAACTGGGTTGGGGGGGAGGGGTCTAGATGGAACCAGTGTCTAGCAAGCATGGCTTGAAGGGTTCAATGCGTCAGGGTTCATGACCAATAAAAACTCACAGAAGCCATTGAATGAAAATCAAGCAAAATAGTTTTGAAAAGCTATCTAAAGAAAGAGTTCCGCACTTACAACGTAATGTAGAAGTTATTTCCCTTATTCGATATGAAACAAAATAATTCATTACTAATATTTAATTGACTAATTGGTTACATTTTTACAAATTAATTTATGTTTCGTTTTAAACAATAGATATTTTTAAAAAAATACAATTTGATCCGAGAATGGATTTTGGAAAAATAAGGTGTTTTATTATCTATGGGGAATAAACCCTACATTATTAGTCGTATAAGTGAATGCTAAAGGATTAGTTTCCCTTGTCGGCATCAAACAAAATAATTAATTACCAGCAATCAGCTCACTAATTGGTTACATTTTTGTTTTGATTCTTGTCTTGTCTATGCCAATAAATAATGGTGCAAATTTTCCATTTGACCCGAGAATGAATGTGGGAGATATAATGTGCACAAACCTTTTACTAGACAGGGTAAATATTTTGAGATTTTAAAAATCTTTGATGTATTGAGTTTCTACGGTTTCAGACATATCATCCATCTGTATTTATTGTTACAAAATTATATTTCTGTCATTAAAAAATGTATCTGTATTGTATGCTTGTCGGTGCACTAATACATAACGCTTGACTCAATTAGGTTTTCCTTGCACTTAACGCTAATTGTAACCTAGGAATTTAATAAGTCCCGATAACCACAAGTCCGAAATCAAGTTGTAGGAAATTTTTCCGACAATTTAGAACACACTTTGATCTCATCTTGATTTGCACCTGGATGTGTTGACATTAAGCAATGAAATACATGAACACAGAAAATGAACAGAAAGCGGTATGTAGAAATATAGAGCCTGTAAAGAGAAGCCTCAAGAAAAACGTAGGTAAATTTAAAAAAAATAGAGATTTTGACGTGAATAAAAAAACGAAATAATACACGGACCCTAGAGTAGAAGACAATTGTTACCAACTAAATAATACACGGACCCTAGAGTAGAAGATAATTGTTACCAACTAAATAATACACAGACCCTAGAGTAGAAGATAATTGTTACCAACTAAATAATACACGGACCCTAGAGTAGAAGATAATTGTTACGAACTAAATAGTACACGGACCCTAGAGTAGAAGATAATTGTTACCAACTAAATAATACACGGACCCTAGAGTAGAAGATAATTGTTACCAACTAAATAGTACACAGACCCTAGAGTAGAAGATAATTGTTACCAACTAAATAATACACGGACCCTAGAGTAGAAGACAATTGTTACCAACTAAATAGTACACGGACCCTAGAGTAGAAGATAATTGTTACCAACTAAATAATACACAGACCCTAGAGTAGAAGATAATTGTTACCAACTAAATAATACACGGACCCTAGAGTAGAAGATAATTGTTACCAACTAAATAATACACAGACCCTAGAGTAGAAGATAATTGTTACCAACTAAATAATACACGGACCCTAGAGTAGAAGATAATTGTTACCAACTAAATAATACACGGACCCTAGAGTAGAAGATAATTGTTACCAACTAAATAATACATGGACCCTAGAGTAGAAGATAATTGTTACCAACTAAATAGTACACAGACCCTATAGTAGAAGATAATTGTTACCAACTAAATAATACACAGACCCTAGAGTAGAAGATAATTGTTACCAACTAAATAATACACGGACCCTAGAGTAGAAGACTATTGTTACCAACTAAATAATACACGGACCCTAGAGTAGAAGATAATTGTTACCAACTAAATAATACACGGACCCTAGAGTAGAAGATAATTGTTACCAACTAAATAGTACACGGACCCTAGAGTAGAAGATAATTGTTACCAACTAAATAGTACATGGACCCTAGTGTAGAAGATAATTGTTACCAACTAAATAGTACACAGACCCTAGAGTAGAAGATAATTGTTACCAACTAAATAATACACAGACCCTAGAGTAGAAGATAATTGTTACCAACTAAATAATACACGGACCCTAGAGTAGAAGACTATTGTTACCAACTAAATAATACACGGACCCTAGAGTAGAAGATAATTGTTACCAACTAAATAATACACGGACCCTAGAGTAGAAGATAATTGTTACCAACTAAATAGTACACGGACCCTAGAGTAGAAGATAATTGTTACCAACTAAATAGTACATGGACCCTAGAGTAGAAGATAATTGTTACCAACTAAATAGTACACAGACCCTAGAGTAGAAGATAATTGTTACCAACTAAATAATACACAGACCCTAGAGTAGAAGATAATTGTTACCAACTAAATAGTACACAGACCCTAGAGTAGAAGATAATTGTTACCAACTAAATAATACACAGACCCTAGAGTAGAAGATAATTGTTACCAACTAAATAGTACACAGACCCTAGAGTAGAAGATAATTGTTACCAACTAAATAATACACAGACCCTAGAGTAGAAGATAATTGTTACCAACTAAATAGTACACAGACCCTAGAGTAGAAGATAATTGTTACCAACTAAATAGTACACGGACCCTAGAGTAGAAGATAATTGTTACCAACTAAATAGTACACAGACCCTAGAGTAGAAGACAATTGTTACCAACTAAATAGTACACGGACCCTAGAGTAGAAGATAATTGTTACCAACTAAATAATACACAGACCCTAGAGTAGAAGATAATTGTTACCAACTAAATAGTACACAGACCCTAGAGTAGAAGATAATTGTTACCAACTAAATAGTACACAGACCCTAGAGTAGAAGATAATTGTTACCAACTAAATAGTACACGGACCCTAGAGTAGAAGATAATTGTTACCAACTAAATAGTACACAGACCCTAGAGTAGAAGACAATTGTTACCAACTAAATAGTACACAATTATTTGGGCGACAGACAAAAGAGCTTAGAAAACTGACTCGACTGTCATGAAAATGCTAACCAATGAGGATGTTGGTTTAAACGACTTCACTTCTCACTTTCTGATTCTATACACTGGATAGACCAAAACGTTTGAATGGCTTTGGCTCCAGGTAGGAACATCTCCAATCAAGTGGAAAGATTTTTTTTTTCATTTTATGTCAATGTGACCCTAACGCTAAATTTATCCAAATAATATTCAAAAGACTTGACAAGAAAATCCACCCACAATTTCAAGTGAATAAGAGTCAAGTTCATTAAAAATAGAGATCGTTTGGGCGTTGTCACCAGATAGCCGTGACACGCGCTTCGCATTAAGGCGTTTAACTTGTCATGTTTCATGGTTCATACAACTTCCTTATCACAAACTCAACAACCCGAGCTTTCCACGGATAGTCTAGAATACAATCCTTCATAGAGAATAGTTCACATTGAACACCTGGATACATTGTACCATCTAGGCCTCCTGGGATTATTTCAAGGCCACAACTTATCTACATTTTACTTGAACTCCAAACGTCTCTTAGATCTGACTTCTCTTTAGAAGTAACAAAAACCAAATCAGGATGGTGTCCTGGTCGTGTGGTTAGCGCTCGGGACTGTAGGCATGGTGGTTCCGGGCTGCAACTACTGTCAGTATCCAACTAACTAAATAATCTTCTACTACTGCCAGTATCCAACTAACTAAATAATCTTCTACCACTGTCAGTATCCAACTAACTAAATAATCTTCTACTACAGCCAGTATCCAACTAACTATATAATCTTCTACCACTGTCAGTATCCAACTAACTAAATAATCTTCTACCACTGTCAGTATCCAACTAACTATATAATCTTCTACTACTGCCAGTATCCAACTAACTATATAATCTTCTACTACTGTCAGTATCCAACTAACTAAATAATCTTCTACTACTGCCAGTATCCAACTAACTATATAATCTTCTACCACTGTCAGTATCCAACTAGCTAAATAATCTTCTACCACTGTCAGTATCCAACTAACTATATAATCTTCTACTACTGCCAGTATCCAACTAACTATATAATCTTCTACTACTGCCAGTATCCAACTAACTATATAATCTTCTACCACTGTCAGTATCCAACTAACTATATAATCTTCTACTACTGCCAGTATCCAACTAACTATATAATCATCTACCACTGTCAGTATCCAACTAACTATATAATCTTCTACCACTGTCAGTATCCAACTAACTATATAATCTTCTACCACTGTCAGTATCCAACTAACTATATAATCTTCTACCACTGTCAGTATCCAACTAACTATATAATCTTCTACCACTGTCAGTATCCAACTAACTATATAATCTTCTACCACTGTCAGTATCCAACTAACTAAATAATCTTCTACCACTGTCAGTATCCAACTAACTATATAGTCTTCTACCACTGTCAGTATCCAACTAACTATATAATCTTCTGCCACTGTCAGTATCCAACTAACTATATAGTCTTCTACTACTGCCAGTATCCAACTAACTATATAATCTTCTACTACTGCCAGTATCCAACTAACTAAAGAATCTTCTAAACTGCCAGTATCCAACTAACTATATAATCTTCTACCACTGTCAGTATCCAACTAACTATATAATCTTCTACCACTGTCAGAATCCAACTAACTATATAATCTTCTACTACTGTCAGTATCCAACTAACTAAATAATCTTCTACTACTGCCAGTATCCAACTAACTAAATAATCTTCTAAACTGCCAGTATCCAACTAACTATATAATCTTCTACCACTGTCAGTATCCAACTAACTATATAATCTTCTACCACTGTCAGTATCCAACTAACTATATAGTCTTCTACTACTGCCAGTATCCAACTAACTATATAATCTTCTACTACTGCCAGTATCCAACTAACTAAATAATCTTCTAAACTGCCAGTATCCAACTAACTATATAATCTTCTACTACTGCCAGTATCCAACTAACTATATAATCTTCTACCACTGTCAGTATCCAACTAACTATATAATCTTCTACTACTGCCAGTATCCAACTAACTATATAATCTTCTACTACTGCCAGTATCCAACTAACAAAATAAACTTCTAAACTGCCAGTGTGACATAATGGGGAAACAACTATTTTTGATTACTTGTATAGTTAGGAGTGATTCCCCTTATATAGTTTATAAAAGGCCTTGCAAACTGTGTTTAGTTGCCACTTGCTCCTGAGTTACCAGCTTGACCACTTGACCTGTGTTGTGTATAGTATTTTTTCTGTTAGTGGTCTTGTGTCATGGGGTACTCGGAGAAGTGTGCCCTGCTCTGGAGATCTTTGGGCTAAGTATGTCTTTAGTATTATTGTATTTTATATAATGTATTTATTAATAGATATAGCCCCAAATGATTTCCAGGCAGTATATTTTTTTTACCCTGATGTTCTGCATCCTGGGGTACTCCCAAACGTGACATATTTTTGTAACCTTTTTCTGAGGGATTCAACCTGTATTGAATCATCAGATGGACTTTACATATTTTTTTAGCCTTGTCTCTGAGGGATTCAACCTGTATTGAATTATCAGATGGGCTTTACCAAACGGATGGCTATAGGTGGGATTCTATGAAGCTTGTAGGCTCATAGGTTTCCCTGAAGCCTATAGTTCATCATGACCATTTTGTTGTTTTTTTTTGGCTAAAAGTGGCTAGTGTAAGCCTGAAGCCTGTAACCATAGTGTAGCCAAAAGTGGTCGTGTTTCGACCTGAGGCCTGTGACCTTCAGATGGCTGTGTAAGCCGGAAGTTTGTAACCCAGTGGTCAAAAGTGGTCATGTGTTAACCTGAGGCCTGTGACCTGTATTTTTGATAACCAGAATGTGACGATAATGTAACATATGAATAGGGCTGTGTGCCATATTATTTTAGAGTCTCTTTTGTTTACTTTTTGTTGTTTTGGCCTGTGAGTTAATGGCCATGTATTTACACCTTTATTTTATTCATGTAAATAAACCATGTAAAAATGTTTACCTGCGACTTTGTAAAGTCTTTTGTTGCATACATTAGTTAATTGTATACCTGGAGGTTATACTTAATAACCTAGGCAGTACAAGAAGGGACCAGTACACCTCTGGACGAACGTGCCAGCACACACTTAACACTGATCTGTTGATCTAAAGTACCTAAGTCTAGCTATAATTCTAATTGAATATTTTTAGCTATACACGCTAATAGGTAAATTAATTGATCAAAATTTTGTTATATTGAGTGGGGTGCTCTTTTAGAATCAATCCCCATTACTATGTAACAAGGGGTACTCTTACAAGCAACCTCGTTTCATTTGTAACAGCCAGTATCCAACTAACTATATAATCTTCTACCACTGTCAGTATCCAACTAACCAGATAATCTTCTACCACTGCCAGTATCCAACTAACCAGATAATCTTCTACCACTGCCAGTATCCAACTAACTATATAATCTTCTACCACTGTCAGTATCCAACTAACTAAATAATCTTCTACTACTGTCAGTATCCAAGTAATTCAACTATTGACCTTTATCTTCTTAGATGCACAAACGCATTCTCTTGACGTCTACAATTCACTAGACATTCTAATCCAACAAGGCAGGTGAAATGTAATGAAGTAAGATAAGGGTACTGGCTGAGACTCAAGTGTGAGTGTCCTTACCGATCAAATTGTGCGTCAAAGCCAAGTGTTGGTGTATTAACTTTGCAACTTGGTTATGGCGACCTAGGTAGGCTGATTCTGATAGGGCTGGACATCCTGCCATAATGTGTTCAATCGACTCGCCCACATTTCCACATTTTCGGCATTTGTCGACAACATATTATTATTATTATTAAGCAAAGTTGTGTACAAAATTTGTGTGATTTTTCTGTAAAATTTTCACGCCCCCTCACCTCCCCTCCCGCGGATCCATGGGTTCATGATGTCCGGCCTTGAAAAATTGAAAGCAGTTTTCAAGTATCAAATTTACATCCTCCACTAGTGACCACTATTGATTAGATGCTATGACTGAATGGACTGCACTGGCACTAATACTTATAAAAGGTAATACCTGCAATGAAATGTCTCTCTGGACTGAAGAAGACTCCATTTGGGAAGTCCACCGGATACCTTTCTACCTTAGTTGATGGCACAAGAAAGGCTAAATGAGATCTTTGGTATTTTTTTAATAGGCCTGGTTACTGAGCCTGAAGCTGTGAGACAGTGGATGTGGTTACTCAGGCTGGATGCTGTGGAAGTAGTTACTGAGACTGGGTGGCAGTGGATGTGTTTACAGAGGCTGGGTGCAGTGTCTGAGACTGGGTGGCAGTGGATGTGGTTACAGAGGCTGGGTGCAGTGTCTGAGACTGGGTGGCAGTGGATGTGGTTACAGAGGCTGGGTGCAGTGTCTGAGACTGGGTGGCAGTGGATGTGGTTACAGAGGCTGGGTGCAGTGTCTGAGACTGGGTGGCAGTGGATGTGGTTACAGAGGCTGGGTGCAGTGTCTGAGACTGGGTGGCAGTGGATGTGTTTACAAAGGCTGGGTACAGTGTCTGAGACTGGGTGGCAGTGGATGTGTTTACAGAGGCTGGGTGCAGTGTCTGAGACTGGGTGGCAGTGGATGTGGTTACAGAGGCTGGGTG
Source organism: Biomphalaria glabrata (assembly GCF_947242115.1). Taxonomy (NCBI): domain Eukaryota; kingdom Metazoa; phylum Mollusca; class Gastropoda; family Planorbidae; genus Biomphalaria; species Biomphalaria glabrata. The sequence continues at coordinate 21,895,754 of NC_074712.1, forward strand.
CAGTGTCTGAGACTGGGTGGCAGTGGATGTGTTTACAAAGGCTGGGTACAGTGTCTGAGACTGGGTGGCAGTGGATGTGGTTACAGAGGCTGGGTGCAGTGTCTGAGACTGGGTGGCAGTGGATGTGTTTACAAAGGCTGGGTACAGTGTCTGAGACTGGGTGGCAGTGGATGTGTTTACAAAGGCTGGGTACAGTGTCTGAGACTGGGTGGCAGTGGATGTGGTTACAAAGGCTGGGTGCAGTGTCTGAGACTGGGTGGCAGTGGATGTGTTTACAAAGGCTGGGTACAGTGTCTGAGACTGGGTGGCAGTGGATGTGGTTACAGAGGCTGGGTGCAGTGTCTGAGACTGGGTGGCAGTGGATGTGGTTACAGAGGCTGGGTGCAGTGTCTGAGACTGGGTGGCTGTGGATGTGGTTACAGAGGCTGGGTGCAGTGTCTGAGACTGGGTGGCAGTGGATGTGTTTACAAAGGCTGGGTACAGTGTCTGAGACTGGGTGGCAGTGGATGTGGTTACAGAGGCTGGGTGCAGTGTCTGAGACTGGGTGGCAGTGGATGTGGTTACAGAGGCTGGGTACAGTTCCTGAGACTGGGTGGCAGTGGATGTGGTTACAGAGGCTGGGTGCAATGTCTGAGACTGGGTGGCAGTGGATGTGTTTACAGAGGCTGGGTGCAGTGTCTGAGACTGGGTGGCAGTGGATGTGGTTACAGAGGCTGGGTGCAGTGTCTGAGACTGGGTGGCAGTGGATGTGTTTACAAAGGCTGGGTACAGTGTCTGAGACTGGGTGGCAGTGGATGTGGTTACAGAGGCTGGGTGCAGTGTCTGAGACTGGGTGGCAGTGGATGTGGTTACAGAGGCTGGGTACAGTTCCTGAGACTGGGTGGCAGTGGATGTGGTTACAGAGGCTGGGTGCAATGTCTGAGACTGGGTGGCAGTGGATGTGTTTACAGAGGCTGGGTGCAGTGTCTGAGACTGGGTGGCAGTGGATGTAGTTACAGAGGCTGGGTGCAGTGTCTGAGACTGGGTGGCAGTGGATGTGGTTACAGAGGCTGGGTGCAGTGTCTGAGACTGGGTGGCAGTGGATGTGTTTACAGAGACTGGGTGGCAGTGGATGTGTTTACAGAGACTGGGTGGCAGTGGATGTGTTTACAGAGGCTGGGTGCAGTTCCTGAGACTGGGTGGCAGTGGATGTGGTTACAGAGGCTGGGTGCAGTGTCTGAGACTGGGTGGCAGTGGATGTGTTTACAGAGGCTGGGTACAGTGCCTGAGACTGGGTGGCAGTGGATGTGGTTACAGAGGCTGGGTGCAGTGTCTGAGACTGGGTGGCAGTGGATGTGTTTACAGAGGCTGGGTACAGTGCCTGAGACTGGGTGGCAGTGGATGTGGTTACAGAGGCTGGGTGCAGTGTCTGAGACTGGGTGGCAGTGGATGTGTTTACAGAGGCTGGGTACAGTGTCTGAGACTGGGTGGCAGTGGATGTGTTTACAGAGGCTGGGTGCAGTGCCTGAGACTGGGTGGCAGTGGATGTGGTTACAGAGGCTGGGTGCAGTGTCTGAGACTGGGTGGCAGTGGATGTGGTTACAGAGGCTGGGTGCAGTTCCTGAGACTGGGTGGCAGTGGATGTGGTTACAGAGGCTGGGTGCAATGTCTGAGACTGGGTGGCAGTGGATGTGGTTACAGAGGCTGGGTGCAGTGTCTGAGACTGGGTGGCAGTGGATGTGGTTACAGAGGCTGGGTGCAGTGTCTGAGACTGGGTGGCAGTGGATGTGTTTACAGAGGCTGGGTACAGTTCCTGAGACTGGGTGGCAGTGGATGTGGTTACAGAGGCTGGGTGCAGTGAAATTATTTACTAACGGTGAGAAACGCTCCTGAGATTGTGAGATGGAGACATTTCTATTTGTGTATGTGAATTCAAGCTCGTACGGTCTCATTAGTTCTTGATGCTAATGCTGAATAACTCGCACCAGGGACGCCAAGGTTTTAGTTATAAGCTACTACGACAAATTAACGACTAAATTAAAGCAGGGATAATTTACAATAGCTCTCCCAATTCTGTTTTTACACAATTTATCACATTTAAAATACCTCATAAGATTTGTGCTGAAACTTTTTTAAAAAAGGGCGGTAATTTCCACTTGTGGGAAGTTGGTTCAATGCCTTGTTTTATTTCTTTTCTATTGACATCTGAGAATGTGCAATGAGTTTGCTAACCTTTGGCCCCCCCCCATATATATATTTGTTGAAATATTTGTGGATATAAAGAAAACATGACACTTGAACTATTGATATAAAGATCGGACTCCAATTCCATCTTTGAGTTCATTGAAATTCAGATTGTGGTAGTGTTGGACAATGAAGGAAGAATCTACACAGTTCCAATAACATATTCTGTCTCTCTTGGTGCAGCCATATTGAGGCATGTAACAACTTCTGTAGACTGTTAACAGCTTAGTTTGTCCTAGCTCTCTACTTTCATTATCTGCTCAAGTGAAGTCCGGATATAAGGCACTTCTAGTTTTGTTATAACTCTCTTTTTAACAGATGCTTGGACTTCGTTTTATGCCACTGCACGATTTCAGGTGAAGTTTGTTAGTGCTTGCTTACGTTTTTAAGTAGCCTGATTTGGTTTAAGTCTAAAGGTTGCCATGTTGGAAATGTGAGATGGTGCCAGTGCCTTCCCGTCAAACCCTGATCGGAATGAGCACCAGTGCCCGAAATGTGTACTCGCAAGTCAGCTCCCAACTCAACTTGTACAAGTGTTTCAGTCACATGAGCAGAACAAATACATTGACTCACATTTTTCCCACACTGGGGCGTACCAATTATTTTCAGTTTTGTGAGGGGAAAAAATCTTATAAAGATAAAGTGCGATCGAATATGACGTCATTCGTTTATGTTTGGACTGTCAAAAAGTTTGATTTTCAAGAAATTGCTTGGAAGTTATTCTTAGATATTGGAACGTGAGGTGGGGGGGGGGGGGGAGATGGAAGAATGTAAAAAAATGGAAATTTCTCGTCACTTCACTGAAACATATCGATAGACTGAGTGACAAGATCTGAACGCGGGCACACACATACACACATGTATATACACACACATACTCACAGAAAACCAGACTATTAGGTTCAAAGAAATACATTATTTTAGTCATGAGGCACAAACCTACTTTGAACTTTGATACACAGCTACTGATATCATTGACGACAAAGTGTCATTCCTAGAAACACGAAGGTGTTAGCCATCCCGTATATTTATTGACTACTTGAGTGACAGGCGCCATTGCTTCAGGCGTTGTGTTCCAGGAGGCAGGTGTACAGACGGAGGAGAACAAATCTCTCAGCTGCAATGCCAAACATTTCTTGGCACTTGTTGATCTCTGATTGGTTCACTGACATAGCAGACGCTCGTGTTTCACACAAGTGTGGCGATAAACTAGTCGTCGAGAAATTGTGTCCTTCTGAAGCCTTTTAAAGTGATGTGTGATTTAATGGTGTCAATACCTCACACAGTGTACTCTTGGGTAAGGATTGCAAGATAGTATTTTTAACTCTCCATAGGGTTCCAAAGGACTGTCAATGCCGGGGGTGAAAGTGGGGATAAACTCCCACTTTCCAAGAAATGCTCCCATGGCTTGCGTCTCTAAATGCCTCTGACAGTGAAATCCAGCTCCTGGCCTTCACGTGTGATTTTCCCAAAAATCCTGTGGGACCTGTTCTTACAAACTGATAGGAGAAGGGATGAAAGGCGGAACACTGGCGCCTCAAAACCAGTTTAGCTTCGTGTTGATGGGGCACGTCAGCCTGAATAACGCAACCCATCTAGGAGAAGGATACCTCTGACTCTAAACCTCCACTTTGTGGCGATACTCCCCCGTGTGGGTATCGGGGCTTGGAAATGAGTAATAACCCCACTGCCTTTCCACTTGAATTTCCTTTCACTAAGGCGAATAATAGTGGAGCTCATTTGTATTTGATATTATGTGTAGTTATTTTGTTAGGCCAGTCTATAATACACAGATCTATATAATACTTAAATCTAAAAAAAACAAGATTACAAAGACAGTTTGTGTGGAAACACAAACTCAAAATCGGCCCCCGAAGTGGTCCACCCACGCAGGCTTCAATATTTTCAGAAAGAACATCCAAATGAAATTATATCAAAGACAAATAAGAGATAAGAATGGAGAAAAAAGGTTGACAGATCTTGTGTAGTGCCGCAACGGTACAGCAGAAGAAAGGATAGGTGCAGGTGAATGCAAAGTTAGATGTGATTCTGGCCTAACTAGTTCCCCTTTCAGACCTTATGGTCTATACTAGTCTATAGGGCAGATGATGTAAAGTTAATCTGTTTTTGTGGCCTACGGTTAACGAGGTTGTCATGTAGCCAGCATAACGACCAACCGCCTTTACTTTTCCCCATTAATATCAGGTACCCATTGGAGCTGGGTGGACTCAGATGCGCCTAAGGATTCCGAAGTGTAAAATCCCAGTCTTCACCAGGATTCGAACCCGGGGCCCCCGGTTCGGAAGCCAAGCGCTTTACCGCTCAGCTACCGCGCTTCTCCTGGCCTAACTGAAGTCTTATAATTGTTTTGAAAAGGCTCAATATCTTATACGAATGCTCAAAAAAAAAAAAAAAAAAAAACTTTCGCATTAAACAAAAAAAAGTGCACGAAAATGACGTTTACAAGATTACTATTCGTGTTAATTTAGGTCTAACTTATAATACATACTAATTAGCTTTTTCTCTTTAAAAAACTGCTTGCATAACTGATTTTAAAAAATGAAATTTTTCGCTTTCAGAAAAAAAAAGTAGCCGATGCATCAGAACTTTGAATGATCTAAAATATTGTGATGTCGGATTTTCAATATCTTTTCTAGTTTACGAGATCTAAATGGGACAGACGGACAGACGGACAGACATTTCGCACAAAACTAATAGCGTCTTTTCCCCTTTCGGGGGCCGCTAAAAATCATGCCAGATTGTTACCACTGATTACGTTGTATTTACATCCGGTGTCACTGACTTTTGGGTCAAAGGTTCTAGGCTTAAAGATCACAGGTCAAATGTAAAGTTTTAACTGCTTAGTGTTTAGCATTCTGTTGTATTGGTTTTTGTGAAAAAAGATAATCACGCCCTTTAGCCCTTCATCTCACGAGATCTCTAGATCTACAGGTAATTCTTGACAGGTTAGTTGACGTCTGCTTAGAGTGTCAGAGTGAGACCTGCAGACGGGGAAGTCAAGAAGTAGCGTGTGTGTGTGTGTGTTTGTGTGTGTCTCTCTGTATGTTTGAGTTTGTTTATGGTACGTTCAATACAACATTAAAACAAAACTCAATACACACAAACAAATACAGAATTTCTTGTTAGCGGGAGAGAGTTAACTATAATCCAGAAAAAAGAGCTCGCTTCTGGACGCCGATGGATGAGCCAGGAATAGCAGTAACGTGAAAACGTCTTGTATAAAGTTTATTGTCACTTTGGAAGTAGGTTATGTAAACATTTCCTTCAAGTTTGCAATCTTTCATTGGTTCCATTTTTTATGTCTCTTTTATTTTAGTGCCTCAGCTTGTCTTTTTATAGTTTTTTTTTTTTCTTAAAAATAAAAACTGGTAGAATTTTTTTGGGAAAGAAATGCACTTTAGCTTTGAACTTGTGTGGTCCTTTTGAAACAAAATGTCATTTCATGAAGAGATGCACTGAAATGAAAGCCATTAAACATCCACAAAATGATGCTTCCATGTCTCTTTAGTTCCAGTCTCCACGGACAGTTACATAGAGTCCTAGGCACTGAAAGTTATTTAGTTCGGACCTCATGACAATTAGACATTTGTATTATGTATGTAGTCCTTCAGTTTTCTTATGTATGTGGTCCTTCAGTTGTGTTATGTATGTAGTCCTTCAGTTGTCTTATGTATATAGTCCTTCAATTGTGTTATGTATATAGTCCTTCAGTTGTGTTATGTATATAGTCCTTCAATTGTCTTATGTATGTATTCCTTCAGTTGTGTTATGTATATAGTTCTTCAGTTGTCTTATTATGTGGTCCTTCAGTTGTGTTATGTATGTAGTCCTTCAGTTGTGTTATGAATATAGTCCTTCAGTTGTCTTATGTATGTAGTCCTTCAATTGTCTTATGTATGTAGTCCTTCAGTTGTGTTATGTATATAGTCCTTCAGTTGTCTTATTATGTGATCCTTCAGTTGTGTTATGTATATAGTCCTTTGGTTGTCTTATGTATGTAGTCCTTCAGTTGTGTTATGTATATAGTCCTTCAGTTGTCTTATTATGTGGTCCTTCAGTTGTGTTATGTATGTAGTCCTTCAGTTGTGTTATGTATATAGTCCTTCAGTTGTGTTATGTATGTGGTCCTTCAGTTGTGTTATGTATGTAGTCCTTCAGTTGTGTTATGAATATAGTCCTTCAGTTGTCTTATGTATGTAGTCCTTCAGTTGTGTTATGTATATAGTCCTTCAGTTGTGTTATGTATATAGTCCTTCAATTGTCTTATGTATGTAGTCCTTCAGTTGTGTTATGTATATAGTCCTTCAGTTGTCTTATTATGTGGTCCTTCAGTTGTGTTATGTATATAGTCCTTTGGTTGTCTTATGTATGTAGTCCTTCAGTTGTGTTATGTATATAGTCCTTCAATTGTCTTATTATGTGGTCCTTCAGTTGTGTTATGTATGTAGTCCTTCAGTTGTGTTATGTATATAGTCCTTCAGTTGTCTTATGTATGAAGTCCTTCAGTTGTGTTATGTATGAAGTCCTTCAGTTGTGTTATGTATGTGGTCCCTTAGTTGTGTTATGTATGTGATCCTTCAGTTGTGTTATGTATGTGGTCCTTCAGTTGTGTTATGTATGTGGTCCTTCAGTTGTGTTATGTATGTGGTCCTTCAGTTGTGTTATGTATGTGGTCCTTCAGTTGTGTTATGTATGTAGTCCTTCAGTTGTGTTATGTATGTGGTCCTTCAGTTGTGTTATGTATGTGGTCCTTCAGTTGTGTTATGTATGTGGTCCTTCAGTTGTGTTATGTATGTGGTCCTTCAGTTGTGTTATGTATGTGGTCCTTCAGTTGTGTTATGTATGTGGTCCTTCAGTTGTGTTATGTATGAAGTCCTTCAGTTGTGTTATGTATGTAGTCCTTCAGTTGTGTTATGTATGTGGTCCTTCAGTTGTGTTATGTATGTGGTCCTTCAGTTGTGTTATGTATGTGGTCCTTCAGTTGTGTTATGTATATAGTCCTTCAATTGTCTTATTATGTGGTCCTTCAGTTGTGTTATGTATGTAGTCCTTCAGTTGTGTTATGTATATAGTCCTTTGGTTGTCTTATGTATGTAGTCCTTCAGTTGTGTTATGTATATAGTCCTTCAGTTGTCTTATTATGTGGTCCTTCAGTTGTGTTATGTATGTAGTCCTTCAGTTGTGTTATGTATATAGTCCTTCAGTTGTCTTATGTATGAAGTCCTTCAGTTGTGTTATGTATGAAGTCCTTCAGTTGTGTTATGTATGTGGTCCTTCAGTTGTGTTATGTATGTGGTCCTTCAGTTGTGTTATGTATGTGGTCCTTCAGTTGTGTTATGTATGAAGTCCTTCAGTTGTGTTATGTATGTGGTCCTTCAGTTGTGTTATGTATGTGGTCCTTCAGTTGTGTTATGTATGTGGTCCTTCAGTTGTGTTATGTATGTGGTCCTTCAGTTGTGTTATGTATGTGGTCCTTCAGTTGTGTTATGTATGAAGTCCTTCAGTTGTGTTATGTATGTAGTCCTTCAGTTGTGTTATGTATGTGGTCCTTCAGTTGTGTTATGTATGTGGTCCTTCAGTTGTGTTATGTATGTGGTCCTTCAGTTGTGTTATGTATATAGTCCTTCAATTGTCTTATTATGTGGTCCTTCAGTTGTGTTATGTATATAGTCCTTCAGTTGTTATATTATGTGGTCCTTCAGTTGTGTTATGTATGTAGTCCTTCAGTTGTGTTATGTATATAGTCCTTCAGTTGTCTTATGTATGAAGTCCTTCAGTTGTGTTATGTATGAAGTCCTTCAGTTGTGTTATGTATGTGGTCCTTCAGTTGTGTTATGTATGTGGTCCTTCAGTTGTGTTATGTATGTGGTCCTTCAGTTGTGTTATGTATGTGGTCCTTCAGTTGTGTTATGTATGTGGTCCTTCAGTTGTGTTATGTATGTGGTCCTTCAGTTGTGTTGCCTACACCGAAACTGGTGTTGTGTACGTGATGTTTCAGTTCGTGCTGTGGTTGGTCTGGATGATATAGGCAACTCTCTCTGTGCTCTGGTAACCTGACACCTCATTATACGAGACATTTCATTATACGAGACATTTCATTATACGAGACATTTCATTATACGAGACATTTCATCATTATAGCAATTCATCATTTAGGTTTAAGGTTAGGGTTAGGGTTAACTTGCTCAGTATGGTAATGACTTAATCACACCTACATGTATTTATGTTTGCAAAATAAACTTTATACAATGATGAAATGTTATGGTGATGAAATGTTGCCATGATGAAATATCTCGTATGATGAGATGTCAGGGAACCCTGTGCTCTAGTGACACCATGGAAGAAGCACATGGAATAATACCTGTGCCTTTATGTTAGTCTTTCTCAGCATTTTATTACAAATTATTATTATTATTACATTTTATTACAAAGCTTAACTCAACTCAATCTGTCTGTCTTCCTGTCTCTGTCTGTCTGGTAAAAAATATTTACACGTTACTTCTCCCATAACAATTCTCGGACCAAGTTGAACATTAGCACAATTATTCTTTGACATTGGCGAGACATGAAGCAATAAAAAGTAACTAATTAAACAATTGCTTTTTTTTTTTTTTTGGTTTTGTTTTGAGTATAATGTATGTCCTCTAATAATGGTTTAACCAAGGTTAGATAGCATTTTAATTTCAAGATTTTTGATTAGTGAACATTTTGTTACATAAAACAAAATTCTTTATTTGAATTTTTATGGGATTAAATACACATTTTCTTCTTCTTCTTCATCGTTCTCATTGTTATGTTGGAGTGTTCATATGACTAGACCAATACATGAGATGAACTGCGCAGTGGTTTCCAAATGAGGGAGCTCTCCATATAGTTTTCTTTCTATTGGGGTGATTTGGGGCCAATGTCTTATACGGGCCTCTTGGTAGAGAGAGCAGTTTTGGAGGACGTGGTCGGCATTTTCTGGTGATACTTCACATGGGCAGATTTCACTGGTTCCAATTTTGAGCTTCCGGAACATGTGTTGTCGCATTCTGTTGTGTCCGGTCCTGAGTCGAATGATTAGACGTTGGTCTTGTCGGGATAGCTTATAGTAAGCATCATCTTTCTTGTGATTTGGATGGGAGCTCGTCCATTTCTCATTTATTTTATCTACAATTAATTTCTTCATTTCTTCTGGATAGAGTGCAGAGTTTACTTGTGAGTTTGTTCTCCCACTCTTGGCGAGTGTGTCAGCCTTCTCATTTCCTGCTAGTTGTATGTGAGCTGGTATCCATTGAATAACAGTTTTTTTGCTGTTGTGGTTGAGCTTTGTGAGTGCTGTTCTGAGGTTTTTAATATAAGGGGAATCAGAGTTTTGCAGGCTTTGGAGGGTTGTTTTTGCGTCTGTTAGAAAGACAATCTGACTGTGAGGGGAACTTGGATGATTTGCTAGCATGGTAGCAGCTAGTGCTAGTGCTTCCCTTTCTGCTCTGTGACTGTCAGAGAGCTCTCCAGTTGCAAAGGATTTTTCTAGTTTTCCTCCATCTGGCCATTCGATAAGTATTCCAGCTCCTCCATTTGTGGTAGCTTTATGGGATGAGCCATCCGTGTAAACTCTGATCCACTGATTGCTAGGGTAATTGGTATGTAGAAAACAGTTCACTATTTCCTTGAGCTCTGTTGGTCTGTAATCAGATTTTCTTTTTATGTTTTCAATATGGTCCCTTATAGTAGGAAGAGGGCTTTCGTCCCAGGGTGGAGATTCATTATAGTGTATCGAGGATTCCAGAGTAATTTTTCAAGTTGGTGTTTCTTTTTTAGGTTTAGAGATTCCTGTATGAAATTGGTCCTTTTGAGACGGTTTTTTGTGCCAGTTTTTGTGGATTTTTGTTCTGAGTGGGTGCCTCTCCAAGGTTTCCAATTTAGTGAATTGGGAAAGGATTTTTATTTCTCTTCTTTCATCCAGAGAGTTCAGGGCAGCGGTTTCCTCCATAGCTCTTATGGGTGTTGTTTTGATTGCTCCTGTCATTATCCTTAGACCAATATTTTGAACCTTGTCTATTTTTCTAAGGTTGGTTTGGGCTGCTGAGCCCCATGCTGTGGCACCATATTCTAGTACAGGTCTTACATAACTGGTATAGGTCTTTTTCAGGATGTTGTGATTAGCTCCCCAATCTGTGCCAGCTAATTTTTTCAAGAGGGATAGTCTCTGGATGCCTTTACTCTGTGTTTTATCTATTTGGTTTTCCAGGTTAGTCTCGGGTCATAGGTGACTCCAAGATAAGTAGGGCTGTCATTTTTTTCTAAAGTTTCCTTATCTAATGTTAATTTTATTGTTTGTTGTTTTGTTGACAGTGAGAATATGGTATATGTTGTCTTTTTTGTGTTAATGGACATGCCCCAGTCTTTGGACCAATTATTGAGTTTATCAAGAGCATCTTGTAATCGAAATTTCGATGTTCCTACATATTCTTCTGTGCTAATTAAGGCAAGGTCATCTGCATACATGCTGCTCTTAACTTTTTTGGGTAGGTTTTGATTTAGATCGTTTATGAATATTAGGAAAAGTGTTGGGGATAGGACTCCTCTTTGGGGGACACCATTTTTTATACCCACTGTGTGGCTTCTTTGTCCTTGCATGCAAACTAAGGCTTTTCTATTATTTAGGTATTCCTTTATCCAGTTGTACATTCTGTGGGATATGTGATGCTGGATTAGATTGAGCAAGAGACATTGTTCCCAGACTTTGTCAAATGCTTTTTCTAAGTCAACCCACACAATTGTTGTTGGTTTCTTTTCTTGAAAGCCGTCTTCTATTTCTTGTGTGATGAAGGCAATTTGATCTTCTGTTGATCTGCCTTTTCTAAAGCCAGCCTGGGCTTCAGTGAGTAGGTTATTTGACTCAAGGATCCATGTCAGCCTTCTATTTATCACTCTTTCCATCAGTTTGCAAGTACAGCTAGTGAGGCTGATGGGACGGTAACTATCCAGTTTATTTCTTGGCTTGCCGTGCTTTAGTATAGGGATCATAATGGCTTTTTTCCAGATGTTTGGAATTCTGCCAGATTTCCAGCTAGCATTGAATAATTGTAGCAGTTTTCTTTGGGCTTGAGGACCCAAGTGAAGAAGCATGTCATTTGATATTTTGTCTGGGCCCGGGGCTTGTTTTGGTTTGAGGACTTTTAGGGATTCATCTAGTTCCTTCATTTTAAGATTAGTGGTCATTCCCAAGGAGTAAGCTGGATTGTTTTCTTTAAATTTATCTTGGATTTCTGAGTTTACATCTTAATACACATGAATTATGCAGACTACAAAAGTCGTCGACTAGTCTGTTAAAGTCGTTATATTTTACTTTACAAATATACTTTTCCTAATTTGATACAAGTATAAGTCATGAATACTAAACTCAAGTCATAAGTAGTGGGCCAGCAAACGTCGTTTCTGTTTTGTTTTAAGCGGAGTGATTTGGTATGCACTAAAACACTTTGTCATCATCTCAAACATCCTCTCTCTCTCTCTCTCTCTCTCTCTCTCTCTCCAGCACACACACAGACTGATGTGAGGGAGAACGGAGACATAATTTTTAGTTTTACGGAATTATCGAACACGCAACACGACGTTAGGGGTGGGGGTGGGGGGAGATGAAATCCCCTCTTTAGCTGGACTAACAAGGACACGAGTTTCATCAGGAAAGGATTTAGTGAGTTCCCGAGACCTTTAATCTAGGAGTTTATTTTAGGTACCAGACGGCGCAACGGAATGTTTTATTACCTGGATGAAACTAAGAGGTCAATGGGTGGGCGGAGACCGGGAAGAGATGCATTATGCAATAATAACGTTGATTTAGGGAAAACGCTAAATGGATTATATTCCTTCTGAACACATTGACCCAGAACTATACTATTTTCAGGTGGTCAGCGAACAATCTATACATAAATTCAAATCCCTATAATGGCTAATCTTAAGCTGTGCACATAGTGACTATAAGTTGATAATCTCTACGCTGAGTGAGTGACTATAATTGAATAAGCTATGCACTTAGCGAGCGACTATAAGTTGTTAAGCTATTCACTAAGTGACTAGAATTTAATAAGCTCGCACTGAGTGAGTGACTATAATTGGATATCTCTCTGAACTTAGTGAGTGACTATAATTGAATATCTCTGAACTTAGTGAGTGATAACCTCTGTACTAAGTGAGTGACTATAATTTAATAAGCTCTGTACTAAGTGAGTGGCTATAAAAAAAATTAAAAATAAAATCAACAGTAATCACAGATTTGCTATTTGCCCTCAATGCCTGCTCTGAAAATGATCTGCAGAGCATCGTCGGAGAATTCTCAAGAGCATGCTCACACTTTGACCTTATCATTAACTCAAAAAATGACTGAAGTCTTATATTTACCTGCTTCTGGGAAAGCCTACTCGGATCCAAGCATCAAGATAAATGGGCATGATATAAACGCAGTGGACAGATTTACATATCTTGGCAGCACACTCTCTAGAAACGGAAAGATCGATAATGAAATCGACCTGCGTATCGCCAAGGCCAGTGCATTCTATGGCAGACTGTCTAAAAATGTCTGGAACAGACGTGGTATCACCACAAATACAAAGCTAGGGGTCTATAGAGCCGTCAACCTCCCTACATTGCTCTATGCCTCAGAAACGTGGACAGTGTACAGAAAACATGCAAAGAAACTGAACCACTTCCACATGACATGTCTAAGAAAAATACTGAATGTCAAATGGCAAGACAAAATACCAGAAACTGAAGTCCTTCAAAGAGCGGGTCTGCAAAGCATTCACACAATGCTGATGCAGTCCCAGCTGCGATGGGCAGGACAAGTCTGCAGAATGGAAGACCGCCATATCCCTAATCGTCTCCTGTATGGCCAATTAAGGGAAGGAAAGAGCTCACAAGGCGGACAAAGAAAACACTTCAGGGACACCCTCAAAGCTTCTATTGAAGGCGTTCAGCATAGACCCAGCCACCTGGGAGACAGAAGCACATAACAGAGCATCTTGGCGTCGCGCTGTGAAAACTGGCGCACAGGTTGCTGAGGAAAAGAGAACAGCGCTGGCAGAAGAAAAACGCCAGAGAAGAAAAGCAAGGCCAATGACACTAGCTCCAGCTGGAATAACCTGCCCAGTGTGCAGCCAAACATTCCGGGCTTACATAGATCTCACCAGCCACACGAGGAGGCATTAAATCCCAGTGCAAAGCCCTCAGCCCCCTGGATGACAAAGTGGTCATTATCTGACCACGATGGACGAACTATATATATATATAAGTTGATACGCTGTCTACTTAGTGAGGGACTATAATTTGATAAGCTGTGCACTCATTCTACTCTTTAGATCACCAAATGAAATCAAGTCGTCAAGTCAGATCTAAGCTTCCTTTTTGTTTCACTCTTCGTGGTAATGTTGTGTGACTATCCTTCAACTTCAAAGGAACTGCATCCTGGCATAGAATTCAGTTCACACAAGTTAAAAGGGGCTTTGCCTTAACCTTTTTTTTCTTTGGGAAATCATCCAATTTGGGGCTCCATGGTCAAGACTGACACGGTGACACCATCAACACTTTATCTACAAAACGTAATTGAAGAATGCAAGAGGCTGACCAGAGACTTCACTGTCGTCGCAAGAAACCACTACTACTAATTAAGTCATACTTAATTCCACATATATAGTCATTTACAAAAAAATAGAAATAAAGAATACAAACAAGAGTTAGAATGTGTGTTTTAGTTCATTCAGTCAATAAGTAATTTAGTTCTTTAGTTATTCAGTAATTTGGTTATTTAGTTATTCAGTAATTTAGCTAGTCTAATCCACGCGAGAGAAACCTTGTGAATTTAATGATCTCTAGAGTTTTTACAGTTCTGTATCCGGCTCTCTTATCACCGACACTATCTTTAGAACTAGCAAATACATTGTTTTGTTCATTCTTTAAATAACAAGAGAATTTTTTTTCAAGTTAGTCTAACACTCAAACATACACACATACATACACGCATACATACAAACACTTACACACACACAAAGCATCTGGCTGATGGGGCGATGAGATAATTGATTGAAGTGTTTACATAATTTCATAGACTTTAACCAATAACCATAACCTCTTATCTCCACGAATATCCGGAGTTGTTGCTCTTGACGGTAATTGGAGTTTAACCTAAATATGGATGGACACATGTTGGTGTGTTTTATTCACTTTTTTAATGCGCGTGTTTTCTATGGAGTTGCTATGAAATATCTACTGAAACCTTCATATCTAGATGTACATCTAGTGGATTGGGATGTTGCTATGAAATATCTACTGAAACCTTCATATCTAGATGTACATCTAGTTGATTGGGATGTTGCTATGAAATATCTACTGAAACCTTCATATCTAGATGTACATCTAGTTGATTGGGATGTTGCTATGAAATATCTACTGAAACCTTCATATCTAGATGTACATCTAGTTGATTGGAATGTTGCTATGAAATATCTACTGAAACCTTCATATCTAGATGTACATCTAGTTGATTGGAATGTTGCTATGAAATATCTACTGAAACCTTCATATCTAGATGTACATCTAGTGGATTGGGATGTTGCTATGAAATATCTACTGAAACCTTCATATCTAGATGTACATCTAGTTGATTGGGATGTTGCTATGAAATATCTACTGAAACCTTCATATCTAGATGTACATCTAGTCGATTGGGATGTTGCTATGAAATATCTACTGAAACCTTCATATCTAGATGTACATCTAGTTGATTGGGATGTTGCTATGAAATATCTACTGAAACCTTCATATCTAGATGTACATCTAGTCGATTGGGATGTTGCTATGAAATATCTACTGAAACCTTCATATCTAGATGTACATCTAGTTGATTGGGATGTTGCTATGAAATATCTACTGAAACCTTCATATCTAGATGTACATCAAGTTGATTGGGATGTTGCTATGAAATATCTACTGAAACCTTCATATCTAGATGTACATCTAGTCGATTGGGATGTTGCTATGAAATATCTACTGAAACCTTTATATCTAGATGTACATCTAGTTGATTGGGATGTTGCTATGAAATATCTACTGAAACCTTTATATCTAGATGTACATCTAGTCGATTGGGATGTTGCTATGAAATATCTACTGAAACCTTCATATCTAGATGTACATCTAGTTGATTGGGATGTTGCTATGAAATATCTACTGAAACCTTCATATCTAGATGTACATCTAGTTGATTGGGATGTTGCTATGAAATATCTACTGAAACCTTCATATCTAGATGTACATCTAGTTGATTGGGATGTTGCTATGAAATATCTACTGAAACCTTTATATCTAGATGTACATCTAGTTGATTGGGATGTTGCTATGAAATATCTACTGAAACCTTTATATCTAGATGTGCATCTAGTTGATTGGAATGTTGCTATGAAATATCTACTGAAACCTTCATATCTAGATGTGCATCTAGTTGATTGGAATGTTGCTATGAAATATCTACTGAAACCTTCATATCTAGATGTACATCTAGTTGATTGGGATGTTGCTATGAAATATCTACTGAAACCTTTATATCTAGATGTGCATCTAGTTGATTGGAATGTTGCTATGAAATATCTACTGAAACCTTCATATCTAGATGTACATCTAGTTGATTGGGATGTTGCTATGAAATATCTACTGAAACCTTTATATCTAGATGTACATCTAGTTGATTGGGATGTTGCTATGAAATATCTACTGAAACCTTCATATCTAGATGTACATCTAGTTGATTGGGATGTTGCTATGAAATATCTACTGAAACCTTCATATCTAGATGTGCATCTAGTTGATTGGAATGTTGCTATGAAATATCTACTGAAACCTTCATATCTAGATGTACATCTAGTTGATTGGGATGGAAGTCTTTAAAAGTGTGTTTTTTACTTTCTCTGAACACTGCGTGAGTTAAGTTTTGGTGTTCAGACTGGGAACAGGGCATTACCGTGTCACGTGATCTAGACTCTGTTGTTGTGTTGCTGTGCACACATTTGAACGGCTTATAGGCTTTTTTTTTAACACGTCTCTTATTAGCTGCCAACTCTTCATTGGTTTTGGCAATCAGGGTGGACACGGAGTCTGAAAATGGCTCTAACGATTTTCCTAGAACAGTGTTGGTCTATCAATAGGAACTAATTATTAGCTAATTGGGAAAACACTGAAAATTCTGGTATCACCATTATAATCTTAAAATTAATTTTGGCTTTCGCCTTTTTAATTTGAGCAAAGTGTCATCGAAAATTCCCGGACTTGACTCAAATGTTTCTTGGCACTCAGTAAAAAGGTTGAAAAAATCAATAGACCTCCAGGAACATTTTGCGTTGTTTCTGATGTAGAAATCATTGGCTGGACTGCTGATAGAACTTGACTGCTGATAGAACTTGACTGCTGATAGAACTTGACTGCTGATAGAACTTGACTGCTGATAGAACTTGACTGCTGATAGAACTTGACTGCTCAAAGCTTACTGGAATAAAATCCTTGCTATGTGAGAAATTATAGATGACTTACCATCTTCCTAAAGAATTGATTTAAGAAAATAACTTGTTCGTTATATGTTTTGTCTTTGGTCTATAGTTTGATATCTATGTGCACGGTCAAAGTAGCATCCAATAAGTTAGGAACAAAATGTTGTAATATGAAGCTTCCTAGAGCAGAGGTTTTTAAACTGTGGTACGTAGAGCCCTAGGGGTCCTCAAGACAAACGTAGTAGATCCCAGAAAGAAGAAAATTGTATCAGATAACTTCTTCGCTAAAAGCCAATTTATCCTATTTGATAATCTGAATAATAATCAACTCGCCACGCACTACTGTTTAATATGTCTATTATTACTAAACTAAAGGTTTAAAGACATTATTCATTTGGGTATTTCCGAATGGGTAATGAACCCTTTAACTCATATCCTACTAACAGATTAATCCATAGTAAAGTAATACAGGAGCATCTTATCGAGAGATATCGATATCGAGGGAAATTAAACCCATGTCTGAAAAAAGAATATACAAAATTCTATTTGAAATCAAGCATTATGGGTAGTGAAGTTGATGACTGCTTCCGCGTCTTCTGATCTGGTTCAACATGGGTTTATTGCAATAATGAACCTCATCATAAATAAAAGAAACCGACTAGAAATTTGTGCTCACTTGAGATTTGCGGTTGCTAATTACAAACATTATAAACACACACATAAAATCTCATCAACCTCATTCAAGTCCTTAATTTTTTAAATTTTATTTTAAACAAAAGTTCAAATCTCAATAAACACTCCTTCAATACAATGTTTATTTTACATGTGTAACCTATGTACTATATACTGGGCGTTTATGTAGTGTTTTTTTTTCACTTAGGAGTCCGTTGGCAATTTTAGACTATATAAAGGGGTCCACGAGTCAAAAACAAGTTTAAGAACCTCTGGCCTAGAGCACCAGAAATTGTGCTTCATTATACTTGTTACCAACCACTCGTTCACTTCAACAGTCTAAACTCTGGACGTTGACATGGTGGACACTTTGGTGAGTCTACTATCGGTCGATTACTTTTCATCGCTGACTCTAGACGCAACTATTTCTGGTAATTACTCAAATCACCATTAAATTAAGGGTGCAATTAAAGATTTTTTGTTTTGACTTTTTTTTTGCTGAGAAAAACTGTATAAACTGTATTAATTGAAAAACAAAAAGATAAAAATGCCCGGAGGCGTAATGACTTGTACAAATTCAATGATTTGTTCCCGTATACATTCAGAATCAAGTTTCACTTGTCAAGTCTGGAGTGACCAGAAACAGTTTACATTTAGAATCAAATTTCACTGGTCAAGTCTGGAGTGACCAGAAACAGTGTACATTTAGAATCAAGTCTCTCTTGTCAAGTCTAGAGTGACCAGAAACAGTGTACATTTAGAATCGTCTCACTGGTCAAGTCTGGAGTAACCAGAAACATTGTACATTTAGAATCAAGTCTCACTGGTCAAGTCTGGAGTGACCAGAAACAGTGTACATTTAGAATCAAGTCTCACTGGTCAAGTCTGGAGTGACCAGAAACATTGTACATTTAGAATCAAGTTTCACTGGTCAAGTCTGGAATGACCAGAAACATTGTACATTTAGAATCAAGTCTCACTGGTCAAGTCTGGAATGACCAGAAACAGTGTACATTTAGAATCAAGTCTCACTGGTCAAGTCTGGAATGACCAGAAACAGTGTACATTTAGAATCAAGTTTCACTTGTCAAGTCTGGAGTGACCAGAAACAGTGTACATTTAGAATCAAATTTCACTGGTCAAGTCTGGAGTGACCAGAAACAGTGTACATTTAGAATCAAGTCTCTCTTGTCAAGTCTAGAGTGACCAGAAACAGTGTACATTTAGAATCGTCTCACTGGTCAAGTCTGGAGTAACCAGAAACATTGTACATTTAGAATCAAGTCTCACTGGTCAAGTCTGGAGTGACCAGAAACAGTGTACATTTAGAATCAAGTCTCACTGGTCAAGTCTGGAGTGACCAGAAACATTGTACATTTAGAATCAAGTTTCACTGGTCAAGTCTGGAATGACCAGAAACATTGTACATTTAGAATCAAGTCTCACTGGTCAAGTCTGGAGTGACCAGAAACAGTGTACATTTAGAATCAAGTCTCACTGGTCAAGTCTGGAATGACCAGAAACAGTGTACATTTAGAATCAAGTTTCACTGGTCAAGTCTGGAGTGACCAGAAACAGTGTACATTTAGAATCAAGTCTCACTGGTCAAGTCTGGAGTGACCAGAAACAGTGTACATTTAGAATCAAGTCTCACTGGTCAAGTCTGGAGTGACCAGAAACAGTGTACATTTAGAATCAAGTCTCACTGGTCAAGTCTGGAGTGACCAGAAACAGTGTACATTTAGAATCAAGTCTCACTGGTCAAGTCTGGAGTGACCAGAAACAGTGTACATTTAGAATCAAGTCTCACTGGTCAAGTCTGGAGTGACCAGAAACATTGTACATTTAGAATCAAGTCTCACTGGTCAAGTCTGGAGTGACCAGAAACAGTGTACATTTAGAATCAAGTCTCACTGGTCAAGTCTGGAATGACCAGAAACAGTGTACATTTAGAATCAAGTTTCACTGGTCAAGTCTGGAGTGACCAGAAACAGTGTACATTTAGAATCAAGTCTCACTGGTCAAGTCTGGAGTGACCAGAAACAGTGTACATTTAGAATCAAGTCTCACTGGTCAAGTCTGGAGTGACCAGAAACAGTGTACATTTAGAATCAAGTCTCACTGGTCAAGTCTGGAGTGACCAGAAACAGTGTACATTTAGAATCAAGTCTCACTGGTCAAGTCTGGAGTGACCAGAAACAGTGTACATTTAGAATCAAGTCTCACTTGTGACTCATTGGTTTCGTGTTGTTTAAATAAATTTCATTATTTGGGAAATGAAACAAAAAACTTACATCATTAATTTTATTCTTAAGAAACAGTGAAACATTATAAGTTTTGTTAATTAACTCAATTTAATTTTTTTTAATTTTTATATTCTTCTGATGGAGTATTTTTTGAACCCATAAGATGACGTCATATACTGACAAAAGGAAGATACGATTTAAAGCGGGTCACAATTAAATATAAAGTTTAATCTAAGGACTTGAAGAATTAAAAATTAAAATTCTAACATTTCAGAAAAACGATTTTAAAAAGAAATGTGAGAGTTCACTATTTAGTTTTATAGTATATTCAATATTTACGTTTATACTGATATAATATTTAGGTTCAATATTTAGTTTTATATTATGATCAGTATTTATAATTATATCAGTTCAATATTTAGATTTACACGTACAAAAAAAATGTTTATAGCTTGAACTGCTACCTACTCGCTGAAGCTTCTATATGTAGTGTATTTATGTACCAAAATGTAGTAACATATATTAGAATCTATAGAAGCATGCATCAATATGTTGTTGCATATAAAAGTACATAGCAGTATTTATAAGTATGTAACATTATCTAGTAGCATGCAGTAGTACATGTAGTATTTTAGGTCCCTTAACTCTAAAGTAATAAACAACAAAATTATTTACGTACTCTAATTGTAGTGAATGGTATATAACTATTTGTTGAACAGGCAGAGATTTCTTGGAGTTCTTGTAGAGACTTAAACTCTGGATTGAAGTTCTAAACTCTAAACGTGACCAGACTAAAACTCTGGATTGAAGTTCTAAACTCTAAACTTGACCAGACTAAAACTCTGGATTGAAGTTCTAAACTCTAAACTTGACCAGACTAAAACTCTGGATTGAAGTTCTAAACTCTAAACTTGACCAGACTAAAACTCTGGATTGAAGTTCTAAACTCTAAACTTGACCAGACTAAAACTCTGGATTGAAGTTCTAAATTCTAAACGTGACCAGACTAAAACTCTGGATTGAAGTTCTAAATTCTAAACGTGACCAGACTAAAACTCTGGATTGAAGTTCTAAATTCTAAACGTGACCAGACTAAAACTCTGGATTGAAGTTCTAAACTCTAAACTTGACCAGACTAAAACTCTGGATTGAAGTTCTAAACTCTAAACTTGACCAGACTAAAACTCTGGATTGAAGTTCTAAATTCTAAACGTGACCAGACTAAAACTCTGGATTGAAGTTCTAAATTCTAAACGTGACCAGACTAAAACTCTGGATTGAAGTTCTAAATTCTAAACGTGACCAGACTAAAACTCTGGATTGAAGTTCTAAACTCTAAACGTGACCAGACTAAAACTCTGGATTGAAGTTCTAAATTCTAAACGTGACCAGACTAAAAATTTGGATTTAAGTTCTAAATTCTAAACGTGACCAGACTAAAACTCTGGATTGAAGTTCTAAATTCTAAACGTGACCAGACTAAAACTCTGGATTGAAGTTCTAAACTCTAAACGTGACCAGACTAAAACTCTGGATTGAAGTTCTAAACTCTAAACGTGACCAGACTAAAACTCTGGATTGAAGTTCTAAATTCTAAACGTGACCAGACTAAAACTCTGGATTGAAGTTCTAAACTCTAAACGTGACCAGACTAAAACTCTGGATTGAAGTTCTAAACTCTAAACGTGACCAGACTAAAACTCTGGATTGAAGTTCTAAACTCTAAACGTGACCAGACTAAAACTTCAATCAGGGATAGATGGAGCAAACAAACACACATCAAGCGGTTGGTCGTTGTTCTGGCTGCGTATCACACTTGTGAACTGTTGAAATATCTTCCTATATCAGATAAACATTAAGAACTTGAAGTTTTTCGCAGCCTCGCGTACTTCTAACTGAAATCTGCCCAGTTTCACTAACAGAAGGGCGCTCTTACTTTTGAGGAAATAAAGGTGGCCGAGTGTTTAAAGCGAACCTATACGTTTCGAACTCTACACGAAATTTCAATTTTCATTTCTTGTCGGGTGCCTGCCATTTGTAAATGACGTGAGGCACAAGGAGAGGTAGTTCGGTACTGCCTGCACTTATTTCCCTTGACACACACCAAAACGAATGCCCTAAGTGGTGTCCCAAACGATTACCTCAACCTCTCCCCCTCCCTTCAACCACGCTTTTTTTTCTCTCTGAAAGTTTTCTTCATTAAGTGAACACATTTTAGTTCCTCCCGAAAGGGGAAAAGACACTATTAGTTTTGTGTGGCCTGTCTGTCCGTCCGTTTGTCTGTCCGTCCGTCCCGTTTCGATCTCAGAAATGAAAATCGGACATCATGTTATTTTAGATCAAAGTACTTTTTCTTTTCCGAAAGTGAACCATCTAATTTTTACAATTACACATGCAAGCAGATTTTTCAAAAAATTACACCACTTTTCAATGAAAAGACTTCTGTTAAAAGGTCATGGACTTCTTCATTAATAAATCTAGCTTCATTCATAGATTCGCGCATTGGTACAAAAAATTTGCATCTAAGGTCACAATGGTAAAAGTATCAATGGATCATTATAAAATATATTTTCCATTTATTAACTAACTCATTGAATAGAATACTGATTCAAATGTTATTTTAAAAAAAGAATTTTTAAACGAACTTCGATTTAGTTATAAGTTTAAAAAATAACGAACTACTTCTATAGCGCGCAGTTTTTACATATCCTCATTATTGGGCCTATACTTGACAGTGACAGTCTAAATAAGACTAAATAGAGCCCAAATCTACATAATTATAATACGAGTTCTAGTCTAGATATATATGGCTCCTTTTGTCTCGAAAGGCAATGGATGCGCCCAAATGAGTCACTGGTTTTGGCTTAATCTTGAGACGGGGCAGAATCTGGTGTGGCTAATCAAGCCAATTCTAGAACGGCAGACTTTGCCACAATTCGTACATGTGTATGCCTCTGATTTAGGGCTAGCAGACAGGGCAGCTTTCTTTTTATCCCTCTTGATTAAAGCCGCTTCAATTCTTTTGTTCTCAGCAAGGGTTGTCCCAGCACGCACAGTCTGTCTCCATGCACTCCGGTCTTTGGCTATGTTTTCCCACATACTTTCGCTGATGCCTGAGGCTCTCATGTCTCGCTTGCAGACATCTCTATATGTTAGTCTTGGGCGGCCCTTGGGTCTGACTCCTTCCACAAGCTCAGCATATAAGATATCTTTCGGGATTCTGCCATCTGGCATGCGGGTGACATGTCCGAGCCAGCGTAATCTTCTTTGTGTCAGGAGAGCATACATGCTGTTCATATTGGCCAATCTTAAAACTTCCTGATTGGAGACATGGTCCCTCCAAGAGATGCCCATTATGCGTCTCAGGCAGCGCAAGTGGAAACTATTCAATCTGTGCTCTTGGTACATGTATGTTGACCAGCTCTCATTGCCACAAAGGAGAGTGCTCACAACACAGGCGTTGTAGACTAGGATTTTGGTCGCTGTGGTCAATTTACCATTTTCCCAGACGCGCTTGGAGAGTTTTGCCAATGCTGTGGTAGCTTTTCCTATCCTTTTTGTCAGCTCGATGTCTAAGTCTAGGTTACTGACAATTGTTGAACCCAAGTAGGTAAATTCCTGCACCACTGAAAGGGTGTGGTTCCCAATTTGTATTATAGGTATTTCTGCGACGTCTTGTGCCAGGATTTCGGTCTTGGAGAGACTTATAGTAAGGCTAAACTCTTGACAAGCAGCTGCTAAGGCGTTCACTAGCTTCTGTAGACCTCCTTGTGAGTGAGATACGAGTGCCGCGTCATCGGCAAACAGCAGCTCCCTTATCAAGATACGACGCCTTTTCGTTTTGGCTTTAAGACGTGCCAGGTTAAAGAGCCTTCCATCGGATCTGCTATGGATGTATATTCCGTCTTCCAGGGATTTAAAAGCACTGGATAGTACGACTGAGAAGAAGATGCCAAATAGTGTAGGGGCCAGTACACATCCTTGTATGACACCGCTCTTAATGGAGAATGGCCTGGAGGAAGAACTTTCAAACTGAACGGTGCCCTGCATATTTTCGTGAAAAGCTGACACTAGTTTTCTTAACTTATTTGGGCAGCCGATTCTCTCTAGTACAGCAAACAGACCGCTTCTGCTAACAAGGTCAAAGGCCTTGGTCAAATCAATAAATGCTATGAAGAGGGGCTGCTTTTGTTCTCTGCTCTTCTCCTGTAGCTGCCGAAGAGAGAAAATCATATCTGTTGTAGATCTACCTGCCCTAAAGCCACACTGCGACTCTGGATAAACACGATCTGCCAGGATCTGTAATCGCTTTAGTAATACTCTAGCAAAAGCCTTTCCGACTATGCTAAGCAGTGAGATGCCTCTGTAATTGTTACAATCAGAGCGGTCGCCTTTATTTTTATAAATTGTAACAATGTTGGAGTCTTTCAATTCCTGGGGGACCATTCCTTGTTCCCAGCACAAGCTTAGCAGTTCATGGAGTGGTTTGATTAGGGCATGTTTTCCAGCCTGAATTACTTCAGCAGGAATGCCATCTCCTCCGGGTGTTTTCCCATGTGCAAGCATGTCAATGGCAATGCTCAGCTCCTTTACTGAGGGCGTTTCGTCTAATTCCGTCAAAACTGATGGAAAGTTGGAAACAGCATTTGGTGAGATGGGTTTTCAATCTGGTAGAGTTCTGCATAGTGTTCAACCCATCGTTCCATTTGCAGCGCACGATCGCTGATGATTGAGCCATCTTTTGACTTGAGCGCAGCACACTTGCTGGTGTGAGGTCCAAAGGCTTTTCTCATGCCCTCATATAGTCCTCTTATGTTACCACCGTCGGCACAAGATTGAATATCTTCGCATAGCTCCTGCCAGTATTTGTTAGCACATTGTCTCGCTACTCTTTGGGTATTGTTACGTGCAGCTCTGAGCCTTTTTAAGTTGCTTGGGGTGGGATCCTTCTTGTAGATTAGCATGGCTGCTCTCTTGTTCGTAGTGGCAGTTTCCATTTCTGGTAGACTAGCTTCAAACCAGTCTTCGCTTTTCTTGGTTTTGTTTCCAAAGACCAGTGATGATGTTTGGTAGATTGTATCACGCATAAACGTCCAGCTTTTTTCTACCTCAGTCACAGAGAAGTTTTTAAAAGCTTCCTCTAATTTGTTCTCAAATTCGGTGCAAAGATCAGGATTTTTTGTGCTAGTAGTATTCAGGCGTGATTTTCTTTTTCCCTGTGATGTGTGGATCTTAGTTGGCAGCAGTCTTGTCCGGCAGGACACTAAAGTATGATCAGTATCACAATCCGCGCTTTGGTAACTACGTGTCAGCAGTATATTTCCAATGTCCTTTTTTCGTGTCAGTATCATATCCAGCTGGTGCCAGTGCCCAGACCTAGGGTGCCTCCATGAGACACAGTGCTGTGGTTTTGTTCTGAAGTATGTGTTGGTAATGCAGAGCTTATGGTATGTGCAGAATTCAAGCAGTCTTTGTCCGTTCTCATTCATCTTTCCGATTCCAAAAAGCCCAAGACAGTCTGGCCAGGTAGTGTGATCTGATCCTACTCTGGCATTGAAGTCACCTAGAAGGATCATATGTTCTTTTTGAGGAATGTTTGCAATGGCTTCTTTGAGGTCTTCATAGAACTTGTCTTTGTCCTCCTGAAGCGAGCTTAGTGTGGGGGCATAGGCACTAATTAGAGTGACTTTTCCAGATGCTGTCATCATACTTATGCTTAGTAGCCGTTCCGAGCCACCAACTGGAGGGACTATCATGGGAAGAAGACTGTTCTTGACAGCAAAGCCCACACCATGTATTCGAGTCTCATCCTGTGCTTTCCCTTTCCAAAAGAAAGTGTAGTCAGTCTCGCGGAGCATGCCGTTTTCGGCCAGTCGGGTTTCTTGCAGGGCTGCAATGTCGATATGTAGCCTTTTTAGCTCGTTGTTTATAACTGCCGTCTTCCTTGCATCGTCGATCTGCCTTAGATCATCAGTGAGACCAGGACACATTGTCCTGACATTCCAAGTGGCCAGTCGCATGACAGAGATTTTCTTTTTCAGTTTAATTTTTCTTCTTTTGTTGCTTGGTGCAAGTTTCCAGCCTACTTGTCATTTTAAACTAAGCTCTAAGCACCCATTAGAGCAGGCAGGCTGTGGCGGATCAGCACCTAACTGACTGAGGGCTGCCCAGGTTGAGGCGGGCGGTAGCTGATCAGTGAGGCGCGAAGACCTCTCCCACCGTCAAAGACAACCCGTGGCGTCCATACATTACGCCAATCAAGTTGGACTTATAACCCGTAACTGTTGTCTCCCGTGTTGTTTTAGCCGCTTTGCAGCAGCACCAGAGTTTCCTCTCCGGGGCGCATTCCTGGGCCTTGGATAAAGGGGTCATGGGTGGCCCATGCGTCATGATCCCTCTCTCGACCTTGCTGATGTGATCCAAAGGAACGCATTCAAAGGTTTCAAAGGTTGTCATGGCCAGGGGTGTCAATGGGGTTAAGCTCCCATTGTCTATAAAATACTCCTAATGGCATGCGTCTCAAATAGCCTCTGACAACTAAGTCCAGCACCTGGCCTGCTCGTGTGGCTTAGATATTAAGCCCGGCGAAACTGCTCTTACTAACAGGTGAAGGGGTGAAGGCGGATACCTGGCGCCACAAAACCGGGAGCTTCGGGCAGATGGAGCTCGTCAGCCTAGTAAGGCAGTTCATCTAGGAGAGGGGTACTCTGACTTCAAACCCCCGCTGCCTTGCGGTACTGAGGCTTCAGGAGACAACCTCGAGGAGAAATCAGGAGTGAAGCCCCTTAGGCGTTAGGAGTATCAGCTGCGAAATTCCCTCCGGCAGCTTCTGCAACTGAGTTGGTGCCAAATGTAATGCGATGCGTTCCTTTGGATCACATCAGCAAGTCTAGATATAGTAGATTCTATATCAAGATTCTATATCTAGTTCTAGATATAGATATAGACTTAGATCTAACTCTAGACTTAGAGACTTAGATCTATTTCTAGATCTAGGGCAATCTAGGCCTAGATCTCGTTCTAGACCTAGATCTTTAATCTAGATTAAGATCTAAAACTAGGTCTAGATATAGCTAGATCTATGTCTAGTTTGTTTGACAAATGACAATGGAGATATTAAATTTTTATTTTCGAGGGGAAAGTCTGGTTGGTATTTGTACACAACTGTAGCTTAAAGTAGGTCAAGAATTATTTTTTTTTCGTGTTGCCAATTTATCAAATTTTGTTAGAAGAATAAATCTTTTTTAGTTTCTCTTTATTACAATGTAACATGTTATTAATTAATTTTGAATGTATGGATAAGGTTAATATTAATTTATTTTTAAAAAATATAAGTGTACGCTAAATGAATATATGGAGATGCTGTGACTGAGGTGTAAAACACTTGGACATGGACGTCCCGTGTTCGAATCCTGGTGAAGACTCTAGGTGGACCACTTCGGGGGCCGATTTTGAGTTTGTGTTTCACACAAACTGTCTTTATAACCTTGTTGTTTTTTTGCTGTTTTTTTTTTGCTCTTCTCAAAGATAAGTTTGGATTGTTGTGTAGTTAAAATATAGTCTCCCCTTTTACTGAATTAAGAAGTGCTTGAACGCCCCCGTTTGATTATTAATTTGCAATTAATTAAGTGTTTATTGTCTTCAGTTTGGTTGAAGCAAACAACCAACGACTTTTGAAAGAAATGGACTACGTCTGATTAAATCTGTTGTATTGAACTCAATATTAACAAACAGATAACAAAATTTCATTAATAGTATTTAACATGAAGATTGTAACTTACTATTTAACCTCTTTTAATGTCTTCTCCATCGTACAGGAAGGAACAAGAAGTTACAATTGGAATGATCCTTGCTTATTTTTAACTTTTCCTTATTCTTGTTTCTTGAAATGTCGACATTCTGTTTACACAACAAAACAACCTTGACATTGGCCTTGACGCTTATTATTGCGTGACGCACATTTAATCTCAACAACTAAGTTCAAGATTGAAAAAAAGATTTCCCCATCGCTTGCTTCATGCTTGATAGTTGTGCAACGTCTACTTTTAGATTCTGAACGCTTGCCTTTTGTTAATACAATTAGGTTTTTGTATTGTATGCACACACGTATAAACCATTTTAAAATAAGATAAAGTAGCTGTTTACGTTTTTCAACAGTTCACAATGATAGGTCTCGATCATACACACAAGTGTGCGTGTGTGCACCTTATTGTGTGAGTACGACTGACCCGCCTGTACGTGAGTGTGAGTTTTGTTTTCTTGTTTTGACAATTAGTGAGATCAAGTTAAGCTAACAAGGAAAACAATGGGGGATTTTTTTAAGGACCAAAGTGAATGTTTATGTTGAACTAACACGCAAATACACACACACACACAGACTAATTAAAACAATGACGTACTGAAACAAACAAGTGAATCTCAAAGTTTTATGACAGTGTAGAACTCACAATGAGATTTACAGCAGAGGCAACCTTAGGGTTGATACATATTATCAACCCCCCCCCCACCCGGCCATATGTGTCTATAAAACTGTTTGCACTTTTAAAATTCCAGATTGGTCAAAATCCAAAATGTTATGTCCATTCAATTAAAAATCTTTTTTTTTTTTTTTGCACTGCAGGTTAATTGTGTATGCTTGCAAGGTAAAAATGTCATTTAAACGTATCTAAGAGGAACTATCAGTAATTAGAGATTATACCTGCTGCTATCAAGTAATTCTAGTAATAATAGGAAAATTGTAGTGTAACTGAGTTATTGTCTACATGTGTCAAAAGGTCATTTTCCTTGTTTGACTATAGTATTTAGAGAATATGCAATGTATATGTCTTGGTGGATTGTTTACTTTTATCATGTTGAAAAAACAACAACAATACATTGGTTCTTTCTTGCAGTATTATTTTACGACAAGAACCAACATGAGTTCTTTTCTCATCTTTCATTTACAAACGCAACTCTTTGTATTGTTACAAGAACTGGTCTTGTTCTTTCTGGGTTTTATTTCTATATTTTATTTTGTGTAAATTGGAAATGGCGAGAAATTGGAAGAAGTTTGGGGCCAAAAGTCTCTGGTTCATTACTGATGCTGGAACTTGGAGTCACGTCACAACTGATGAATGATGAGTGAAGATGAAGATATAACTGCCACACATTGTTATGTGGGTGTGTGTGAAAGGGGAGGAGCTTGGCGCTCAATGTGTTGAGAATAAATTTTCTGGATTGAGCTTGGTTTATTCTCCAAGTCTGTTGACAGGGTTGGCTGAGGTAAAGGAGCAGTACAGGCTTATCCAACCTGCTTCTCGGGAGTCACAAGCCACTAATACAACTTGTGGAGATCTGAAAGCTTTAGAACAAAATAGACTATGAATTAATGAAACATGGGTTTAAAAACAAGAACAGTTTCTCAATTATTTGTTTTTTATACACATTCATTTCATGTTGTTCAATGCTTAATTTGTACCTTGGACATTTGTTTCAACATTATGTCAACTGTAGTTCTATACATAGAATTGTCTTGTGGGTAATTAGGAATGACGTCCATCTAATTACTACAAACAATTTTGGGGGATAACTTAAGTGAACAGTTGGCAACAACAGACTTGATTTGCAAATCAGTACAAATGAATCGAGTTTGAAATTTGACTTTTGCTTCAGGATTGTTTCTTTTTGTACGGATTTGTTTGTATCCACAAGCAACTTGTTCCTGCCTCTCTACTTTGATTCAGTGCTAAGTAATCAAACAAATTATTGTCTCGCTACCACGAATTGTGCTTAGTTCGTCAATAATTATTAGCTTTATGCAGTGCTTTTTTTTGTAAAAAAAATTGGTGCCGGTACTCAGTGATCAGGTGCCGGTACTCAGTGATGGATTGACTAACTTTTAACTATATACTAATGTATTAATAATAAACGTTAAAATACAAGGAAAGTAATAATTTTTCCCCGCATTGAAAAAGGTGCGGTACGCCGTACCGGTGCGTACCGTCACAAAAAAAGCCCTGGCTTTATGAATCTTCATGAAATTCCTCATCTTCTAAAGCGCCTCACAAATACTTGATAGTGTGGGGCTTTTACCATCATTATGACTTACCTCTTAGTCTGCTGGACATTTGGGGCACCAGTGTGTTTTTTACTTGCACTGTAATTTGTATGTTGATCTTTTGTCTCTTCAATTTATCACGGTCAAAAAGAGTTAGTTTTTAGTTTAATCATCTGCCAAAGTTTCACTGAAAGACAACAGTCTGTTTACACTTTATTTAAATTGTTGAGTGGGATTTCTTTGTGTATCTCTGGTTATATGTAATATATATATAGATAATTGATACGTTGTAGTCTTTGAGTTGTAGAACCAGTACCAGTATTATATCTAGTTTAAATTATGAGCTTGAACGAAGATAGTTAACTTGTATAATTTTATTGAACAATGTGTATTTTATTCAAGTGATTCCTAGTTCCAGAATTAAAGCTTTGTATTTATTGTTAATGGTTCTTCATTGTTTGAATTAATAGTTGAATTTGAATCTCCAGCATGAAGATCTTATTGGAGTATTTAGTGATTAATTGAAATAGAAAACTACATTTAATATGTTAATTCATAAAAAAACGCATTGTCTGATCAACATAATCTTATAGTAACATCAACCTTATCTTTGCATCGAAACAAAAGATCTTCACATCTAATACTCAAATAAAAGTGACCTTCACATTTCATAGCTTTTGTTTTAAGAGATTACAGTGAAAATGTGTGTTTATTAGACATTTATGTTGTGAAAACTTATAATAAGACTAATTCAACTATAGGCCATAACTTTTCAAATGTTTACACACTCAGTTTTACATTTTGCATGAATATACCATAATAAAAATAATAAACAGCAAAATAGAATATATAACAAAAATGAGGGGCGCATTTTTTGTTTTCCCACTATATCCCCGGCCCTGTCATAGTTGACTTGACAAGCAAGTTTTGTATTTTATTTCAACTTGAAAGAAACTTTCTAAGATTCAGTTGAATCAAGGAACAACAATTTAGAGGAAAAGTTGTTTGTTAGCGCCCCCGAAAAGGGAAAAGACGCTATTAGTTTTGTGTGAAATGTCTGTCCGTCCGTCCAGTTTACATCTCGTAAACTAGAAAAGATAGTGAAAATTCGACATCATAATATTTTAGTCCATACAAAGTTCTGATGCAACGGCTAGTTTGTTCTTTTCTAAAAGCGAAAAAATCTAATTTTTTAAATCACTTATGCTAGCAGTTTTTTCATAAAAATACACCACTTTTACAACTATTCACTATTAATAGTAACAAACACCGGAGTCTCTTTAGTGGGGGCAATAACTATTTGCCATATTTTATACACATTTATGCAAAACGGTTTTTGATTTTTTGTCAAAAAAAAATTTTGTTTACATTTGTTATGTAAGTTATGTAAGTTCTGTCATACTAACTACTATATTTACACAAAAAAATGTTTACTTTTTTTTCGAAGAGAAAAAATCTATTTTGTATGCATATAATTTAAATAAAATTTAAAACAACAATCAATAAGTAATTTTTAATATTATCGCGTGAACTGTTATGGCCACATACATACACAGTACACGTAAGTAAAGGAAATTTTATTATTTTTGGGAAATTGGAGATTGACCATTTACAAAGCAATTAGATCAATTAGATATTCTTATAAGACATCAGTTATGCCAGGTTCACATTTAACTTCACATTCACTTTCACCTATCCTTTGGTCTGCTGGACCGCTGGGGCACTACACAAGATAACCTTCTTTCTCCCTTCTTCTCTTTCATTTGTCTTTGATCGAATTTAATTCTGATGTTCTTTCTGAAAGTACTGAAACCTGACACACAAACTGTCTTTGTAACATTGTTGTTTTTTTTTTTCTTTTTATGCATATTTTGGAATTTTACACTTAAAATGCACAGATTTTTTTTTGCACAAATAGTTTTTTTTTTCCATTCGTTTCTTCGTAATTTCAAAACTTTTGACTTCACGTTTTGACCCAAGTTTTACTAGAAAAAGTTACGTTCATGTTTTGTCCCAAGTTTTACTAGAAAAAGTTACGTTCATGTTTTGTCCCAAGTTTTACTAGAAAAAGTTACGTTCATATTTTTATGTCATCTCAGAAGGTCAACAAGAAAGACGAAATACAAATCACTTTCTGTTACTCAATGTTTCAGTGTCTTACTGTGACACCAGCACAGCGACAACCTCATTGGACATCCAGAGTTAAACTTGGGGAATTGGTCAATGTACTGAGCTCATTTAATGTATGGGTCAGTGGAACTGGAGGACTTTGTCAATATATTCTTTTAAATCCCCTTTCAGACCTTGTGGTCTATAGGGCAGATGATGTAAAAGTCATCTGTTTCTGTGGCTTACGGTTAACGAGGGTGTCATGTGGCCATCACAACGACCAACCGCCTTTACTTTTCCCTAACTAATGTCAGGTACCCATTAGAGCTGGGTGGACTCAGAGGCGCCCGAAGATCTCGAAATTAAAAATCCTAACATCAATATACTGAACTCAAGTAATGTATGGGTCAGTTAAACTGGAGGACTTTGTCAATATACTGTACTCAAGTAATGTATGGGTCAGTTAAACTGGAGGACTTTGTCAATATACTGAACTCAGGTAATGTATGGGTCAGTTAAACTGGAGGACTTTGTCAATATACTGAACTCAAGTAATGTATATTTATCATTTACCGATGGTGGAAGGTCAAACATGACATTGACACACAATTGCTGTTACCCGCTTATGGCCTAAACAATCGTAATTCCTATCTCTTGTGATTTGACCAGTGCATTGAACCAACGACATACGTACAAGTCATTGTGACACAGTCATGTGTATGACTCATAAACTATGTGTGTGTGTGTGTGTATGACTCATGAAGCGCGTGTGTTCTCATATATAATGTACACTACACGATGGTGAGTGCAGTCAGTATCAGTGCTCTCAGTATGCATGTGTTCTGAGTATCAGTGCTCTCAGTATGCATGTGTTCTGAGTATCAGTGCTCTCAGTATGCATGTGTTCTGAGTATCAGTGCTCTCAGTATGCATGTGTTCTGATGACCTAACTGTAATGACTTCTCACACGAGGCAACTGTTTAGGACACGAAATTAATCATTGACGAATACCGGAACAGAGAGATTTGTACAGGTCTGCTGTCATTTACTAAATCACAGAGTTTTTAACAATGATCACATCACAAACATCTATACTATAATATGTCAGATTATCTGAAACTTCGAGAACAAACGTTTTCTACAAAAAAAAAAAAAAAATTCCTTCAGTAATTCTGACAAGGTATAAAATAGTAAAAAAAAACTTCTTCCTGCACGCCTCCGCCCTCCCCCCCATCCCGGAAAAAAAACCAACATTGCAGAATGTTTTAATCGGCCTGTTCGATGTTCATCGAATTACTTCCCTTATAAGTTGTATTCAGACCTCAATGACTTCCTATAAGTTCTATTCAGACCTCAATGACTTTCTTTGGTACATAGCCTCACTAACTAATCCAGCCTCGAGCTGTGACGGTTCAGTTATTATATGAAAACTGCTATTTTAAGAGATGTCGCCGCAAGACTAAGAGATGTCCATAGCTCATTGGAAGTATTGACTATTCGACTTTGTACGTGTGAAACTAGCATTCATAACGAGCAAGGAACAAGTCTCTATAGAGTTTGCCTGAATAAAGCAATGTACCATAGACTATATTTCTGTATATATATATATATATATATATAGTCTATGGAATGTAGTGATTCAGAAATGTTAAATGAGAACAAATGTTAGGATTCAAATTGCTTTGAACTTTCTAGCAGTTCTAGCTGAACTTGAGAGCTACACAGAATCGACATGGAACCTCATTGATTTCTGAAGTCTATTAGTTGCTATGTACTGAAGTTACGAAAACTGGTACCTTCATAGATCTCTTGCTTTACCAAACTAGCTACTATCTCCACATCAAGAGTTTAGACCTAATAGTACATTTACCGACCACAAGTACATAAGCATAGATCATATTCACACACACACACAAGCAGACCTACACACAGTGACAGAGACCAACGCGTAGATCATGATTTACTTCTAGTCTGTCTGTCTCACCAACCTAAGCTTGCGTAACACACTGGAACTTGGACTCATAAAGTAGCCTTCAAGTCCTAGACCTTTTTGTTGTCTTTGTGCCGTGCCAGAGTATACTGCAATAGTATAGGATACACTTGTATCTTCTCTTTTCTAGCGAGAGTATACTGCAATAGTATAGGATACACTTGTATCTTCTCTTTTCTAGCCAGAGTATACTGCAATAGTATAGGATACACTTGTATCTTCTCTTTTCTAGCCATAGTGCCTGTTTATAAGTTTTCGATGCAGGGGCGGACTGGCTAAATGGGCATTCGGGGCGAATACCCATGGGCCGATACCCAAATGGGCTGGTAAGGCCACCGAAATGGCCACATGGATGCCACTATGACACTATTGAATGGTTAAAGGTTTTATAACATTCTCTTGTAAAAGTGACCCTTTGAGCGTCGTGTTTAAAATAAAATATTTTACAGACTCTACGGTGTAATAGTAATGTAATTTAATCGAACACATTTTCCGAAATAATATAATAGCCTACACACGTAGACAAGAGACGCGGTGGCTGAGTGAAAAAGCTTGGATAACGAACCGAGGGGTCCTGGGTTCAAATCCTTATGAAGACCGAGATTTTTAATTTCGATCCACACAGCTCTAATGGGTACCTGGCATTAGATGGGGAAAAGTAAAGGTGGTTGGTCGTTGTGCTGGCCACATGACACCCTCGTAAATAGTGGGCCACAAAAATAGATGACCTTTAAAGAAGTAGATGACCTTTACATCATCTGCCCCATAGATAGCAAGGTCTGAAGGGGTACTTGATCAAACTTATCAAAATGATTTTGAGGACAGGTAGAACCTGATGCCCATCATATTATATACAAGATATGGGCCGTGTGGTATGGAAATGTCCGGGCCAATTTTGACACCCAGTCCGCACCAGTTTCGAGGGTACATATTTAGCCGCCCCGAAAGGTTGGAAAGCCGCTATTAGTTTCGTGTGTGCTGTCTGTCCTTATGTCCGTCCCGTTAAGATCGCAAAATCTAGATAACATATTTAAAATCTGATATTAATTCTATTTCAGATATTGCAACGTTCTGGAGCAACGGCTCCTTTTTTTTCGTTTTTTAAAAGCAATTTTAAAACATATTTCCAAACTCAAAATGTTTCATTGTACGCTTAGATGTATCATTGTATGCTTAGAAGTACCATTGTACGCTCAGATGTATCATTGTATGCTTAGAAGTACCATTGTACGCTTAGATGTACCATTGTACGCTTAGATGTATCATTGTACGCTTACATGTATCATTGTACGCTTAGATGTATCATTGTATGCTTAGATGTATCATTGTATACTTAGATGTATCATTGTATGCTTAGATGTATCATTGTACGCTTAGATGTATCATTGTATGCTTAGATGTACCATTGTACGCTCAGATTTATCATTGTACGCTTAGATGTATCATTGTATGCTTAGATGTATCATTGTATACTTAGATGTTTCATTGTATGCTTAGATGTATCATTGTATACTTAGATGTATCATTGTATGCTTAGATGTATCATTGTACGCTTAGATGTATCATTGTATGCTTAGATGTACCATTGTACGCTCAGATGTATCATTGTACGCTTACATGTATCATTGTACGCTTAGATGTATCATTGTATGCTTACATGTATCATTGTACGCTTAGATGTATCATTGTACCCTTAGATGTATCATTGTACAAACGAAACACAACAAAACACACTTCCGGTCATTCGCGCAGAATGTAAAAATAGATTATACATACATACACACATTCATCCTTGACAGTACGCTTAGATGTATCATTGTACGCTTAGATGTATCATTGTATGCTTAGATGTACCATTGTACGCTTAGATGTATCATTGTATGCTTAGATGTACCATTGTACGCTCAGATGTATCATTGTACGCTTACATGTATCATTGTACGCTTAGATGTATCATTGTACCCTTAGATGTATCATTGTACAAACGAAACAAAACAAAACACACTTCCGGTCATTCGCGCAGAATGTAAAAATAGATTATGCATACATACACACATTCATCCGTGACAGTACGCTTAGATGTATCATTGTACGCTTAGATGTATCATTGTATGCTTAGATGTACCATTGTATGCTTAGATGTATTATTAGAAAGGGAGCTATTCATTTTTGAAGGTCCAAAACTTGTACACATGGTTCGCACAGTCGCGTGTCTTCCGTGTACACAGGGGAATGTAATCTATATTGTTATAGCGGCCGCAGCTAAATGAAAAACCGCGATTAGTTTGGTTTTTTTTTTTGTTGTTTTTTTTTGGCTATAGGTCCCGCACGTTTATCTTGAAACAAAACAAAAAACAACCTAGAAAACTAGAAACTATTGAAATGTTAATTTCTCCTTTTGTCAAAAAAAAAATAAAAGGAATATTACTCAAATATCGCCATATCGATAATAGGTTGTTAGGTTTGTTTTCAAGTTCTAAACAATGCCAAAATATTTTGTTTTAATTTTTACCACTCCAACAAATCAAAACAAGACCATAGGTTGAATTTTATTTTGTCATTGGCGCCGCCTCTGAGTTTGTGTGATTATAATCTTTGTTCTGTTTTTGAACAACCTAATATATTGAGAAAATGATATAAAAAAACTTTAACGCTTTTCAAATATTTTCTGCATAATTAAGATTTTTAAAATGTTGTTCGTATGTTTGTTTTTGTCATTTTAATGTCTCTATTGGACATTAATTTTGTAAATGATATTTCTTTCTAAAACAACGCGCGTGTGTGTGTATAATGCCTCATAATGTTTAATACAAGCTGCATTTTAAAACCCACTAGATGTAGATCTAGAAACTCTCATACTGTTAGTCTCTCCTGGAACACAGTATTCAGTACTATGACTTCTTAAAATACTATTGGCAGGTGTGACTTGGATGCAAACATTTGGATTTGAAACTCTCTGTGCTTGTCTGTGTCAAGTTCTCTAGTGCAATAGTGAATCCATTCTAATAAATATGTAAATAAATATGTTTATCTAAAAAAAAAAAACAAGATAAAAAAAAACTCACCTTCACTTACCCACGCACACGCACACAATCGTACACTCAGATACACAAAACACACGCAGGAAATAAATGACTTGAAAAAAAAAATGAAAAAAAAAAAAGAATTAAGATTCAGTAGCGATAGTACATCTTTTTTTTGGGGTGTGGGGGTGGGGGTGGAGAAGGGGGTTTCAGTAAATGTCTGATCAATGACTAGACGTATGTAACATCATCAGACGCGAGGCATCCTGCTAAAGCCTTCACGTCTGCCAATCTCTGAAACCAGCACCGCCATTATTGTTGCACTTTAAAGTAGACATTGAGACATGACGTGTCTACACAGACTCTGTGTGTTTAGACAGAAATAGATTGAACACGTTTTTTATTTCAAGAGTGCATTCAGTTCAAAGGCGGCGCGGTCCATTAGAGACAAGATAAAAGGCAATATTTTAATTCTCTTGTTCACAGTATTTAGCAGTTCATTCCCCCCTCTTCCAGACGATGTGAGCAAGTAGCGTCATATTTCTGGCATGACATGTTCGTGTGATGTGACCTTACCCACCTAAGCCCTAACCCACCTAAGCCCTAACCAAATGAACTTCGGTTTGTATGTAGATTACACGGAGACACATTCAAAGGATTTGTAAAACATTTCCTGCAAGGTTCAACTACCGCCAGTGTTTCAATAAAAGCTCTGAAAAGGATTAAAGAAAACTATTAAATACAAAATAAAATGTATTCAGTTCTAGAATTGGATTTAGCCTTGTACTGGTGGAACACTGAAATAGAAATACTAAAAGCGGCAGCACATCCGCACAACAGCACATTTATGAAAAAAGAAATTCAAAACATTCTTGGCAAACACAAACAAGGCTACAGCAGACGTTTTTAGTTGTCAAACCATTCTACCTGGAGGCGTGGTGGCTGAGCGGTAAAGCGCATGGGTTCAAAACCGGGGTTACCGGGTTTGAATCCTGGTGAAGACTGGGATATTTAATTTCGGGATCTTTGGACGCCTCTGATCCCACCCAGCTAACATAAGTTGGGGAAAAGTAAAGGCTGTTGGTCGTTGTCCAAGCCACATGACACCCTCGTTAACCGTTGGCCACAGAAACAGATGACCTTTACATCCTATGCCCCATAGATTGCAAGGTCTGAAAGGGGGAACTAAACCATTCTGCCTAGTCCATTTTTAAAAGAATCAAGCTAAAAAAAAAAACTTTTTAAAAAACCTAACTAACTAAGGGAAAGAACCGCTCAATTACTGCAATTAATCTCAATACTACTTTATGCATTTTCCTTTTTTAAAATAAATTGATTACCACTCATTAATTAAGTAATTGTTTATTTCATATGTTTTCAATGACAAGAAATAGTTGCGTTAAGTTTCAACTTGATCCCAGAATGCAGTACAGAATGAAGTGGAAGAAACAAAATGTGTCCACGAATCCTGGCAGACATACAGACGGAGTGAGTTAATAGAAGCTTGGTAAAGAGTAAACATTTCTGGAAGACAACCTTGACCCTCTCTCTCTTCAAACTATTGCGTCATGCTTCCTGGGCAAGATCAATGGAGAAATCAAAGGAAACAAATTTGTTGATAAATTGGAAAAAAAAAATCCCACAACTTCCCTCCCCCCAGACACACAGGTGTAGGGAAATTTAAAACTTTTCAAAATATTCTTCAAGAAGACACACGTCTAGAGCCAAGTCAACAAGTCTAGATGTTGGTCAACATTTTGTCCCCCTAAGAAAAGCCGCTGTGGCTTAAAGGAAGCGCCATCGTTTGCTACACCCTACACAATCTTTCGATCTTTCCCTGAACTTTCTATCAAGTTGTGAATCGTCTTTGAAAAGATGGGCCACCAGCTTCGAGAGCTCAATGAAGATATCAAAAAATGAATTTTTAAAGACTTTGACATAATTTATTCTTTAATGAACTATAAATAGTTCAAGGACAAAGTAAATGTTGGGAGGAGCAAGGAATGCACGTGCTGCTATACCTGGTGTCAGTTCACAAGGTCACTCACTTGTATATGGTCATTGCATTGAATCGCAATGAACTGAATAAAAGAGCAGCACAGTGGGGGAGGGCTATGGTGGCTGTAGAATTAGACGAACTGACGAAATTATCATTTGTAGGACATTGTTATTTATGAACTATAAATCTTTGAATTGGGTGTGCTGGCTGAGTGGTTAAGCGCTTGGCTTCTGAACCGAGAGACACGGGTTCGAATCTCGGTGTAGATTTGGATTTTAAATTTCAGGATTTATAGGAAGCTCTTGAGTCCACCCAACTCTAATGGTTGTTTGACATTATTTGAGGAAAGTTAAGTCGGTTGGCGGTTGTGCTGGCCACATGACACTCTCGTTAACCTTCGGCCACAGAAAGAAGTGACCTTTACGTTATCTGCACTATTGCAAGGTTTGAAAGTGGTACTTTTTGAAGGCTTCGGTTGTTTGTAGGACTAGCTGTGTACCAGGATGTGCACTTTGTTCATTATGCATAATTTGTACTTATAATTAAGTTTAAATATTACATTTAGTCTTCTATCAATGCAAAACTTGGTACACGACCATTAGCCAAGTATGTAGATCTTAGTTCCTTAGAAAATGTAGACAAAAAGAGAAAATAGAAACGCCTCTTATAGTTGAAGTACATCTTAATAGGCTAAAAGATATTTTTTAAACAAAGCTTAGTGTAACTGTATCAATTAGTTTGGATCAGTCATGTCATTTAATTTTTATAGATCTAGACTGACAATAATAAATATGTGTGATTAGAAATATTTTTACCTATTGTTTTTGTGTAGCGCAATTTCATGCTTTTAGCTTTCTCAATTCGCTATGATCCTATCACTTGTATGGACCAGTTGGTAAAAGGGAGGGAGGGGGTGGAGAAAGTTGAAATTGAACTCTAGGACTCAAGCCAACACAATAACCACTGTGCCAACAAATCGCTTATGAAAATAGAAGGTTTTATAGATATCTATTGTTAGCGTCAAACATTAAAGCGGCAACCTACAAAGTATAAAGTGGGCTATTTCAACATATACCACCACATTAATGAAGTACAATTTCTTTCTCTTGTTCTATACCACACAACTAATTACCAATAGTTAACTAATTGGTAAATCTTTTTATATTGATTCTTGTGTTGTCAGGTAAAATAAATAATTGTGCCAAATTTCAGCTTGATCCGAAGTAGGGTGTGGACGAAATAACATGTACAAACTTTTTACCAAACAGACAGACAAACAGAGTTGAAATAAGCTTGTACAAATAACATGAAATAAATAGAATGAGAAACGTTAGTCAACGATCACATTCATAAAGAAGGAATTGATTTTGAGGTTTCTTGTTTTTCTTTTAAATTCTAAATTCTAAACAATACATCATAATCTATTCATATATTTATTTTTGAAAGGGTAATGAAATAAGGAATTTAAAGAAATCTATGCAACCAACATATCAAAATATATTTTCAAAAAGTATATTTAAAATACAAAACATTTTTAAAACACAACACAAATGATAATCACAACTCATTAGACATCAGAATACATCACAT
Source organism: Biomphalaria glabrata (assembly GCF_947242115.1). Taxonomy (NCBI): domain Eukaryota; kingdom Metazoa; phylum Mollusca; class Gastropoda; family Planorbidae; genus Biomphalaria; species Biomphalaria glabrata. The sequence goes on from NC_074712.1 coordinate 21,936,182, forward strand.
GGAGACAATGTCAAGAACACACACACACACACACAAGTGTGGTAAACAAAAATGTTTAAAGTGCTGCCTGAATTCTGCAATGGAACAGACAGTCTGACACTTTCATAGTATAGTCCACACACACACAAACACGTTCTTGAAGCTTTTCCTTGTTAACAAAAAATATGTTGATCCTTTCAAAAAGTGTTACTTCTTATTGAACAGAAAGAAAAGGACAAAACATATTCATGAATTTAAATTTGTTTGCAGACCTGAATACTTGGACACAAACATTAAACAAAAAATATTTGGAAGTTTCAACGTTGGTTTAGATCTGGAAATAATGTATATCCCTTACATTTAAATGTATATTTATATATATATATATATATATATATTAGTTTATATTTATATATTTATTCCACTTTTGCTTTCCCTAACCAAAGTAAAATTCAATGAGGTGGCATTTTAAAAAGTCTCACTCGGACGTTGTCTGTTCACACTCACCACTTACACGCTGTATCTCAGGCAAGACAGGTAGGACATGCCTGCCTTACCTGGCTCAATTATCTTCAGGTAGATCTGAAGTTTGCTTTTCACTCTGAGAACTTTTGAACCGTGAAGTGCTTGGGATATCAGTTCGGGAATTTTCAAAACCATTTTGCCTCCGAGAGTGTGGCTTCACAGACTCCACTCTTTTAATTGTCTTGTCAGAACAATTGCGTCATAGGAGTTTCCTTCTAGGAACAAAAATCGCAATCTCAGTGTTCTGTTGACGATTTTAACGTTACATATACTATCATGTCAGACGTCTTTAAGCTAGATACATGTATTATCATGTCAGAAGTCTTTGAGCTAGCTACATGTATTATCATGTCAGACGTCTTTGAGCTAGCTACATGTATTATCATGTCAGAAGTCTTTGAGCTAGATACATGTATTATCATGTCAGACGTCTTTAAGCTAGATACATGTATTATCATGTCAGAAGTCTTTGAGCTAGCTACATGTATTATCATGTCAGACGTCTTTGAGCTAGCTACATATATTATCATGTCAGACGTCTTTGAGCTAGCTACATGTATTATCATGTCAGAAGTCTTTGAGTTAGATACATGTATTATCATGTCAGACGTCTTTGAGCTAGCTACATATATTATCATGTCAGAAGTCTTTGAGCTAGCTACATATATTATCATGTCAGACGTCTTTGAGCTAGCTACATGTATTATCATGTCAGACGTCTTTGAGTTAGATACATGTATTATCATGTCAGACGTCTTTGAGCTAGCTACATGTATTATCATGTCAGAAGTCTTTGAGCTAGCTACATGTATTATCATGTCAGACGTCTTTGAGCTAGCTACATGTATTATCATGTCAGACGTCTTTGAGCTAGCTACATATATTATCATGTCAGACGTCTTTGAGCTAGCTACATGTATTATCATGTCAGAAGTCTTTGAGTTAGATACATGTATTATCATGTCAGACGTCTTTGAGCTAGCTACATATATTATCATGTCAGAAGTCTTTGAGCTAGCTACATATATTATCATGTCAGACGTCTTTGAGCTAGCTACATGTATTATCATGTCAGACGTCTTTTAGCTAGCTACATGTATTATTATGTCAGAAGTCTTTGAGCTAGATACATGTATTATCATGTCATATTATATCTAGGCTGGACATGTAAATCTTTTAATTCTACACAAAAATGTCGTGAAAAACTTCAAGAAAGCTGAAACAAGGTTTTGTTATCTAAAGCAGTTATAAAAAGTAAAGTTGTTGTTTTTTCCCCACTCTGGCCTATGTAACATATAATTTAATGTTTAGATCTAGATCTAGTAATGGACCTCATTCACCAATCGTAAACAACATGGAGGCACGTGCTTCTCTATTTCTTCTATACAAATTACGATCTAATGCTAATCAACAATGGTTATCACGTGACAGTTTTTTCTCGTTGTTTTATCAATATTATCTGGTGACCATTCGTTTTGGTGAATGAGATCCAATTAAACATCGACAATAAGAGGACTCTCGTCTCATAATTATTATTTTGCAATTTTTAGATACATAATCTAAACAGATCCTGGTTATCAATCTATTTAAATGTACACAAGATTATTAAAATCAACAGACGTGAATTATTTCGATCTAGGATTTTCGAAACATAATCTCAATGGAAACTAACAGGAAAATTGCTTTACTTCACGCAAATTCTATTTAAAATCTGCAAAATGGTATTGTATTATTTCTAAACTTTGAAAACTAAAAATCATTACTTTTTGAAGACAGAAAAGATCGATTTTCTAGATTCGGGGCAACTTTCCTTACGTACATAACAATCTACATATCTAGGTCTGTGATCTGATCATTATCAGGTAAGAATGTGTTTCCGTGTTCCGGTCTAGGTCTACTAGAATGAGGTCTATGGTCTTAGTTAAAGCTCATTCCTAATTTATTTCTTAATTTTTCATGATAATTGTTGCTGATTTGTTATCTATCACCATCTTGCGAACAGTTTTAGGAGTCAAGTGTGTTCTCTGTTAGACAAAGTAAGAGACGAAAGCTAGAAATATTGGACACGATAAAGTGTCATGGCCACATAAAAAAAACTGTTCCTTGATCTAGCGACATGAAGAACATTTACCTTCTTATTATTATTATTATAATTATTTTTATTATTACTATTATTAGTATTATTATTCTTTAAAAATAAATCTAAAATGATTTGGGTATAGACTTCAAACTGAAGTAGATGGAAATATGATATCCAAAATAATGCTATAACTAAGAGGCAAGTCGCTTTTTTTTCGGATGTGTATATTGCCAAATTAAAATAAATTATCTGCAAATAATGGTTCAATTGTTCATTGAGTGACTTTAAACGTGACTTAAACCCTATCAATGGTCGTATTGACAACGAAAGTTGTTTTGTTACACAGTTCAATCTAAAAACAATTGGAAGCACATGAAATAGCTATAGTGGATACACTGTGACAGTGAGGGGATAGTGGATACACTGTGACAGTGAGGGGATAAAATTAAACAAAAGTTTTTAGTACCTACTGTTCATTCTGCCATCACTATTGAAAAATGAATAAATCAGTATATATTCATTAATAACATATTTAAAGGGGTTTTGTGTGTGTGTGTGCTATCACAAAAGTGCACACATTTGATATGTACTGACCAACTGACCTGGTGTTGCTTGCTATCGTTCGAATAATGACCTAATTCTTTCTACTGGTCAACTAAGATGCAGAGATTTCTATTTCTTCTGGTTAAAGTACCCTCATGGAGCACCACGCAGACAGTGGAACAAGAAATCCAATTGACATATGTTACGGACCAAAAATTTACCACCCACAGTATAGCGGGGAACTGCGACCTCCGACCTTTAATTGAGGACATTTTGGTCTATTTATAGGTTCTGGTTCCTTCATTTATTTCCGTACAGAGCAGCTAATGACCGAACAAACTTGATAGCCTGCCAAAATCTCAAAGGACTTTCTTTTCTTCTCTCTCTCTCTCTCTCTCTTGTACTCTCTCTCTCTCTCTCTTACTCTTTCTCTCTTTCTTACTCTCTCTCTGTATATATCACTCTCTCTCTTTCCTTCTCTCTCTCTCTCAAAAATACTCTTTTTTCCTGGAGTATTAAATACTGGACTAGCTCAAAGTGATGCTATTACCACGAAGATTCTGTTATAGAATTCAAGAAGCAAGCAATTCACATGAAATCAGTTCCCAAAATAAATGCAAACACAATTTTCTCAGTTTGATCTGGTTCTGTGTAGTGTTTTCATATCTTAACACACAAATGCAACAACAGCAACACACAAGCACACCAAATGCATGACAAAACATGTACACACACACACATGTGAGCACAGTGTTCGAAAGTGTACGTGAATGTTTCTGATGCTATCGTGTGTAAAGATGGGCGGATCGTTTGGTTGTGTAGGTTGAAAAGATTATGCTGAAACCATGAGACGGTTCAAGTTCATAAATAAAGGTGTCAAGAGGAGAAGAGCAAGCAAGAGACGAGGGACAGAGGGACGTTTATTTGAGTTAGATATAAAGTTGTCACGACATTATCAACTTCTCTTTCACCTCAGAACTGAACACAAGATAATGAAACAACATATGTACTGAAAGCTCAAAATTGGAACTAGCGAAATCTGCCCTTATTGAATGTCACCAAGGAATGCTGACCATGCTCTTCAAAACTGCATTCTTTATCAAGAGGCCTGAACAAAACATTGAACCCAAAACACCCCTTTAGAAATTTAACTATAAAGAGAGCTGTCTGGTTCGGAAATCACTGCGCAGTTCATCTCATATATATGAACGCTCCAACGAGAACGAAGAAGTTTACATTATTTAATAAACGTTTCATTTGTGTCTCTACCTACAGCTACATTGAAGTTGAAAGTTGTGTAAATTTATTAATAACAGTTCTATTAATTTTTTTTTACAAAGAATTTTGTTCAACATTAAGAATATAATAGGCGCTTATTCAGCCATTATATTTTTCTGACGAAACGAACACAAAATATTTTGAATGGCTTCATTTGTAGCAAAACTTGCTAAATGTAAGCTTACTAAATACAATTGGCCCCGCTGGTGGATCTGCTGATACCATACATTATTCATGGTCTAAACACACATTTCCAATCGTTTGTTCGACCCAAAACAACAATCATTCGCTTTCATCGAATTCAAACACAAACAAACAATTAACATGAAGTTTGATCTCTATTGGATAGTACAAGGTGCTCTAGCCTGTAGGTACGACCTTTTATAAACCAATTGTCTTTGAAGCTTTGAATTTCTGTATTGATGCAATTTTGTATCGGTGAGTGAATGTGGTCTAGAGTGTCTGTGTGTGCATGTGGTCTAGGGTGTCTGTGTGTGAATGTGGTCTAGGGTGTCAGTGTGTGCATGTGTGTGTAATTGTGTTTCTTTAAACTGTGTTTGTTTTTTTAGTTGCTTGTCTCCCAAGTCATTACTTCAATGGCACCTTATCATGGGCGTAGTCAGGATTTTTTTCGGGAGGGGTTTTGGGGGGATTCCCCCCCCCCGCGGAAAAAAAATTATATGTGTGTGTGTGTACATAATTAATCTTTATTACATTCTGACCCTTTCGGAAGACGTTTATTGTTTATTGTAGACTCCTCGCCCTTGCTAGCCAAGGGATATGGGGGAGCTCGCAGGGCTTCCCCAGCGCGGGGCGAAGCCCCGCCGCCGAGCACTATTTCTGGTATTGAAAGCCAACAAAATGCATATTCTGAGGTATCTACAGTGCATTATCTTGCTATTAAAAAGTTTTATTTCAAAAAGCTAATGTGCTATTCTTACTGACTTAGACCCTCTCGCACCGTTCGGCGCATTTTCCGGAAAGCTGTTTCCGCAACTCTTATTTTGCGTAATTCATTTTGTCGGAGAACATGTCCCGCAAAACCTCATGCGACGCTCTGTCGGATTCGACTCCCTGTTCGGCATATGATTTCTTTGATTTAGACCCGATCTCTATGACTGACTCCTAAAATCTGTCTTAGCCATCTTTGTTGAGCCACATTTAATGTTTCTCAATTTCGGCAGAAAACTATTCACACTTTATTAATGGAGCCCAAGCCACTGGTAGAAATTTGTAACCTTTCTTGACAACGCTTTTGGAATTACATGCCTGTATTTCGCTTTAGATTTTATATCGAAAAGGAAAGTTTTTTCGTCAAATCATCTGTTGAGGGGTTTTAAACTAAAAAATCTCTGGATTTTTTTTAAATTCAAAACCCCATTTAGCTACGATCATAGAATTTGGTGACTGTAGTTTGCTTTAAAATAATATTGAAGAGAGAGGTTTTCATCTCTAAACGCTCTGTAGGGGAATTTTAAACTCAAAACCATCTGGAGAGGTTTTTATCTTTAAAGAAAAAGCCATCTGGAGGTGGGGATTTAAACTCAAAACCCCTTTGACTACTCTCATAGATTTTATAGTGTGTAATTTGCTTTTTTTTTTTATATTGAAGAGGTACTTTTTTAGCTTCAAACCCCAACTGGAGGGGGGGGGTTAAACTCAAAACCCCTTTGGCTACGCTCATAAAATTTTGAATGTGTAATTTGCTTTTTTATATTGAAGAGGTGTTTATCGTAAATTTTGAAATCAAAATATTCCTTAACTGTGCTGTTGGAATTTGGGGATTGCTGTTTGCATTTTTTTTTGTTTTGTTTTATAGAAGAGGGGGATTTAACTGCAGAAATCTCTGGTAGGCGGTTTAAAACTCAAAACCCCCTGTAGGGGGTTTTAAACTCAAAGCCCCTGGTAGGGGGTTTTAAACTCAAAACCCCCCTGGTAGAGGGATTTGTATCTCAAAACCCCCTGATAGGGTTTTTTTTAAATCTCAAAACCCCCTGGTAGGGGGGTTTAAACTCAAAATCCCCTGGTACAGGGTTTTTAACTCAAAACTCCCTCGGCTGTGCTGTGGTAAGTGATGATTTAGTATTAAAATCTCCCCTAAAATAAACAAAATGAAAGCAAAAATCAGTCACTTAATTCCCTGCGGGGGGGGGGATTTCATTTCAGGGGGGGGGGGTTGAACCCCAAGAACCCCCCCCCCTGGCTACGCCCATGCACCTTATAGTTGTAGTTAATGATTAGTTTACGAAATACAATAGTCCTTGACTTTAAGATGTTATTATAAACATTCTTTTCTTTTAACAGCCTTGTACAGTTTATTCTAGTTCATATATTTCAAAGAGTAATGTCTGTGTGTGTGTGTGTGTATTTGTTTGTATATAAAAAGCAAGTCGACTTTTTCTCGACCAAATCGATGTTCATTGTGTGTGTGTGTGTGTATAAATAGATGTGTCTGTGTATGTTTCCAAAGATGAGTATCAGTCATGTTAGTGTGAAATTGTTGCTCCACTAGAAACATTCAGTTGCCATGAAGAAATGAAAGTCTGTATGTCATCCTGTACCCCTTATCACAGGGTTCTATCGTGTAGTTCATTGCTGGATCAGACACTTAACTAGGACGCAAGTGAGCATTCTATCATGAGCTACGGTCTGTCACTCCTGTAGACAGATTGTGTGTGTCTGTGTTAGACTCCTTTGGAAACTTAAAAAAAACAAACTAGATATACAAATAATTTTGTAAAAACCTGAAATCATTTATTTTGAATCAATTGTCTAATTAATGTTTTTACAATAATATATTTGTGCGATTGGAAATATTTTTATTCCTTCAGTTTTTGTTTAGCGCAACTTTCATGTTAATAGCATGCTCAGTGCGCTATAGTCCAATCGTATGTGTGCTCAGGTTGGGGGAGGGGAAGAATTTGGGGAAGGTTTCTGTGCTGCCTTTTCAATGTCAAAAAAAAAAAAGAAAGATGCTCGATTCGTATTTCTAACTCGAGTCTCAATGATGGAAGTGTTGTGCCACTCAGCTATTGAAGTATTTAAAAAAAAAGGTTTTATTAGTCTAGTGTTAATTTAAAACGACCTAATTCTCTACATCAGCCTTGACAAGAGTCCTATTACGACTGAGTAGTCTGATTAACTAATTGGTTCATTTTCAATGGATTCATTTGTTATCATCGACAATTGTGTGAAGTTTCAACTTGATCCGAGAATAGGAAGTGTGAGAAAGAACGTGTACAAGACTTTTGACCAGACAGACAAACAGACATGCAAACAGACGGAGTGAGCTGATTTAAGCTCGGTAAAACTAATGCATTAAAGAGTCTGTCTCTTGTGAGGTCATCAATGGTGTCAAAGAGTTGGTTACTTGTCAGCCATGCACTCTAAGTGAGTCTAAGAGAAGGATAGATGGAAACAAAACATGGCTGGATGATTGGATGGATTGTGGATATTTGGGTAGCCACATAAGTGGATGAAGAACTAGGTGGCTTCGAGTAGTATAGATTGCTTGATAGATGAGGAATTGATAGATCAAAGAAAATTTTCTTTTGTGGTCGATATGTGTTATATATATATATATATATATATATATATATATATATATATATATATATATATATATATAAGATATGATAAGATAACATAAGCACGATCTGATCTTATTTTAACGTGAACATAACTATGAATATGGTTTATTTGAATTTCTTCGCTTGTAGAGGTGTTTAAAGTATGTTTATTTGAATTTCTTCGCTTGTAGAGGTGTTTAAAGTATGTTTATTTGAATTTCTTCGCTTGTAGAGGTGTTTAAAGTATGTTTATTTCAATTTCTTTGCTTGTAGAGGTGTTTAAAGTATGTTTATTTCAATTTCTTCGCTTGTAGAGGTGTTTAAAGTATGTTTATTTGAATTTCTTCGCTTGTAGAGGTGTTTAAAGTATGTTTATTTCAATTTCTTCGCTTGTAGAGGTGTTTAAAGTATGTTTATTTCAATTTCTTTGCTTGTAGAGGTGTTTAAAGTATGTTTATTTCAATTTCTTCGCTTGTAGAGGTGTTTAAAGTATGTTTATTTCAATTTCTTCGCTTGTAGAGGTGTTTAAAGTATGTTTATTTCAATTTCTTCGCTTGTAGAGGTGTTTAAAGTATGTTTATTTCAATTTCTTTGCTTGTAGAGGTGTTTAAAGTATGTTTATTTCAATTTCTTTGCTTGTAGAGGTGTTTAAAGTATGTTTATTTCAATTTCTTTGCTTGTAGAGGTGTTTAAAGTATGTTTATTTCAATTTCTTTGCTTGTAGAGGTGTTTAAAGTATGTTTATTTCAATTTCTTTGCTTGTAGAGGTGTTTAAAGTATGTTTATTTCAATTTCTTTGCTTGTAGAGGTGTTTAAAGTATGTTTATTTCAATTTCTTTGCTTGTAGAGGTGTTTAAAGTATGTTTATTTCAATTTCTTTGCTTGTAGAGGTGTTTAAAGTATGTTTATTTCAATTTCTTTGCTTGTAGAGGTGTTTAAAGTATGTTTATTTCAATTTCTTTGCTTGTAGAGGTGTTTAAAGTATGTTTATTTCAATTTCTTTGCTTGTAGAGGTGTTTAAAGTATGTTTATTTCAATTTCTTTGCTTGTAGAGGTGTTTAAAGTATGTTTATTTCAATTTCTTTGCTTGTAGAGGTGTTTAAAGTATGTTTATTTCAATTTCTTTGCTTGTAGAGGTGTTTAAAGTATGTTTATTTCAATTTCTTTGCTTGTAGAGGTGTTTAAAGTATGTTTATTTCAATTTCTTTGCTTGTAGAGGTGTTTAAAGTATGTTTATTTCAATTTCTTTGCTTGTAGAGGTGTTTAAAGTATGTTTATTTCAATTTCTTTGCTTGTAGAGGTGTTTAAAGTATGTTTATTTCAATTTCTTTGCTTGTAGAGGTGTTTAAAGTATGTTTATTTCAATTTCTTTGCTTGTAGAGGTGTTTAAAGTATGTTTATTTCAATTTCTTTGCTTGTAGAGGTGTTTAAAGTATGTTTATTTCAATTTCTTTGCTTGTAGAGGTGTTTAAAGTATGTTTATTTCAATTTCTTCGCTTGTAGAGGTGTTTAAAGTATGTTTATTTCAATTTCTTCGCTTGTAGAGGTGTTTAAAGTATGTTTATTTCAATTTCTTCGCTTGTAGAGGTGTTTAAAGTATGTTTATTTCAATTTCTTCGCTTGTAGAGGTGTTTAAAGTATGTTTATTTCAATTTCTTCGCTTGTAGAGGTGTTTAAAGTATGTTTATTTCAATTTCTTCGCTTGTAGAGGTGTTTAAAGTATGTTTATTTCAATTTCTTCGCTTGTAGAGGTGTTTAAAGTATGTTTATTTCAATTTCTTTGCTTGTAGAGGTGTTTAAAGTATGTTTATTTCAATTTCTTTGCTTGTAGAGGTGTTTAAAGTATGTTTATTTCAATTTCTTCGCTTGTAGAGGTGTTTAAAGTATGTTTATTTCAATTTCTTTGATTGTAGAGGTGTTTAAAGTATGTTTATTTCAATTTCTTCGCTTGTAGAGGTGTTTAAAGTATGTTTATTTCAATTTCTTCGCTTGTAGAGGTGTTTAAAGTATGTTTATTTCAATTTCTTTGCTTGTAGAGGTGTTTAAAGTATGTTTATTTCAATTTCTTTGCTTGTAGAGGTGTTTAAAGTATGTTTATTTCAATTTCTTCGCTTGTAGAGGTGTTTAAAGTATGTTTATTTCAATTTCTTTGATTGTAGAGGTGTTTAAAGTATGTTTATTTCAATTTCTTCGCTTGTAGAGGTGTTTAAAGTATGTTTATTTCAATTTCTTCGCTTGTAGAGGTGTTTAAAGTATGTTTATTTCAATTTCTTTGCTTCTCTTTTCGCCTTGCTATCAATTTTTTATGACGATTTCAACGCCTACAGCTCCCCAGTTTCTCCCTTAGTCTAGAAATAGCTTCTTTCCCTGACCTAGTTTTGAAGTCAGCTAGTTTCCCTAAGTCTAGTTGTATCATCCTAACACCCGCTTAATTTTTTGTTACAATGAAAACTAGACGTAGATGTTTTTACCTTTTTTTTTTTACTTTTGTCATTTTTCTTTATGATTTTTATTTCGATTTCTTACTCTATAGGACAATAGGAGGAACAATTGAGACTCCACCCATCATGGGCAACTTAAGGAAATACGTTCTGTTATTCGAACAAAGTCTCGTGCGCTTTGACTAATATAATAGTGAAGTGTGCCGCTTACCTCCCCTCTCCAAACCAAATTTGATATTACGTTTTGTCAAAATCTAATTCAAACTAAAACTTTAAAAGAGGTCGATACGCGTTCCATGAATTTGAATTGACCCTAAACGTATCAATTGTCCACATGTTGAAATCAAGGTTGAAGATTTTGTGAAAACATTTTTATGAAGATATTTGTACAATCAGGTGGCTAGAAATATAGACTGGGGAGTAAGTATTTTTATATTCAATACATGTACTGCCAGTCAAAGGCAACCAATACCAAACCCTCCTTATGGTTTTCACCCAGACTGTGTAGAATACGGATTTAACATAACACTAAGAAAGATAAAAACAAGTTTACACAAACTTAAAATCGGCCCCCGAAGTGGTCCACCCAGTCAGGTAAAAAGGCAGGTTTCAATATTTTCAGAAGAATATCAGAATTAAATTCTATCAAAGGCAAAGGACAAAGAAGAATGGAGAAAGATGGTTGACAGATCCTGTGTGGTGCCCCATATGTCCAGCAGACCAAGGGATAGATGAAGTTAGATGTGAACCTGTCCTAACTGATGTCTTACAATGAGTATCTAATTGATGTAATTGTTTTGTAAGGGGACAATCTCTTGTTCAAAGCCTCAGGAAAAAGATTTCCGTAAAAAAAAAAGGAAAAATTCCTTTAGTTTAGTGTTCCATGTGGCTATTGCGGGTACAGTTCACGCGATAATATGAAAAACTACTTGTTAATTGTTGTTTTAAATTATGTTCTACTTATATGCATAGTAAATAGATTTTTTCTCTTTTAAAAAAAAAGTAAACGTTGTTTTTTGTAAATGTATAATCAATATGACAGAACTTGCATAACGTAGCAATACAATTGGAAAAAAATATATTTTTTGACCAAAATCTAAAACCATTTGCATAAATGTATTAAAAATATGGTAGCGTGTTTTCTCCCTTACTAAAAAGCCTCCCGTGTTTGTTTGTATTAATAGTGCATGGTTGTAAAAATAGTGTATTTTTCTGAAAAAACTGCTTGCATAATTGATTTTAAAAATTAGATTTTTCGCTTTAAGAAAAGAAAAAAGTAGCCGTTACATCAGAACTTTGAATGGTTTCAAATATTATGATGTCGAAATTTCACTATCTTTTCTAGTTTACGAGCTCTAAATGGGACTAAAAAGCCTCCCGTGTTTGTTAGTATTAATAGTGCATGGTTGTAAAAATAGTGTATTTTTCTGAAAAAACTGCTTGCATAATTGATTTTAAAAATTAGATTTTTCGCTTTAAGAAAAGAAAAAAGTAGCCGTTACATCAGAACTTTGAATGGTTTCAAATATTATGATGTCGAAATTTCACTATCTTTTCTAGTTTACGAGCTCTAAATGGGACGGACGGACGGACAATAGACATTCCACACAAAACTAATAGCGTTTTTTCCATTTTCGGGGGCCGCTAAAAAACATAACGCCCTATTTAAAGAGAAATAAAAGAATGACCAACTACTAAGTACTTTGGAACAAAATTATTGATACGAATCTCCGAGTCCTGATGTTCTACTGTGAAGATCAGTTCGACGTTGCTGGCTGGACCCATTACAAACACAATATATTGGCCGATTTCTGGAGCTCTACCAAGAATGAAACTTGTTTCTTGAAATAATCCTTGTGCGGGGGAGAGTACGTATTATCTAACGAGAACTTTGTCTCTCTGACTCACAGCACTCTTTCCGTCCAGCGAGCTGTTAATGTCATCAAATTCTCTGTAAATAGCAGACATGAAGACGTCTGGTGGTGTAACATGTAGCGGTACAAGCCACGATGAAACACTCAAACTCGGGATAATGGTCAGACCTGCTGTACTAGAGATAACTAAGACATAAAGTCAAACAAAGATCAAAATAGTGGCGCTGGAAATAAGCAAGGCGTGAGTTGTCCCTCATATACCCAAGACACAATAACATCACAGTCACGAACAAATTAGACAGTCTAATTGTCTTTCAACTCTATTGATTGATGCAGAAGATGAAATTCTAAAGTTTTCTAACAACATTGTTTGATGCAGAAGATGAACTTTTTGTTAACCATGGGAAACAAAGCTTCTTTTACTGTAGGACTTTAGGACGTCCTGACATTTGATGGATGCTTGTGTCTGAACTTGTATGATTGGTGCTCTGGTCCAATCTTTTCTTACATTTGAAATGACAAACAAAGTAAAGCTCAAAATCTTTACAACAAAATAATCTTCATTTTTACACCCCCCGCTATCTAGAAACTTTCAAACTGCGGTCCTAATCAAAAGATTAAAACGCAAAATGTTAGACAATTGTCCTTCTCATCTACGCAAGTGTGTCCCCTCCCCCATCGCTTATATCAACCCATTGCATGACGCGTAGGACGTAATCATTGTCTTTTTTGAAGTAACGTCTGTATTATATAAGATAACCCATTCGTCTGTCTCGTCAAACTTCTTCTCGGAATCAAGTTGAAGTTTTCAATGTTCATTGCTGATGGCACTACATGAATTGATTTTAAAAATTAACCAATTATTCAATCAATTAGTCGTTATTGATTAGTTTGTTTTACATGACAAATGTACTAAGGCTTACAAAACCTTGAATGAAATATTGCAGCGATTGAACGCAAAACGCGTGGTAACTCTAGTCAATATGCAAGATAGCAGACGAGAGTACAAGCCGCAAGAGTAAGAGAGTAACTTACGCTATTGTGTACAGTTAGGATTGATTCAAAATAATGGATGCTATGTCACTCAAGAGAAGCGAGTTTTTCACAAACTTTATATCAACTCACTCTGTCTGTCTGGTAATTGTCCACAATTATTTCTTGTACTAGACAAAACAAGAAGCATTAAAAACATTTAACCAATTAGTTAATTAACTATTGTCTCTATGCTCTCAAAGTTTGACATCTAAACATTACAGAGTGACAGTGTGAGAGACTTACATCCTCTCAAGCTCAAGAAACCCTGCTGTTTGGCGTAGTGCTTTCGTGTCACCATACAGGTCGAGAATTTATGGTTTCCCTGAGATCAGCAAGTCTAGGGCAGTCAAACAGAATATGAGACAAATTGGTTAGAATAATTTATTGTTTTCAACGCCAAACAGAAACAGAGTGGAGAAGAATAGAAACAAAAAGACTATAATGACTATGACTATGTTTATGATTCATATTGTAAAATCCGTTTTTCTTTAGACCTGACAATGCGATGATGTTTCAGTTGCACAATCTTTCATTTTGTAGGATTCAACTGGACCAAACTATTTGGCTTTCCTGTCAAGGACGAACATCAAAAGGGCTTCGAAATGGTGAAGGAACATTTGCGAATGTTTATTTATTTATTATTTCTTTTTATTTATCATTGCAACATCTTGAAAGCGATCGACAATTTGTGGGGCTTGTATATTTCGGACGTGTAGGGGGGTACGCTGGTGGAGAGGGGGCTAAGAGGTATAATCACTTCTAGCTGGTGGCTCATGATTAAGCTTATAATGATTTCCCCCCCCCTTTTTTTTTTGTTTGGAACACGAGCATCAGAGATTGAATGGCGTCTCGCGTGTAATCTCCCTTGGTCAAAAATTCAATTTTGTAGCTTCTTTATTATTGACCAATAAAATACCAGTAAATCTTATATTTGGCTGTTGGTCATTAGTATACAGGCGACTGAGGACAATCAGTGACCATTGTAACACTTTTTGTAGTATTTGTAGCAGCGAGGCAAGTAGAGGCCTAACGATCTTTGTCAATGGCCATTTAGAGCAATGTTGAAATGTTTTTAAATTAATGGACAAGTGTCCTTCACACTGGACAGTGGACACTGTCCTCAACTCTGGACATTGTCCTTAACACTGGACACTGTCCTCAACGCTAAATAATATCCTTAACACTAGACGTTCGCAATTCCAGATATTTTTCCTGCCACTGACCACGATCCTATCGGGCAAGTGATCAGAGTTTGACCAGGCTTCTTCGTCATCTCGTTCTCTTCATTCAGCTGTAGAGCTCATTAGCATTCGTTAAGAACTCAATGATGGTCACCTGTCAGCCAGCGCCAGGCAATCTGCATGACTTAGTGAAGTCAGTTTTTGGGACTTAGTGAAAGGATATCTATACTCTCGGCCGTCTCTCTCTTCTAGCTGTTGAGTATTCAAGCAATGTTGCTACTTATGTGTTTGTATCCACTTTGCATTGATTTAGAGATACTCAGGAAATGACCAAAAGAACATTACAATAGTAAGCAACACATATAATTAAGTCCAGTAGCTAGGTTGGAGCAGTTTGTGGTTCTCAAAGTGAAAGATACCAGATGTGAGGTGCTAGAATAATGAATTGGGACCCTCTTACTAAGGCCTCTGATGAATTGTTAAAAGAGGGGAAAGGGTCGAAATGAAATAAAAAAAAAAAAAACATCAAAAGCCTTTACAAATTTAACAGTTTATAAATGTTAATCAGTCTCAAACAGTTGTTTTTTAAATATGGCTTCAATTAGATATTTTCGAGATCATTTTAAACTCGGAAATCTGCTCATAAAACTCAGTTATTTGCTCTTTAAATTCGATAATCTTCTCTTTAAACTCAATTATCTGCTCTTTTAACTCAATTATCTGATCTTTAAATTCAATTATCTGCTTTCTAAACCGGGTATCTGCTCATTAAACTGAATTATCAGCTCTTTAAACTCATCTGATCTTTGAACTTAAAACTCTGCCCCTCAAAGCTCCTGCACTTATTAGGCAAACGCGACATTATTTTTTCTCTGGGAAGACGTCTCAAGTCACACTGATTTAGGTTGGCTCTTTACACTTTTATTCTATGAAAACTCACAATTCCATTTTTTTAATCGCGTGTAGGATCGGCGTTTTCCATATTTCCGAAATAAGTTATAAGTTTTTAATGGTGTAATTTTAAAATTTACACCTAGGATTAGCGCGGGGCCTATGAAAGTGCGGGGCCCACTGCGGCCGCATTAGTTGCAGTGGCTTAAGGCCGGCCCTGCATGGGAGAACTTGCTGTATAAAGGTTTAATTAACTTTTGAGAAAGTGATATCAGTTTACACTTACAGTAGAATAAACTAGAACACAATCACGTAAGTCCCAATGATAATTAAAAGATTTTTTCTCAAATCAAAACAAATTGTTTCTGTACTTAATAATGTTACATTTTAATAATTACTTTTTCTATGATGATGAATATTTCAGACTTTTTATTACTCATTCAATGTAGACAATTATCACCCCTTAAATGTTAACAATCAAATAATATAAGATTTTATTGTAGGCCTAACCTTTTTTAAATTAGCGATTTAGGGCCGGGAGGAGGGACATTAGCTCACCCACCGGGTGACGCCGACACTTCAACGCCCTCATTGTATGATACAAATGAAAGAATTAGAAATTAGAGTCTGCAGGGGGAAATGTTCATATACCCTTTAAAACTGATTGGTTATCAACAATGTATAAGGAAGGCACAGTAAGCTATTTACAAACATCGCCATAGATTATTATTTCCAGTGTGGCATTTGTTTATAAATTAAAGCTGTGATTGTTTAACTAGGTTTTATCTGTGTTTTTAAATCAACTTTGGTGAATTATTTGTTTACCATCTGGTGACAACGTAATCACATCACTTTTTTGTTTCTCTCCCCCCTCCTCCCTGGACAGGTCATCAAGATGCTGGTGCTTGTGGTCATCATGTTCGGCCTGTGCTGGCTGCCTCTCCATACATTCTTCTTAGTGATAGACTTCAACCCTCAGCTAATGGTCAACCAGTCCGAGGCCATGGAGAGGTTATTCACCATCATTTTCTATTCCGCCTTCTGGTTGGCCATGTCTAACTCCTGTGCCAACCCCATCATCTATGGCTTCACCAATGAAAGTTTCAGGGTAAGTGCACTTCCGGCAGCCATGACAACAATGGCGAGGCTTAGAAACAGTCTGTTGCAATAAGTATGGTAAAAATTGCTTTTTAAGTATTATACAATAGAACACATTTGATCACAATGAGTGACATAGTGATGATTAAATTAGTAAACAATTCAATGTACCTTTAAGATTGAATAAAAACCTGTGTAGATCGCGTTGTCCAATCAAATAGACTGCTTAGGAGGAAACTAAACTTTACAATGGAGACCTGCATTCCTGTTGTTTGATGTCACACGTCACCAAATTAGCGCTGTCCCATTTCTACCAGGGGAGGAGTAGATCAAGAGGCGTAACTAAAGGAAGTGAATCTCATTCAAATAATGTTAGCTTCATTAGACTTAGAAGTGAATCTCATTCAAATAATGTTAGCTTCATTAGACTTAGAAGTGAATCTCATTCAAATAATGTTAGCTTCATTAGACTTAGAAGTGAATCTCATTCAAATAATGTTAGCTTAATTAGACTTAGAAGTGAATCTCATTCAAATAATGTTAGCTTAATTAGACTTAGAAGTGAATCTCATTAAAATAATGTTAGCTTAATTAGACTTAGAAGTTAATCTCATTAAAATAATGTTAGCTTAATTAGACTTAGAAGTTAATCTCATTAAAATAATGTTAGCTTAATTAGACTTAGAAGTTAATCTCATTAAAATAATGTTAGCTTAATTAGACTTAGAAGTTAATCTCATTAAAATAATGTTAGCTTAATTAGACTTAGAAGTTAATCTCATTAAAATAATGTTAGCTTAATTAGACTTAGAAGTGAATCTCATTCAAATAATGTTAGCTTAATTAGACTTAGAAGTTAATCTCATTAAAATAATGTTAGCTTAATTAGACTTAGAAGTTAATCTCATTAAAATAATGTTAGCTTAATTAGACTTAGAAGTTAATCTCATTAAAATAATGTTAGCTTAATTAGACTTATAAGTAATACAGACTTTTTGTTACCAAAGAACAAAGTGAGTTGAGTTGGCCTCTAACCACGTTACAACCATACAGAGAATCTAATAGTATCTACTGTATCAATATCTGATGTGTATATAATCAAGGGAAATCATCTGGTCTTGTTCCCACTCCTTACCCTATCTCTAGTATTGGACAGTCATTACTATATTGCTTGATTAGGACGTTTTGCTTAGAGATTATCACTTGCTACTCATTTGATTACGTCATTTGGAAGTCTCGCGACCTTAAAGAAAAGGATGGTAATTTTATTTTTAGTATAGCAAGGCATGTAGTTATCAATATTCATGAGGAAAGTAGTTTGTGTTAGTGGAAGAGGAGGGGGTTTTACAAGGGTCTAAGTACTAGTACTACGGGTAGTCTACGTTAATTTGACACTACAGTACGCTAGTTCTGCTCAGACTACTCTCTAGTGATTGGTACAAATGTACCCACTACTTTTCACCTGACATCTGAGACTTGCGAGAATCAGGTCAGTGAGAGCACTCACCTCCATAACACTTTTCTCCTCTGATTAGACGTGAACTACTGCGACTCACATTCTGTAACTACATTCAGAGCTCTGATACAGAGGCGTAGTAAGCAAAGTGTGGGCCTGGGGAAAGTTTCCTTATTGGCGCCCCCCCCCTTTCCATATTCTCCATGAACATCACATAGAAATATAGGCTTAGGGTTAGGCGCCCCTCTAAGGGTTAGTTAATGTTTAATTTTTTTTAAGGGAAAAAATCTATTTAGTATGCATATAAGTTGGACATAATTTAAAACAACAATTAATAAGTAGGTTTTCATATTATCGCGCGAACTGCAGTACTACACCACAGTCAAAGAACACTTAACTAAAGGAGTTTTTTTTTACGGAAATGTTTTTAGCGGCCCCCGAGAGGGGGAAAGACGCTATTAGTTTTGTGTGGTATGTCTGTCCGTCCGTAACGTTTAGATCTCGTAAACTAGAAAGGATAGTGAAAATCCAACATCATAATATTTCAGACCATTCAAAGTTCTGATGCAACGGCTACTTTTTTTCTTTTCTTAAAGCGAAAAATCGAATTTTTTAAATCACTTATGCAAGCAGTTTTTTCAGAAAAATACAACACTTTTACTACTATTCACTATTAATAGTAACAAACAAGGGAGGCTCTTTATTAGGAGTGATTACAATTTACTATATTTTTTACATATTTTTGCAAACGGTTTTAGATTTTTTTTTATATTTTTTTTTTACATTTGTAAGTTAAGTAAGCTCTGTTATACTTACAACTACATTTACAAAAAAAATGTTTACTTTTTTCAAAAAGAGAAAAAATCTATTTAGTATGCATATAAGTTGGACATAATTTAAAACAACAATTAATAAGTAGTTTTACATATTATCGCGTTAACTGCAGCACTGTCAGATGGATATAGACTGTAGAGCACTGAACTAAAGGAATTTTTTAATTTTTTTTTTACGGAAATGTTTTTTCTTGAGGAATAAGAGATTGTCCCATTACAAAACAGAGCAATTATATATTCATTATAAGACATTAGTTAGGCCAGGTTCACATCTAACTTGACATTCACTTTCATCTATCCTTTGGTCTGTGGCACACAAGATCTGTCAACCTTCTTTCTCCATTCTTCTCTGTCATTTGTCTTTGATAGAATTAAATTCTGATGTTCTTTCTGAAAATATTGATTCCTGCCTTTTTACCTGTCTGGGTGGACCACTTTGGGGGCCGATTTTGAGTTTGTGTTTTACACAAACTGTCTTTGTAAACTTGTTTTTTTTTTTTTTTTTTTTTTTTTTTTTTTTTACTTTGTATCCATTGAAGTTTACAAAAATAATTTTAATTTCTTTTTCAGGCTGACCTGGCAAGTCTTTGTTATATTTGGTTTCCATTTTGTATTTGCTTGAAAAAACTGGCCAGCCGGAAGTTGAGCGTATCAACCAATGACTCGATGTACAATAAACGTTTTTGCTCCTTGAGGAAAAGTCCTACCAGTTTGACCAACAAACAACAGAGTGTATATAAAAATGGTAGCAAAATGTATATAGACTTTAGAAGAGACCGAGACAGTACACGAGGTCGAAGTAACGGAAGTATGAATGACTTTTACAGGGATGGCCTTGACCTTGAGATCCGGGAGAGCAACAGCAACGGATCCTGCAGTCAGTGCTGCCACCTGGACCACGTCCGCCAACACCGACGCCACTATCACAAAACTCGGCGCTCTCATAGTAATCATTTTCATAGAGGAACGCCCTACTTGAGCACATCGGAGCCCAGCGACGCCCAGCAGACGTCCTCGGGCGACGACATCACAGTTACATACTCCCCAGCCCCACACGCGCCCAAGTCAGGCGAGATGTGCCATAATAGAACTTCTGACAGCGGCAGTGGCTCTGTTCGACTCTACCCGCTGCCTGAAATAGACGCGGCTGACCTGTAAAGTGGTCACTTGCCAGTGCCCCACAACCCTTCCATCCCTGCCAATCCTCCCTCCCCCTCTCTCTCTCTCTCTCTCTCTCTCTCTCCCTCTCTCTCGTGCGTCACGTAGATCAGAGACTGATAAGGATAAATGGCCGGTGGTTGCCAATATGTGCCATCTATCGTCTCAATGGCTGGAGATACTTTCATCAATTTTATGGAAATTCACATGACTCTGTTCGTTAATTCAACTTTAGCCAGACGGGAGATTTATTGTGCTAAAGAAACAAAGTTGGCAAGTGAGACCGAAATATCATTTAAAAAACTACCAACAGATGCCCTCCATTCTAAATTCAACCTATCTAGACCAGCAGAGGACAAAACCAAACTCTACAGATCATTTTGAAATCAAATATTTTTTAAGTTGTTTTTTTTAAAGAAAAACACATTTTTTGTGTGTGTTTTATAAATTATTATCAGGGTTATCTCACCCATTTGTAAAGAATAGAAAGAAAACTGTCAACTTGTTTATGTCAGAGGCCCCAGGACGGATGTGGTTGTCCCTGCAAACAAGGCAGCTTCCCAATTTAGATGTACTAATCCCAGCAGCCTGGAAATAGCATTCTGGTATATATCCCATTGTCGAGTTCAGTGGAATACATTACTAGTAAATAGGTTTGCATTCATCTCTTTACAAGTGTGTACGAAACAAAGGTGAACATTTAAACTGAAAAAAATTGAATTATTTAATTAATCCACGACATATTTATTATATACACGAAAGTAAAAAGGAACTGAATCGTTTTAGTCCCAGAATACATTTGGAATGTATTCGTAAGTCATAGACATCTCTCTCTCTCTCTCTCTCTCTCTCACACTCTCTCTCTCTCTCTCTCTCTCTCTCTCTCTATATATATATATATATATATATATATATATATATATATATATATATATATGGGCATATAATCAATCTTTCATTAGTAAGAATTCTAAATCAATCGTGTTCAATACAATGTAAATGTTCTGCAATAATTTGTAATGTATCATACATTTTGGCTGTACATAGTTTCAATTGTCACCCTGTTAAGTGTTTGGTTTATTAACCTAGATATCTATCTCACGTTCATCCATTGGGTTGTCTAGAACATTAGCTATGTATTTTCATTGCCTCATTTCACGTATCATTTTGAAATCAGATATTATTCCTATTAATAACATAGACTGGCTACACATGTATTGTAGTTGACTGTCCGAATGAAAGAAATAACCCACGTGATATCAAACCAATCTACTGGTAAATCTATAACTTTGGAAGAGAAAAGGGGTGAAGGCAATTTCAAAAAGACAATCTAAAACTAACCCCAGAAAACCTTAACCCAGTAAACCTTAACTTAATAATATACACTCTGAAACAACAAGAAAAGAGGCGATGTTACAATGTAGAGCAGTGGACTTTTTAAAATGTGTATTGTGACTTTAGATTCCACACATGATAAAAAAAAAAGGAAAATACCGTTTGCGTTTATCTCAAGCATCCGGCGATCCTCTTTTCGAGCATCTTCTTGCATTCGTAACTTCTGAAAACTATTCCCCTGGTGTCTACAGTTCATTATTTATCCTAGTAAAAAAGACAATACTGCTCGAGTCAAATAAAGTTAGAATGAGTAGGGCGCTGCCCTGAACTGAAGTCTCAGGAACAATGGAAACAAAGTAGCGTGACACTATTGTAATAACATTTTCGAGGAAAGCAAAACATCTTTTAGCAGATCTTTGTTGTTGTTTTTTTTTTGGTCACTCAGAAGCCTATCACAGAAATATTGTTCAACGCTCTGTAGAAGTTCAGCACTTTCAACTTTAGACGGATAAAATCGATTAAGGCGTAGATAACTGGAAATGTCTTCTTCAAATGAACTTTTGAAATCAATCTGAGTGCCTGTAACCCTTGGTATAAAATGATCACCCTCTTGTGTCAGCAATCTGGGCTTACGGCCAATCAGTTTGGAAGCATAAAATAAATAAACACATGTTATTGCAACTGAGTCCAATCAATCGAGCGTAAGAACGTGGCAGAAACTTGAAATTTAAAAAAAAGCACAGCAAAAAAACGCAAGTTGCTCCATGAACGCAAATTGCTCCAAAAGAACACAAATGGCTCCAAGAACACAAATGGCTCCAAGAACACAAATGGCTCTAAAAATCGCGTAGATGAACGTATAATTCATCGTGATGCAAACAACTAATACTGAATTGTTTCATCCAGAAATCCTTTGCTCTCTTTTTAATGTTGACATGTCAAAAGATGTCGAATCGTGCTTGGCGGTGAATCGTGCTTGGCGGTGAATCGTGCTTGGCGGTGAATCGAGCTTGGCGGTGAATCGTGCTTGGCGGTGAATCGTGCCTAGCTGTTAATCGTGCCTGGTGGTGAATGGTCCTCACTGGGTGAATAGGTCCTAGAGTTTAATGTCTGGGCATTGCATTTAGGGTGCGAGTATATTCATTTGAATTGCTGTCTGCATTAATGTACTGTGAACTATTTCATGAAGATGTTAACATAATGAATTGAAATGAATTGATAAAAAACCTTTTATAGCTCCCATCACTAGCAATCAGCTCAAACTTATATTGTTGTTATAGTTTTGTTATTATTCTACCTTCACTATGTATTCCTTATCAATAATGTACTTTCTTTTGAAGTGGCTGGCACACATGAAAAAAAAAGGTTTTAGGAAGCTTTTTATTTCAGAACAACAAAAAAAAGGTTTACTCATTTTATTGATGGTATCCATGCACTTTTTATTTGTGTATTTTAAATGCATTGTCATTTTAGCGGCCCCCGAAAGGGGAAAAGACGCTATTAGTTTTGTGTGGAATGTCTGTCCGTCTGTCCCGTTTAGATCTGGTAAACTAGAAAAGATAGTGAAAATCCGACATCATAATATTTTAGACCATTCAAAGTTCTGATGCAACGGCTACTTTTTCCTTTTATGAAAGAGAAAAATCTAATTTTTTAAATCACTTATGCAAGCAGTTTTTTCATAAAAATACACCACTTTTACAACTATTCACTATTAATAGTAACAAACACGGAAGGCTCTTTAGTATAGGGAAACACATTACACCATATTTATAACACATTTATGCAAATGGTTTTAGTTGGTTTTTTTTTGTCAAAGAAAACTGTTTTGCATTTGTATTGCTAAGTTAAGTAAGTTCTGTCATACTAACTAATACATTTACACGAAAAATTTGTTACTTTTTTATTAAAGAGAAAAAATCTATTTAGTTTGCATATAAGTTGGACATAATTTAAAACAACAATTAATAAGTAGTTTTCATATTATCGCGGGGACTGCAGTAGCCAAATACATACATTAAACACATAACTATAGCACATTTTTTTTACGGAAATGTTTTTTCTTGAGGCTTTGAATAAGAGATTGACCCTTTACAAAACAATTAGATCAATTAGATATTCATTAAAGGACATCAGACCAGGTTCACATCAAACTTCACCTTCACCTATCCTTTGGTCTGCTGGTCCATTGGGGCACCACACAAGATCAGTCAATCTTCTTTCTACATTCTTTTCTGTCATTTGTTTTTTGATAGAACTTCATTCTGATTTTCTTTCTGAAAATATTGAAACCTGCCTTTTTACCTGCCTGGGTGGACCACTTCGGGGGTCGATTTTGAGTTTGTGTTTCACACAAACTGTCTTTGTAACCTTTTTTTACTTTCTTTGTTTCTTCTTTGATTGTTGTGCTTGTCTTTTTCTTCAACAGTAAATTGGAGGTAAGAGTCCAACTGTTTCAAAGAACGTTTGTGATCATTTCATTGTGTTTATGGAGTGACTGGAATGGTTTTGCCATTGGTATGTTCTACAAACTATGTGATATTATTTTTTTTAAATATATTTATTTGTAATTCATGTCTCAGATTATGTCAGTTGATTGAAACACACACACACACACAATCTCGACAAGAATTTAGGAAATGTGTGTGTGTGTGTGTGTTGTTGTAAAATCACAAAGAAATTCATAAATTAAAATTAAAATAAACTGAAAGTTCTGACGTTGTTGTATTGTATACTATGAGACGAATAGACTATATCACTGAAGCCCAATCTAATTCAACCAGAGGGGCCAATTTAACTTCCGACACTCGTGTCGCGGGCCACATGACTGAAAAGGTACAAAAAACGAAAAGAAATTGATCTAAAATAAATTTATTAGAAACCTGTGGATCCAGTACATACTAGTTAGTACTTAATGTACTTATATTAATTAAAGGGACGTCACAATTGGCTTCATTTCTCTACTTAAATGTGAGCAATATTACAGCTAGCTAGCCAACGACTCATTTTTGTGTGTCTCTTTTTGTCACTATTCCCATCGATCTTCCAATTTCAAGGCGTAGTTTAAAAATCTTTTTGTTCGCGGCTCAAACCAAGAATGACGTAATATTTGTTTTATTATGCCGTTTATATGTTCTTTAAAAGCAAAAACAGCTACACTTTCTTTACAAATCAGATATGTTGGCTTATTATAATGTTGTCATGGCCAGGGGTGTCAATGGGGTTAAGCTCCCATTGTCTATAAAGTACTCCTAATGGCATGCGTCTCAAATAGCCTCTGACAACTAAGTCCAGCACCTGGCCTGCTCGTGTGGCTTAGATATTAAGCCCGGCGAAACTGCTCTTACTAACAGGTGAAGGGGTGAAGGCGGATACCTGGCGCCACAAAACCGGGAGCTTCGGGCAGATGGAGCTCGTCAGCCTAGTAAGGCAGTTCATCTAGGAGAGGGGTACTCTGACTTCAAACCCCCGCTGCCTTGCGGTACTGAGGCTTCAGGAGACAACCTCGAGGAGAAATCAGGAGTGAAGCCCCTTAGGCGTTGGGAGTATCAGCTATGAAATTCCCTCCGGCAGCTTCTGCAACTGAATTGGTGCCAAATGTAATGCGATGCGTTCCTTTGGATCACATCAGCAAGGTCGAGAGAGGGATCATGACGCATGGGCCACCCATGACCCCTTTATCCAAGGCCCAGGAATGCGCCCCGGAGAGGAAACTCTGGTGCTGCTGCAAAGCGGCTAAAACAACACGGGAGACAACAGTTACGGGTTATAAGTCCAACTTGATTGGCGTAATGTATGGACGCCACGGGTTGTCTTTGACGGTGGGAGAGGTCTTCGCGCCTCACTGATCAGCTACCGCCCGCCTCAACCTGGGCAGCCCCCAGTCAGTTAGGTGCTGATCCGCCACAGCCTGCCTGCTCTAATGGGTGCTTAGAGCTTAGTTTAAAACGACAAGTAGGCTGGAAACTTGCACCAAGCAACAAAAGAAGAAAAATTAAACTGAAAAAGAAAATCCCTGTCATGCGACTGGCCACTTGGAATGTCAGGACAATGTGTCCTGGTCTCACTGATGATCTAAGGCAGATCGACGATGCAAGGAAGACGGCAGTTATAAACAACGAGCTAAAAAGGCTACATATTGACATTGCAGCCCTGCAAGAAACCCGACTGGCCGAAAACGGCATGCTCCGCGAGACTGACTACACTTTCTTTTGGAAAGGGAAAGCACAGGATGAGACTCGAATACATGGTGTGGGCTTTGCTGTCAAGAACAGTCTTCTTCCCATGATAGTCCCTCCAGTTGGTGGCTCGGAACGGCTACTAAGCATAAGTATGATGACAGCATCTGGAAAAGTCACTCTAATTAGTGCCTATGCCCCCACACTATGCTCGCCTCAGGAGGACAAAGACAAGTTCTATGAAGACCTCAAAGAAGCCATTGCAAACATTCCTCAAAAAGAACATATGATCCTTCTAGGTGACTTCAATGCCAGAGTAGGATCAGATCACACTACCTGGCCAGACTGTCTTGGGCTTTTTGGAATCGGAAAGATGAATGAGAACGGACAAAGACTGCTTGAATTCTGCACATACCATAAGCTCTGCATTACCAACACATACTTCAGAACAAAACCACAGCACTGTGTCTCATGGAGGCACCCTAGGTCTGGGCACTGGCACCAGCTGGATATGATACTGACACGAAATTCTCATGGAGGCACCCTAGGTCTGGGCACTGGCACCAGCTGGATATGATACTGACACGAAAAAAGGACATTGGAAATATACTGCTAACACGTAGCTACCAAAGCGCGGATTGTGATACTGATCATACTTTAGTGTCATGCCGGACAAGACTGCTGCCAACTAAGATCCACACTTCACAGGGAAAAAGAAAATCACGCCTGAATACTACTAGCACAAAAAATCCTGATCTTTGCACCGAATTTGAGAACAAATTAGAGGAAGCTTTTAAAAACTTCTCTGTGACTGAGGTAGAAAAAAGCTGGACGTTTATGCGTGATACAATGTACCAAACATCATCACTGGTCTTTGGAAACAAAACCAAGAAAAGCGAAGACTGGTTTGAAGCTAGTCTACCAGAAATGGAAACTGCCACTACGAACAAGAGAGCAGCCATGCTAATCTACAAGAAGCATCCCACCCCAAGCAACTTAAAAAGGCTCAGAGCTGCACGTAACAATGCCCAAAGAGTAGCGAGACAATGTGCTAACAAATACTGGCAGGAGCTATGCGAAGATATTCAATCTTGTGCCGACTGTGGTAACATAAGAGGACTATATGAGGGCATGAGAAAAGCCTTTGGACCTCACACCAGCAAGTGTGCTCCACTCAAGTCAAAAGATGGCTCAATCATCAGCGATCGTGCGCTGCAAATGGAACGATGGGTAGAACACTATGCAGAACTCTACCAGATTGAAAACGCCATCTCACCAAATGCTGTTTCCAACTTCCCATCACTTCCAGTTTTGACGGAATTAGACGAAACGCCCTCAGTAAAGGAGCTGAGCATTGCCATTGACATGCTTGCACATGGGAAAACACCCGGAGGAGATGGCATTCCTGCTGAAGTAATTCAGGCTGGAAAACATGCCCTAATCAAACCACTCCATGAACTGCTAAGCTTGTGCTGGGAACAAGGAATGGTCCCCCAGGAATTGAAAGACTCCAACATTGTTACAATTTATAAAAATAAAGGCGACCGCTCTGATTGTAACAATTACAGAGGCATCTCACTGCTTAGCATAGTCGGAAAGACTTTTGCTAGAGTGTTACTAAAGCGATTACAGATCCTGGCAGATCGTGTTTATCCAGAGTCGCAGTGTGGCTTTAGGGCAGGTAGATCTACAACAGATATGATTTTCTCTCTTCGGCAGCTACAGGAGAAGAGCAGAGAACAAAAGCAGCCCCTCTTCATAGCATTTATTGATTTGACCAAGGCCTTTGACCTTGTTAGCAGAAGCGGTCTGTTTGCTGTACTAGAGAGAATCGGCTGTCCAAATAAGTTAAGAAAACTAGTGTCAGCTTTTCACGAAAATATGCAGGGCACCGTTCAGTTTGGAAGTTCTTCCTCCAGGCCATTCTCCATTAAAAGCGGTGTAAAACAAGGATGTGTACTGGCCCCTACACTTTTTGGCATCTTCTTCTCAGTCGTACTATCCAGTGCTTTTAAATCCCTGGAAGACGGAATATACATCCATAGCAGATCCGATGGAAGGCTCTTTAACCTGGCACGTCTTAAAGCCAAAACGAAAAGGCGTCGTATCTTGATAAGGGAGCTGCTGTTTGCCGATGACGCGGCACTCGTATCTCACTCACAAGGAGGTCTACAGAAGCTAGTGAACGCCTTAGCAGCTGCTTGTCAAGAGTTTAGCCTTACTATAAGTCTCTCCAAGACCGAAATCCTGGCACAAGACGTTGCAGAAATACCTATAATACAAATTGGGAACCACACCCTTTCAGTGGTGCAGGAATTTACCTACTTGGGTTCAACAATTGTCAGTAACCTAGACTTAGACATCGAGCTGACAAAAAGGATAGGAAAAGCTACCACAGCATTGGCAAAACTCTCCAAGCTCGTCTGGGAAAATGGTAAATTGACCACAGCGACTAAAATCCTAGTCTATAACGCCTGTGTTGTGAGCACTCTCCTTTATGGCAGTGAAAGCTGGTCAACATACATGTACCAAGAGCACAGATTGAATAGTTTCCACTTGCGCTGCCTGAGACGCATAATGGGCATCTCTTGGAGGGACCATGTCTCCAATCAGGAAGTTTTGAGACTGGCCAATATGAACAGCATGTATGCTCTCCTGACACAAAGGAGATTACGCTGGCTCGGACATGTCACCCGCATGCCAGATGGTAGAATCCCGAAAGATATCTTATATGCTGAGCTTGTGGAAGGAGTCAGACCCAAGGGCCGCCCAAGACTAACATATAGAGATGTCTGCAAGCGAGACATGAGAGCCTCAGGCATCAGTGAAAGTATGTGGGAAAACATAGCCAAAGACCGGAGTGCATGGAGACAGACTGTGCGTGCTGGGACAACCCTTGCTGAGAACAAAAGAATTGAAGCGGCTTTAATCAAGAGGGAAAAAAAGAAAGGAGCCATATATATATATATATAATGTTTCACAAAAAATAAAGATCCGTTCAAAATTCTCCCATTTCATAAACGTACAAATGTTAAAGGTCATGGTGTCAATCCATCAGAGAGCCCTAACGTAGGTAAGAAACATTTTTCAACAATTTCAACAAAAAAAAAGGGGGGGGGGATTTTCTACTCTTTCTGTCTACGTTTCGGCGGGCTGGATGGAACCACATCGCGAGTTGGATGTGGCCCGCGAGCCGTATTTTTGTCATCACTGGAATATATGACTATATAAAAGACATTCACTGACCTGGTAGTTGGCTGAATGTGATGAGTGGTTTTAATTAATTTCAGCGCGTTTATTGTCTTCTAAAGCCCAATGAACGAAGTGGCAGCTTACATTTGTAAATTTCAAAGAAGAGGCCTACCTCAGAAATGTATCTTAGATAAAACCAATCGTTAATGGTGGGAGGGGGGGAGGGCCTTCTAAATTAGACTTATGATTTGTGTGTGCAATTAAAGCATTTAATTTAAAGCAACTAGACAAATTGGTACATTGCATCGTAGTAGTAGTAGTAGTAGTAGTAATAGTAGAAGTAGTGGTAGTAGTGGTAGTAGTAGTAGACCAATCTTCATCCCAGTCTGTGATACTTTCACATGTCATGGCGGCCAGTGAGAGAGGACGGACAACAGAAGTTTTCGAGAACGTGTCAAGACAAGAACGTCCACTCATGGTCATGTATTTCCAGGTCATTAAATTGACCAGTCGAGACCATTGGCCAGTCAAGACAAACATTTTACAAGACAAACATGGTCATGTATTTTCCAGACCACTAAATTGACCAGTCAAGAAAGGATTTCTTAGCACCTTCTGCTAGATAAAGATCAAAAGGAGAGAAGCAATAGTTAATAGCCTACTTACAGAGTGAATTGAAACCATGTATTGTCTTATGAAAAAAGCGATTCAGTTTTAGAATATCGTGTGAATATATTCAGAGATACTATTGTTCTAGTGCATTGTATGCATTGAGTTCCAATTAATAAAATGTTCTGATTTTGTGTGTACTTGAACTTTCTTTTTCAAGAATTACGCATCACTTGCAAGTGGAAACAAAACAGTTACTACATCTAGAATGTCTAGATCTACAAAGGGACAGCCACCCATCTAGTCTAATGCATACCAACTAAGCTGGGAACATATAAGGCAAAAAGAGGACACTGCGTGGCTCCAGACTCAATACAATCTTCTCAGACTGTCTCTGTCTATAAAACAAAAATCCCCTTGTTTTTTTTTTTAGAGTCCAATAAAGTGAAGCTCAATATGTAAAAAAAAAAAAAAAGATTGAAATAAATGATGTAATAAATATCCGTACACATTTCGAAATCATTGAAAACTTGTTGATGTGATAGAATTAAGTAGTTAAACTTCTGATATTTGAGTCGTATGGAGATAACAACTTGTTTCTGTTGCTATAGGTTCAATAAATTTGAATTTTTAGTTTCTTAAATGTTTGCTTATGTGAGGGAAAAGGGTGAGGATGTACATGCATTTCTCATTGCTCCTTATGTAGATCTCATACAAGTAAATCTCATACAAGTAGATCTAATTCACATTGATCTCATACAAGTAAATCTCATACAAGTAGATCTAATTCACATTGATCTCATACCAGTAAATTTCAAACAAGTGAATCTATTTCAATTAGGCCCATTACAAATGACCTAGACTGTCTTTTAAATCTTAATTTAAAGAAAGGAATATATGTGTAAATAGAATGTCTATACGTATGAATAACATAAAATCGATAGTGAAATTGTAGATTTTAAATTTATTTAAATGTGACAGACGGACAGACAAATAGCACAAAATTATTAGCGAATTTTCCTACTGTGCCTGTAAATGAAAAAGGGAAACAACAAAGAGAATACTTAACTACAATGAAAATTGCAATCTAAAAAAAAAATAAAACAATATAAAGGGGAGACAACTGCTCTGAATGCAGGTTTTCATTTAAAAAATACAGTTTATAAAAAAATCTCACACACAGACACTTCAGCACACCCTGTACAAGCTCTGACTGTATATACACGCATGTACAAACACACTCTAGAATCGCTCAGCCTTTTCCCCATTTTATTTGATGTTTAAATTTAGGATGAAAATGATTTAATAATAAAATGTTGATCGAACATTATCAAGAATTGCATCGTCTGATGCCAGCTCTCTGATCTTCATGTATTCCTTGTTTTGTAGAATCTCTCTCTCTCTCTCTCTCTCTCTCTCTCTCTCGTGATATCTCTGTATCTTGCCCCCTGCCATCCCCCCCCCTTATCGTCTGCTGCTAAATTGACTTACTTCCCTTGTTAAGCGCTCTAACTGCCCCTGTTTCTGGCTGTGACCCTAATGATACCAGTGATTACATATACGCATAGTGGCGGATCAATCAACTAAATTTAATTATAGACCCGAGATACTCTGAGTACCTTATACTGTAGGCTTCTAGTTCTCATATAAACAATGCAAGATGACAGAAAAAAAAGCAGAAAATGAATGGATTTCCTTTTAAAGATGCCACTAAAAGAAACACTTTGGTGCTATCCGGTAAAAAATATCATTGAGCAATATAAAATCCTCAAAGACAATTTTCACACTTTAAACGTAGCAACGTGTCAAAACTGCCCACATGTTGTGACGTGGCAGGTCAGTGTTGAGGCCTACAATAATGATTGGTCTCGGTTTGACACTGTGGTTTTCAGTAACTAGTATTTCACTGAACTATATTTCAAACATGCAAGCGAGACATGAGAGCCTCAGGCATCAGCGAAAGTATGTGGGAAAACATAGCCAACGACAGGAGTGCATGGAGACAGACTGTGCGTGATGGGACAACCCTTGCTGAGAACAAAAGAATTGAAGCGGCTTTAATCAAGAGGGATAAAAAGAAAGCTGCCCTGTCTGCTAGCCCTAAATCAGAGGCATACACATGTACGAATTGTGGCAAAGTCTGCCGTTCTAGAATTGGCTTGATTAGCCACACCAGATTCTGCCCCGTCTCAAGATTAAGCCAAAACCAGTGACTCATTTGGGCGCATCCATTGCCTTTCGAGACAAAAGGAGCCATACATATATATATTTCAAACATGCGATCTTCTTACTTTTATGCTATTTTGTCGGATTATAACTTGCATCCATTTGCAATGTGCTTTGTCCAATATGGTTTGTCCAATATGGTTTGTCCAATATGTATTGTCCAATATGTTTTGTTCAATATGTTTTGTCCAATATGGTTTGTCCAATATGTATTGTCCAATATGTTTTGTCCAATATGTTTTGTACAATATGTTTTGTTCAATGTGTTTTATCGGTGGACGTGTTGTATTTTAAGCCCAGTATGCTGTGTCAGCCTATGTTTCGACCCGCTATGTTTTAATTATGAACCGATTCGAAGCTTAATCGTTCTCTGAATGAAAGCAGTCCATCTATCCATTAGTTTAAACAATGAAATTAAAATCATATTCTACCAAAACAGTTGTTTTAGATTGTATCATCCAATTCTACCAAAACATCTGCTGTTGATTGTATCATCCTATTCTACCAAAACAGTTGCTATTGATTGTATCATCATATTCTACCAAAACAGTTGCTGTTGATTGTATCATCCTATTCTACCAAAACAGTTGCTGTTGACTGTATCATCCTATTCTACCAAAACAGCTGCTGTTGATTGTATCATCCTATTCTACCAAAACAGTTGCTGTTGATTGTATCATCCTATTCTACCAAAACAGTTGCTGTTGATTGTATCATCCTATTCTACCAAAACAGTTGCTGTTGATTGTATCATCCAATTCTACCAAAACAGCTGCTGTTGATTGTATCATCCTATTCTACCAAAACAGTTGCTGTTGATGTATCATCCTATTCTACCAAAACAGTTGCTGTTGATTGTATCATCCTATTCTACCAAAACAGTTGCTGTTGATTGTATCATCCTATTCTACCAAAACAGCTGCTGTTGATTGTATCATCCTATTCTACCAAAAAAGTTGCTGTTGATTGTATCATCCTATTCTACCAAAACAGTTGCTGTTGATTGTATCATCCTATTCTACCAAAACAGTTGCTGTTGATTGTATCATCCTATTCTACCAAAACAGTTGCTGTTGATTGTATCATCATATTCTACCAAAACAGTTGCTGTTGATTGTATCATCATATTCTACCAAAACAGTTGCTGTTGATTGTATCATCATATTCTACCAAAACAGTTGCTGTTGATTGTATCATCCTATTCTACCAAAACAGTTGCTGTTGATTGTATCATCCTATTCTACCAAAACAGTTGCTGTTGATTGTATCATCCTATTCTACCAAAACAGTTGCTGTTGATTGTATCATCCTATTCTACCAAAACAGTTGCTGTTGATTGTATCATCCTATTCTACCAAAACAGCTGCTGTTGATTGTATCATCCTATTCTACCAAAACAGTTGCTGTTGATTGTATCATCCTATTCTACCAAAACAGCTGCTGTTGATTGTATCATCCTATTCTACCAAAACAGTTGCTGTTGATTGTATCATCCTATTCTACCAAAACAGTTGCTGTTGATTGTATCATCCTATTCTACCAAAACAGTTGCTGTTGATTGTATCATCATATTCTACCAAAACAGCTGCTGTTGATTGTATCATCCTATTCTACCAAAACAGCTGCTGTTGATTGTATCATCCAAAGTGTGCGTGATAAGAAGTCTGTTCTAAATTCAAAATGGTGAGTACATGAGGTCACTTCATGCAATGTCACCATCAATCAAAGTCACATTTGCATAAAATTGGGCGGGGGAGTGTGTCCAGGTCTTTTTAACGCATTTCTTACATAATAACACGGAATATTAACCTCTCAAATCGTAACGGGCTCAGCTGATTACATTGAATCTAAAATAACAGTAGATCAATATGGTATGCCGTCTTATTTTAATTATATCTTCAATTACAGGGTGTAGATTTTTCTTATGTAAGAAAAATAGAGCGTCACTCTAAATAAAGGGTGGCCAACCTTTTTGCTCAATGCGCAAAGTTTTTTTTCAGTTTCGATTCCGATGTGCCACTAAGAATTTTACAAGTGTCAGTAGTTAAATTAAAATATGGTAATTTGTACATATTTGGTTATTTATACACATTGGTGTATAGTAAAGGTTGGAATGGAAGAAAAAAAAATAAACTTTTACTTATGAAGTCTTTCTTGGTTAACATTCTAGTTTACATAGATATTTGAATTGCCTATTTCTGTATGACCTTTAGACACATTATAATTTATGCACGCTGTAAGAAGTTTTAATTTTTTAATAGACAGACAGGCAATATATATATTCTTCTTCCCTTTCCCAACTGGTCCAGACACGTGATAGGATCATAGCGCATTGAGAAAGCTAAACGCGAAAAAAAACAAAACAAATAATACAAATATTTATAATCGTACAAATTTATTATGTCTATGTAGGTCAATCATACACGCCTGATCCAAACCAATTGATACAATTGCACTTAATATAAGCTTTGCATATTTTAAAAATAAATATTTTCTTATGTTTTTCTTGTATTTAATTTAATTTTTTTTTTTCAATTCACAAATTGACCTCAACACAGGCTGAATTGATCTACATTTAAACACTTCTCAAATTGACCTCAACACAGGCTGACTCGATCTACATTTAAACACTTCTCAAATTGACCTCAACACAGGCTGACTCGATCTACATTTAAACACTTCTCAAATTGACCTCAACACAGGCTGACTCGATCTACATTTAAACACTTCTCAAATTGACTTCAACACAGGCTGACTCGATCTACATTTAAACACTTCTCAAATTGACTCCAACACAGGCTGACTCGATCTACATTTAAACACTTCTCAAATTGACTCCAACACAGGCTGACTCGATCTACATTTAAACACTTCTCAAATTGACTCCAACACAGGTTGACTCCATCTACATTTAAACACTTCTCAAATTGACTCCAACACAGGCTGACTCGATCTACATTTAAACACTTCTCAAATTGACTTCAACACAGGCTGACTTGATCTACATTTAAACACTTCTCAAATTGACTCCAACACAGGTTGACTTGATCTACATTTAAACACTTCTCAAATTGACATTAACCAAGGCTTGAAGACTGACCTGCAACGCCACAACATGTGGGCAGTTTAGACCAATAGCTCGTTGCCACGTACAGACTAACAATTTTAAATTGACTTCAACACAGCCTAGGCTGGCTTGATCTAGATTTAAGCAATTCTCATTGCAGATTTTAACTAGCAGTGGTGCTCAACCTGTTTCGACATGGTGACCATATAAATTCCCGATATGCGTATCACGGGTCGAAAAACTCGCGCCCTTCGGAACCCAGTTTTAGCGATTCATTATGCAAAAATCTCTAGAACGTATATCACCTTATCACGGAGCAAATTAGGCCCGTAAGTCATAGTTTGAGCACCACTGTGCACTAGCATTAAAAAAAAAAACAATTCCCGTCATTAATCTAAGCAGTCTTGTCCTCTCTAGCGACTCTTCTGTTCAACTCTCACAGCGCTCCGCACGAAACAATGAAGGGAATTGTAGGAGAATCCTTCGCTTTTTGTTGGATTTTGAATTAACTTCCAGAAGAAAAAATGTGATCGTTCACATTTATTTTAATGTGACATCAATTGTCTAGAGTGTTTTTTAAGCAAATTTTTTTTTTGTGGAAATTAAATATATTAATTAAATATCTTTTTAAATGTAATTTTTCTATGTCTGGATTGATCGATAATCTCATCGAGGGGACAAACAACGTTATTGCCATCGGTAGAAAATATTCAAATCTCTCAATACTTCAATACCTTTCCTATTTTACTATGATTAATTTTTTTTTTATTTTTTTTTTTATTTTGCATCAAAACAAAATTCCAATTGATTGATTTGCTCTGTCTAAAAAGTATATAAAATAATTAATGAAAATTAAAAACTAATTTTCATTTTAGAAGAGACACTTCAGTCTTGCTTTTTAAGATCCAAAAAGGGACGCCAAGAGGAGATAACGGCGTGCATAGTTCGAACTCGATACAATTTTGACGCTCCACTGTCCAGCATGCCTCAGTACCAGGCAGTCCTCCACAATGGATTCAAACTAACTTCGAGTCGATCAAAGAATGGAAGGGCCCCACAGGAGGGAAGACTCGCTCTCTACATTGTCTCTTCGAACATCTCTCATTGCCCTTATCTTCTCTTATATAATACAGACGTTACTTCAAAAAAGAAGATGAATACATTTTCTAGTATTTCTAATTATCAATCGGAACACTCTGGACCCCCTCGTAGTCGAGGATCTCACCCTCCACAGCTTGGTTCTGCCTCTTTCTAATTTAAGCATCTCATTATAGGTCTATATGAAGTAAATAACTATAGGCCTACTTATAAATGTGTATGATCTATATTTTAATAAAATGTCATCTTATTATCTCTTATTAATATGTGTTTAACTGGTTCATTTATGAACAGCAATTTATTTTTCTTAACATACAGATCTAAGTAAAAACTAGAAGCCTCCACTGAAACACATAAGTTGTTCCCCTTTTTTCCCCGTAACTGCAAGTAAAGACTTCGCTTTGCTGCTCTATTCCCAACTTTCCATAGGATGAAAAAAAAATGCAAATACATCAATAAATTTTAAAAAAAATAATCATAGTAATTAAAAAGTGAAGCTACAGATGATGTAGATGATGATGAATAATTAAAGCCAAGTGCATTAAAAATTCTAATAAATTATTTTTTAATACCAAAACAACCTTTTTAATTAGCTGTTTAAAAAAAATTAAATTACCCAAATAAAACTTCATATCAACAAACAGGCTAACCAATGGAAGTTAAAGTCAAGAATTAATTAGTTTAATTTATGAAAGCTATACGTTTCTGTTACCTGTGATAAGCGAAAAAAAATGTAATGTTTCTACTTAGGATGGCGTTACATTGATACCTGTAAATGGCAAAGTAAAACACAAATATTTCTGGGTAATAATAATAATGAAGCAATTTTGGGGATTAAGGAGGAGTACAGTATTGTGTAAGTCTTGACGTGCTACGTAGACCCATATCTGAGTAGAGAGGTTCCCCTTTCAGACCTTGCGGTCTATAAGGCAGATGAAGTAAAGGTCATCTGTTTCTGTGGCCTACGGTTAACAAAGGTGTCATGTGGCCAGCACAACGACCAACCGCCTTTACTTTTCCCCAACTACTGTCATGTGGGTAATGGATCTAGAGATCTAAATCTGTGGACAGTCGGTCTCTAGATACTAGAGCTGGGTGGACTCAGGGGCGCCAGAGGATCCCGGAACTAAAAATCCCAGTCTTCACCGGGGTTCGAACTTTACTGCTCTGCCGCCGCGCCTCCCTATATCTACGTAGTTTGTTCTATTTGACGCAAGCAAAGTCGTGACATGCCGAAGGTTTATCTACGCTCTGTTGGGCTCTGTCTGCTCTTGTCTAGCCAGGATTTTGTCTTGGACTCTCCAATGTATATGCCTCGGTCTTTGCAGTTCAGTAGATCACGCTTCTGGAAATCTGTTTCTATCAGGTGTTCTCGTCTATGTAAAGGTCTTTTCGTCTATGTCAGTCTTTTCATCTATGTCAGGTCTTTTCGTCTATGTCAAGTCTTTTCGTCTATGTCAGGTTTTCTTGTCTATGTCACATGTTCTCGTCTGTTAAGTATCCTCGTCTATGTCAGGTGTTCTTGTCTATGGCAGGTATTCTCGTCTATGTCAGGTGTTCTTGTCTATGTCAGGTATTCTCGTCTATGTTAGGTGTTCTTGTCTATGTCATGTGTTCTTGTCTGTCAGGTTTTTTGTTCTATGTCCATTGTTCTGGTCTGTCAGGTCTATGCCAGGCAGGTGCGGACTGGCAATATGGGCATTTGGGCAAATGCCGGTGGGCCGGTACCTAAACGGGCCGCTAGGCTACCGGAAGGGCCGCATGGATGCCACTATGTATTAAATTGTCAAAGGTTTTATAATATTCTCTTATAAAATCGTGTATAAAAGAAATCTCTCTACAGTGTAATGCGAATTTGATCTAACACATTTTCCGAAATAACGAAATAGCCTACATCCATAGACAGTGCTACTAGTAGGCTTCATCCTTTTAAGGCCTACACACTGAGCGATTTAAAACCAACATAAGGCCTATATTTCTGGTAAAAATATAGAGCTCATTGTATGCATGTGTACAGGTATCGATACTCAAACTTAGCATAACGATTTTGAGGACAGGCATGCCTATAATTTGATGTCCATCAAGTGATATGCAATTTACGGGCCTGAATGGGCCTGATTGTATAGAAATGCCCGGGCTGATTTTGACACCCAGTCCACCCCTGATGTCAGGTGTTCCTTTCTATGTCAGGTATTCCAGGTGTTTTTGTCTGTCAGAGATGATCTTTTAAGACGTTTTATGTTCCTTTTTGGAAGGGGGGGGAGTTAGTACGTTTCTGCTAGGACGACCTCCGTGCTTGCTTGTTTCTTGGGCTACAATCATCGCCTGTACGGTAAAGACGTTCTATCAAGAGCAGGAGTCGAACATTAAGTCTTGCCTTCCATCCACCTGAACATCCTTATTTGGAGTGCATGCAGCTTTAGTGATATCTTTCTTGAAGCTTAAGTTGTTGTTTTTAATTCTAGATCACTCCTGTCTCAAAGCCATACAGCAGGATTGTGAGAACTATTGCATCTTACCTCTTGGTATAATCCTCTTCATTATCAGCTATACTTCTCAGTTATATTGATCCATTATTATTGATATTTAATAGAAAATAGTTTAAGATTTATCATGAGAATTTGGCCATACCATATTTTGTTACAAACAATGTCGGGTTGACTACGTATACTGTGAGTCAGTGTGAGTAGACATGGGAACCAATCTAGCTGTCCGGTAGATCAAGTAGGAACCCATGTCCAATATTTCACGCAAGACAGCTTATTTAACAAAAGGTCAGAGTGGCTGCAGACAATGCCCGGGGAAGGGGCTGTCCACTACTTCAATGAAAACTCCTGTTGGCGCTTCAATCCAGCTGATTGAAAATGGCTGTCCAATTAGAGCCCATTTATCCTACTGCACCCTGGCACACAGCGTTATTACGCGACTTGAAGGGGACACAATTTGTTATCGGCTCGACGAAGTTAGCTCTCTTGGATGAGATGCGTATAGAGGAGAAATTATTTGTTGAGATCTAGATCTACTATGGAAACATGAGTGATCAAGAACATTGAGAAATATCGACTTGTTAAGTGCCGAAACAGACATGTGTTTTTTATTATGACGGTTGGTAAATAGATGTTACGTAAAGTCTAGTTTTAAATAATTTAAAAGTAACTTGATTTGACTTCTCAAATTAGTCTTTTTTTAAATTCATTTGGAAGCAAGTTTGTCTAAAGTTTGTCACCCATGTGGATCTGGGGTATGTGGAAATGACAATTGGTCTTTAGGTAGTGGGTCTGGAGATCTAAATCTTGTGGGCGGTGGCCTGTGGGTCTAGAGATCTAAGTCTATGGGCAGTGTGTTTGGAAATCTAAATCTGTAGGCAGTGGGTCTGGAGATCTAAATCTGTGGGCAGTGGGTCTAGAGATCTAAATCTGTGGGCAGTGTGTTTGGAGATCTAAATCTGTAGGCAGTGGGTCTGGAGATCTAAATCTGTGGGCAGTGTGTTTGGAGATCTAAATCTGTAGGCAGTGTGTTTGGAGATCTAAATCTGTGGGCAGTGTGTTTGGAGATCTAAATCTGTAGGCAGTGTGTTTGAAGATCTAAATCTGTAGGCAGTGGGTCTGGAGATCTAAATCTGTGGGCAGTGTGTTTGGAGATCTAAATCTGT
Source organism: Biomphalaria glabrata (assembly GCF_947242115.1). Classification (NCBI taxonomy): domain Eukaryota; kingdom Metazoa; phylum Mollusca; class Gastropoda; family Planorbidae; genus Biomphalaria; species Biomphalaria glabrata. The sequence continues at coordinate 21,975,480 of NC_074712.1, forward strand.
GGGCAGTGTGTTTGGAGATCTAAATCTGTAGGCAGTGGGTCTGGAGATCTAAATCTGTGGGCAGTGTGTTTGGAGATCTAAATCTGTAGGCAGTGGGTCTGGAGATCTAAATCTGTGGGCAGTAGGTCTAGAGATCTAAATCTGTGGGCAGTGTGTCTGGAGATCTAAATCTGTGGGCAGTGGGTCTAGAGATCTAAATCTGTGGGCAGTGGGTATGGAGATCTAAATCTGTGGGTAATGGATCTAGAGATCTAAATCTGTGGGCAGTGGGTATGGAGATATAAATATGTGGGTAATGGATCTAGAGATCTAAATCTGTGGGCAGTGGGTCTGGAGATATAAATCTGTGGACAGTCGGTCTCTAGATACTAAATCTGTGGGTATAAAGCTTATAACAACTCACCACTTCTGTCTGTGTCTGGTAACTATTGTGTACACATTATCTCTCCCATGTCACAATCTCGGATACATTTTGAACTTTGCACAATTATTCAGTGTCCCTAAAAAAATGAATCAGTCAATAAATTAACCAATTAATTAATTAATTAATTAATTAGTGGTTATTTATTAATTTTGTTAGATATTGAAAAAGGGCAATAGATCTTACGGTATTGAGAAATATAGCTGTAAAAGTGCAGTTCTTTGCTTATGACCTTTTTTAAAAGTATTTTTTTTAGATATTTTGTTTGTTCAGTAGTGAGTCCAAATATGTCTGAAAGACACGACGCTTGCTCTGGCAGTGAAAGAAGCATAATTCCCTAGCCAGCATTGAGTTCTGGATGCCAAATGGTATCCCCCCACCCGAAAATGAAATCCACCCACCGGGGGGGGGGGGGTCGGTATTTTGTGACAATTTTTTGCTTTGATTTTATTAATTTTAGGAGAGATTTTAATACTGAACCATCACTTACCCCAGCGCAGCCAAGAGGCTTTGAGTTTAAAACCCCCTACCAGGTTTGTTTGGGTTTTTTTTTTGCAGTTAAATCCCCTCTTCTATAAAATAAAACAAAAAAAATGCAAACAACAATCCCCAAATTTCAAAAGCATGGCTAAGGAAGATTTAGATTTTAAACCCCCCTCCGAAATGTACGCTAAAACCCCCTCTTCACTATAAGACATCCAAACTTCAGTCACTGTGACAGGTGGGGGAAATGTGACGTGTGTTTGGCGCGTTTAATGTCTAGGGGATGATTATTTTTACAGCTATCACACACCAACCTATCAGCATATGAATCGGGAGCAGGCACGCAACGAAACAAGCAATGAAAGATAGAAACAAAAGTTAAAATAAAAGAATATTTATTTACATAAATATACATATAAGAATAAAAAGGGGGAGGGTTTGCAACTATCTCTAAATAATACTAGGTTTAATCATCACTCTTGCACCTAATAAGAGAGTATGTCACTTTGTCCTCTGACTTAGCTGGTTTTCCTGTTGATGTCGCAGCTGGCTGTGTCCTGGCTTGAGGTTCTGCAGCTGGAGGTGGCGCTCTAGCGGATAGAGGGACGCCGGTGATTCAGTTCTTGTGGAGTCTCAATCCCCAAAATCTAATATCAGTAGTTGGCACAGCAGGGCGGGTGGCCGGCTACCGTGGGCACAAGGTTACTGCGGGCAGAGCTGATCTGCCGTGGGCAGCGTAATGACAGGATAAGCCCAGTGAGTTGCAGAGGGTTTGGCGAAGCTATGACGTCTCACACAGATCTGGGTCTATAGGGACGTCGCACCTAATAAGTTGACAGGTGGGTTGTCGAATAGGCGGGCAATGCCGATAGCGCCAAGTAGTAGAGTTGAGTAGATCTCAGTAGGCAAGTGCAGTGCTGAATAGCACTAAGCACATAAATAGGCAGGTAAATAGGCAGTAGGTGATTCTCGATAGCAAATAAATAGGCAGACACCTGAGGGAGGCTGCGGATAAATAAAGACAAGTTAGAACATGTCTCTCATGCATCTTATCGATGCCCTCGACTGAGGTGCATTCGTCAGATTGGTAAAATTGCTTTAGAGCACAAAGGGGAGATGATGACAAATGGGATTTGGAAAATAGATGGCAGATAGTAGCAATATAGAAATGTACATAAAAGGGAAAATAATAATATAAAAATGTACATAAAAGGGAAAATAATAATATAAAAATGTACATAGAAGGGGAAATAATAATCTCAAATAAACAACACAGGTGGATAGAGAAAGAGAGGGGGGGTGAATTGGGCGGTGGTCAGCGACCAAGACGGTTTGTTTACATATGACCGTGGGTCGAGAACAATGGAGCGCGCTTGAATGGAGAGGGTGTCCGTTCAAGCGGCGCAACTCTCATTAGAGTAAAATGAGTAAAGGGGAGATAATTCATAACTCTTTTCTAGACGCAGTATTAGTGCGCTAGTAAAATTATCAAGGCGGTCAACCGAGATAAAGGAAATAGAATAAGATGTACGAATATATACATGGTTGCGTCAACGATCAATTGAGCAACGTAGCATTAATAGATTAATGCAATACATAAATAAATACATAGGACATGTTTATGTTTTCTACTTACGCCAGTGAGAAATACACAATGCACTAATTAAATATAAATGAACTAGGCAAAATACACATGATAAAATCCAATGGAAATATACACAGAGTAATTAAGATGGAACTTGTGATTAAGTTCGGCTTACCACCAGGTATTCCTCTAGGAGTAAGAATAAATGAAGCAGTCCAGACTCGATAGCTCAGCTCGAATGAGAAATGAAAGAGAGTCTGGCCTGATTTAATTTACCTTATATACAGGCCTGGAGAATGTGGGCGGAAACAGGAAATGTCCTAGGCTTAGAATTATCTTACACGTGGGTGAGGTAGACTTGAGATGGGAGTCGCACATTAGGAAGGTCAATGGGCGTGTTTATCCTCGTGGTCTCCTAGATCAAAGAGAGACGTGGGAGAAAAGGGGGGAGGAGTGACTTGCATTCCACACAAGGTGGTGTCCACTGCGGCTGTCAGACATCCTGCCGATAAGATCAAAGTCTGTGCGTATCTTTGCCCCGGTCAAGGGAAGATAAATCGAAAGACGTGGCCTAGCTATCTCCAATGTGGTCAACTAAGTCTAGCCTGGAGAGGAAAAGGTGGTGCGGGTGGAGAATTTAGGGGTAGGATGGGGAAATAATTAAAATAAAATAAATAAATAATGAAAAATAATAATTAATGCTGTGATAAATTCGAGTGACTCTGACAGCGAGTTTTTTGACTTGTCAGTCACCAGATTCTATCAGCGTAGCCAAGAGTTGTTTTTTTTTTTTTTTTGTGTGTTTAAAAACTCCCTCGGGGTTTGCAGCTAAAAAATACCTCTTCAATATAAAAAAAAAGCAAATTACACACTCAAAATTCTATGAGCGTAGCATAAACCAAAAAAGGGGGGGGTGAGTTTAACCCCCCCCCTCCTCCAGAGGGCTTTTTTTTAAAGTTTAAAACCCCTCCAGATGGTTTTGAGTTTAAAATCTCCCTACAGAGAGTTTTGAAGTTGAAAACCTCTCTCTTCAATATTATTCGGCGCGGGAGTTCTAAGTAGTAAGAATAGCAGATTAGGTTTTTGAATTAAAACTTTTTAATAGCAGGATAATGCACTGTAGATACCTCAGAATATGCATTTTGTTGGCTTTCAATACCGGAAATAGTGAGGGGAGCTCACATTGCTCCAACAGACTCACTTGCTGGCAAGGTAGTGGAAGTCTACAATTTTTCCACTAACTCGAAGAAGAAGCTATTCTAGGGTACAATAAACATCTTCCGAAAGAATGAAGGGTCAGAATGTCATAAAGATTAATTATGTACACACACACACACACACACACACACACACATATATATATATATATATATTGTAATAACTTAAGTGAGGCAACTCAACGAGGCACATAAATGTTTATTTACACGACATCACAGTTACACAAAACAACATCTTCTCTTAGCACAGTCTCTCCATATTGGCTTTCTCCTTGAGCGGAAATCGTTATTCTTCTTTTCCTTTTCTGTCTGGTTTCTAGCAGTGCGCACCTTCTGCACTATCTTGAATGGAGGTGCGCATGGCGGGGTCATAACATTGCCCCCTTCTTAGCGCTTTTCGTCCCGAAAAGAAACAGTGCAGTGGAGATTCGACAGTTCGGGTGGAGGTCGATTGGTGGGAGCCACAGACGTAGGGTGCCTGTTGCCCACGAAGCCATCTGCACAGTTTTCCGCGGCCGTCGCTTCCTCTTCTTCCAGTTGGCCAGTCTACGTTTCAGACGATATCGTGGTCGCTGCTTCGACCTCATGAAGATAGTCGATGATGCCAGCCAGCTGACACAGGAAGAGTTGGTGGAGGTCAGGGTTGTCATCCACTTAACACAAATAGAGGTTGTGGCGACCACTGTAGTTCCCAGGGCCGTTGTTCTAAGACGCCCAAGTCAGCGGATCTTTTCCATGAACGTCTCGTGACACAGTTGTAGGCCCACAGGTAGCCATGGTTTCCAACACATAGTCTGTCTCAGCTTCATCTGTAAGATATACCCATGAAACATCCTTGCAATGTTCATCCACCACTACATCAGGTTTCGCTGGAAATAATTCACAACCGTTCAGGTCACTCTCACTGATGTGGTCACAAGTTCAAATTTTTGTTAAGTTCAGATCTTGTAGCTGGGTTTCTTGGCATGGGCATTGTAGTAGTAGTTTACGGACATAGCTGACATCGGACGATTCCCTTCGTGATCATTAAACATATTTGTAGACCAACATCAGCGTCGACTACCTATTTTGATTGTTTTGGCCGTTCGCCGGTGTTACTGAAGTAGTTTGAGTTCAGTGTTACTTCCAGTCAGACTTAGATCTAGTTATATTTCAAAGAATCAACACCGCGCGTAGGCCTTAACACACCCGACGACATCCAAGGCAAGGAATCAGAAGCGGTCTTAAGGCTTTCGTGGGTTCGAGTTCCCGTCAAAGGTACTGACGGATAAACAGAGGTCTTTAAGGTAAACAGCAAAAAACTTGGACGCAGACCCAACGTTGTCTTGATCTGTCCGGCTCACTGAGGTACTCGTTTCAGGTACACCAGGAACAAAAACTTCAGGCACATAACAGACTTCTCTTGTTTCTTCATTTGTCTCTTTCCTTTCGATTCGACACATTCCGTTGAAATCGTCGCAGCAATCGTTGTCATGTTTCTCGTCTTGAAAGTCACCCCCGCAAGACTTGCCCACAACACAGTCACAGACGGCGCTACAATCCCCAGCGCCTCCATCACCACTGTTTGTGCAGCCACAGTCCTGACCAGGTAACTGGCCTTTCAATAACGAGTTTATTTCTTCTTTCGCTTGCGACACAATTTTATCACTTTGGTCTATTTGGCCTTCTACTTACAATACACTTTCATCTACCTTGTTCAACATTATGTTCCTACTCATGTTCCCCATCATGATCCTAATCGTGTTCATTTGTTCCTTAAATGCATCCCCACAGTCCTGGATCTTGCCAATGACATCAACAATCCCAGGTTCAATTTCAAATTGATAGGTCTCCGGATCTTCTTCTTCATCGATCAGAGCTTGCCGCAGACGAGCCGTTAGCGTTTCCCTGCTACCGACGGGTTTTATACCTCGGTCCCGAAGCTCTTGTCTTAGCTCTTTAATTTAGAGCTGATGAAATAGCTTCAACGATGCCATAGAGATCGAATCCTACCTCATCTCGTTGAGTTGCCTATAAATCCCACTTCTGACACCAATTGTAATAACTTAAGTGAGGCACATAAATGTTTATTTACACGACATCACAGTTACACAAAACAACATCTTCTCTTAGCACAGTCTCTCCATATTGGCTTTCTCCTTGAGCGGAAATCGTTATTCTCCTTTTCCTAATGTCAACATCCTTTTCTGTCTGGTTTCTAGCAGTGCGCACCGTCTGCACTATCTTTAATGGCGGTGCGCATGGCGGGGTTATAACAATATATAATTTTTTGGCTTGGGGGGGGGGGAGAGATCAAATATGCCCCCCTCAACCCCCCCCCGGAAAAAAAATCCTGGCTACGCCCATGCATATTCGGACTGTGGAATTCAAATATACAACTCAGGGTGTACCCGTGCGGCTCCTGATGGGCTTTGGCCTGTTTTATCACCTTTATTCATTCAAAACTTGTTATTACAAGAAATCATCTCACATCGTCTTTCCATGTAAGACTTGGTCTTCCTTCAAACCCTTTTGAGATTTGGAATTATAGGCCCCTTTAACAACTTCACCTTCACGGTACCAGGAAAGTGCAGAACTTTTAAGTTGAAAAGGAACTGTCTGTGAGGGAGATGAGAACTTTCAAGTGGGAAGAAAATGTCTATGTGATGGAGAACTTTTGAATGGGGAGGAAGTGCGTGTAGGGAAAGAGAGATGCAGAACTTTTGAGTCTAGAGTAAGTGCGTGTGTGTGGGTTAGATGCAGAACTTTTGAGTCTAAAGTAGGTGCGTGTAGGGAAAGAGAGATGCAGAACTTTGGAGTCTAGAGTAAGTGCGTGTGTGTGGGTTACATGCAGAACTTTTGAGTCTAAAGTAGGTGCGTGTGTGGGGGTTAGATGCAGAACTTTTGAGCCTAGGTTAAGTGCGTGTAGGGAAAGAGATGCAGAACTTTTGAGTCTAGAGTAAGTGCGTGTGTGTGAGTAAGATGCAAACTTTGATAGTAAGTGTTTGATGGAGAGAGATGCAGAACTTTTGAGTGGGCAGGAAGTGTTTGTTGGAGAGAGATGCAGAACTTTTGAGTGGGCAGGAAGTGTTTGTTGGAGAGAGATGCAGAACTTTTGAGTGGGCAGGAAGTGCTTGTTGGAGAGAGATGCAGGACTTTTGAGTGGGCAGGAAGTGTTTGTTGGAGAGAGATGCAGAACTTTTGAGTGGGAAGGAAGTGTTTGTTGGAGAGAGATGCAGAACTTTTGAGTGGGCAGGAAGTGTTTGTTGGAGAGAGATGCAGGACTTTTGAGTGGGCAGGAAGTGCTTGTTGGAGAGAGATGCAGGACTTTTGAGTGGGCAGGAAGTGTTTGTTGGAGAGAGATGCAGGACTTTTGAGTGGGCAGGAAGTGCTTGTTTGAGAGAGATGTAGGACTTTTGAGTGGGCAGGAAGTGTTTGTTGGAGAGAGATGCAGGACTTTTGAGTGGGCAGGAAGTGTTTGTTGGAGAGAGATGCAGGACTTTTGAGTGGGCAGGAAGTGTTTGTTGGAGAGAGATGCAGGACTTTTGAGTGGGCAGGAAGTGTTTGTTGGAGAGAGATGCAGGACTTTTGAGTGGGCAGGAAGTGTTTGTTGGAGAGAGATGCAGGACTTTTGAGTGGGCAGGTAGTGTTTGTTGGAGAGAGATGCAGAACTTTTGAGTGGGCAGGAAGTGTTTGTTGGAGAGAGATGCAGAACTTTTGAGTGGGTAGGAAGTGTTTGTTGGAGAGAGATGCAGAACTTTTGAGTGGGCAGGAAGTGTTTGTTGGAGAGAGATGCAGGACTTTTGAGTGGGCAGGTAGTGTTTGTTGGAGAAAGATGCAGGACTTTTAAGTGGGCAGGAAGTGTTTGTTGGAGAGAGATGCAGAACTTTTGAGTGGGCAGGAAGTGTTTGTTGGAGAGAGATGCAGGACTTTTAAGTGGGCAGGAAGTGTTTGTTGGAGAGAGATGCAGAACTTTTGAGTGGGCAGGAAGTGTTTGTTGGAGAGAGATGCAGAACTTTTGAGTGGGCAGGAAGTGTTTGTTGGAGAGAGATGCAGGACTTTTGAGTGGGCAGGAAGTGTTTGTTGGAGAGAGATGCAGAACTTTTGAGTGGGCAGGAAGTGTTTGTTGGAGAGAGATGCAGGACTTTTGAGTGGGCAGGAAGTGTTTGTTGGAGAGAGATGCAGAACTTTTGAGTGGGCAGGAAGTGTTTGTTGGAGAGAGATGCAGAACTTTTGAGTGGGCAGGAAGTGTTTGTTGGAGAGAGATGCAGGACTTTTGAGTGGGCAGGAAGTGTTTGTTGGAGAGAGATGCAGGAGATATTAAGTTTTTGTTCACACGACGTTCAAGTTGTTTAAGATTGATTTATTTAAAATGTAATACGCCTACATCAGTTCAGTTTCACTAGATGTTTGGAGCTACAAGCCAACGACCGTTCAACAGCACAGTGCATTTATAACATCCTCCAATTGTAACAACACAACCTCTATTTTGATTTCTAAACCTTTTTTATGATAATGTCTTAATAGTAAGCATACGGCTTATTCTGATTGGTTCTCTACCCGTTTTGAAGCATGAAAGTAACTGATTGGGAAATTGTCAGCACTTGCTGTGGAGAATCCCCGCGAGATAGACGTAGATCTAGATCTAATTGTTTCTTAAAACTAAAAGAAAAATTTGGCATCGTTTTAGGACGAGTATTTTTTTTTCATTCACGGCTTTTAAGTAATCCATAAGCCCATAACTGTCCACGTTGCCTACGCCTTGCGCCGCTTCTGATCGCAAAGAGTCCAAATTGAGCTGTTAGAAGCAAACAGTGTTGTTTAATTAAGTATTTTGGCTGATGAACATGCTTGTATCTACTGGTGCTGATCTGTGATGGCTAGCATTCAAAACGGTGTTAGGCTAGAATTTAATGATAATTATCCAAAAGCAGCCTTTGACATGAAGTGCCGTTTAGATATCGTAATGCAGTTGTGGCATCAAGAAGATTGTCAATTTCTTCCGTGACAGTCCCTAGCTACGAGCTTTGGTACCAAATTTGCCTCTTTTTTTGAAAGATACGATGTTCTGAGAATCCATTCGCGCTTTCAGTCACAACATTGAGAAGATCTTTGACAGGTTGACGGCTGCTGTTGAAACCAGACAAACTGCATATGTATAATCAGGGACTACTCCTCATGTACGTTTCTGATAAGTCTTTTCATTGTTGCCAATTATTCATCCAAATTAACCACTCAGTAGCACATCAGCTGTCTCAGTGACAATCAAAACCCACCGTGACCATGCTGAGAACCACAAACTTAGGATTGAGCTGGTGGTGCCGAGGATTTATAGTTAATAAACACACATTGCAAACACCACAAGCTTGGATTTTGAGTTACTACAGAACATTCCGTATCTTGATTAGTTTGTTACTTCAAATGGGCGTAGCCAGGATTTTTTTGTCCCATACACACACATATATATATTCAGAAGTCTACTTACTGTCAGTATCGCACTGCATCGTATAGACAATTTCAAATACGAGATGAGGAACTATTTCGATTACTGGCATTCACGATCAGGTGTTGCAGACGTTGAACATTGCTGGCTTGTTGAAACATAGTAGTTTCTTTACGGTTGTTAACAATTCTGATCTATTGGAATGATCTTTTAGCCAACAACGACGAATCAAAACCCGGATGCAGTCAACAATGCCTGAAGAACGACTCTCAGCACTGTGCATGATAAGCGTTCATCGCCAGCTTTTCCATTGCGACGAGAAGCAATTCATCGGATAAACTTGACGATTACAGTAAATAATTTGTTCACTTGTTCAGATTTTTGTTACTTCATAATTATTTCCAATAATATTGCAATGACATTCTTATAACGTTGCAATTGTATTTGTTAGTGAACAGGTCACAGGTGTCAGGTACAGAGGTGACGCCAGATTGTTTTCTACAGAGGGATTGGTTAAGGTGCACCAGTTGTTTGTTTTTTTTTATTCTCCTTAAGAAGAAAGTAGAAGCTAGGACAGTGAGCTATTGGTTGCAACTTGCATTCAACCCCTTTGCGAAACATACTGCGGCGCTCATGCATACAATAACTTTAAATTAATTAAACTTTTTTTTTGCTCGCTTCTATAAGGCAAATAAAGAAAACATTTTATCAGCGATGTTTGTGACATTGTGTTAGTGTGACAATGTCACCTCCATGAACACTGAGTAGTGACCTTTGGTCAGTAAATGCATGAGTTAACAAAGACGTCAATGAATCACTCAAAGTGCTGTTGCTTTTGTTGGGTCAGATTGTACCACAGTATGTTCTGGTGGACGCGTTGAAATAGATGAAAACGTTATCCGGGGGGGGGGGGGAGGAAGTAGAAGTGATTTGGTAGCAGAATTCACGAGCTCAAGAGGAGTTGGGAGGGAGGAAGTAGAAGTGATTTGGTAGCAGAATTCACGAGCTCAAGAGGAGATAGGGGGGTGGGGGGTGGGGGGAGGAAGTAGAAGTGATTTGGTAGCAGAATTCACGAGCTCAAGAGGAGATGAGGGGGGGTGGGGAGGAAGTAGAAGTGATTTGGTAGCAGAATTCACGAGCTCAAGAGGAGATAGGGGGGGGTGGGGGGTGGGGGGAGGAAGTAGAAGTGATTTGGTAGCAGAATTCACGAGCTCAAGAGGAGATAGGGATGGGTGGGGGTGGGGAGGAAGTAGAAGTGATTTGGTAGCAGAATTCACGAGCTCAAGAGGAGATAGGGGGGGTGGGTGGGGGAGGAAGTAGAAGTGATTTGGTAGCAGAATTCACGAGCTCAAGAGGAGATAGGAGGGGGTGGGGGTGGGGAGGAAGTAGAAGTGATTTGGTAGCAGAATTCACGAGCTCAAGAGGAGATAGGGGGGGTGGGGGGTGGGGGGAGGAAGTAGAAGTGATTTGGTAGCAGAATTCACGAGCTCAAGAGGAGATAGGGGGGGTGGGGGGTGGGGGAGGAAGTAGAAGTGATTTGGTAGCAGAATTCACGAGCTCAAGAGGAGTTAGGGGGGGGGGGTGGGGGTGGGGAGGAAGTAGAAGTGATTTGGTAGCAGAATTCACGAGCTCAAGAGGAGATAGGGGGGGTGGGGGTGGGGGAGGAAGTAGAAGTGATTTGGTAGCAGAATTCACGAGCTCAAGAGGAGATAGGGGGGGTGGGGGTGGGGAGGAAGTAGAAGTGATTTGGTAGCAGAATTCACGAGCTCAAGAGGAGATAGGGGGGGTGGGGGGTGGGGGGAGGAAGTAGAAGTGATTTGGTAGCAGAATTCACGAGCTCAAGAGGAGATAGGGGGGGGTGGGGGTGGGGGAGGAAGTAGAAGTGATTTGGTAGCAGAATTCACGAGCTCAAGAGGAGATAGGGGGGGTGGGGGTGGGGAGGAAGTAGAAGTGATTTGGTAGCAGAATTCACGAGCTCAAGAGGAGATAGGGGGGTGGGGGGTGGGGGAGGAAGTAGAAGTGATTTGGTAGCAGAATTCACGAGCTCAAGAGGAGATAGGGGGGGGGGGTGGGGGGGAAGTAGAAGTGATTTGGTAACAGAATTCACGAGCTCAAGAGGAGATAGGGGGGGGTGGGGGTGGGGGAGGAAGTAGAAGTGATTTGGTAGCAGAATTCACGAGCTCAAGAGGAGATAGGGGGGGTGGGGGTGGGGAGGAAGTAGAAGTGATTTGGTAGCAGAATTCACGAGCTCAAGAGGAGATAGGGGGGTGGGGGGTGGGGGGAGGAAGTAGAAGTGATTTGGTAGCAGAATTCACGAGCTCAAGAGGAGATAGGGGGGGTGGGGGAGGAAGTAGAAGTGATTTGGTAGCAGAATTCACGAGCTCAAGAGGAGATAGGGGGGGGTGGGGGTGGGGAGGAAGTAGAAGTGATTTGGTAGCAGAATTCACGAGCTCAAGAGGAGATAGGGGGGTGGGGGGTGGGGGAGGAAGTAGAAGTGATTTGGTAGCAGAATTCACGAGCTCAAGAGGAGATAGGGGGGTGGGGAGGAAGTAGAAGTGATTTGGTAGCAGAATTCACGAGCTCAAGAGGAGATAGGGGTGGGGGAGGAAGTAGAAGTGATTTGGTAGCAGAATTCACGAGCTCAAGAGGAGATAGGGGGGGTGGGGGTGGGGGAGGAAGTAGAAGTGATTTGGTAGCAGAATTCACGAGCTCAAGAGGAGATAGGGGGGGTGGGGGTGGGGAGGAAGTAGAAGTGATTTGGTAGCAGAATTCACGAGCTCAAGAGGAGAAGAGGAGATAGGGGGGGGGGGGTGGGGGGGGAGGAAGTAGAAGTGATTTGGTAGCAGAATTCACGAGCTCAAGAGGAGATAGGGGGGGTGGGGGGTGGGGGAGGAAGTAGAAGTGATTTGGTAGCAGAATTCACGAGCTCAAGAGGAGATAGGGGGGGGGGTGGGGGTGGGGAGGAAGTAGAAGTGATTTGGTAGCAGAATTCACGAGCTCAAGAGGAGATAGGGGGGTGGGGGGTGGGGGAGGAAGTAGAAGTGATTTGGTAGCAGAATTCACGAGCTCAAGAGGAGATAGGGGGGTGGGGAGGAAGTAGAAGTGATTTGGTAGCAGAATTCACGAGCTCAAGAGGAGATAGGGGTGGGGGAGGAAGTAGAAGTGATTTGGTAGCAGAATTCACGAGCTCGAGACGAGATGGGGGGGGGGGGGTCCAATTCAGCGTAACCTAACAAGCAAAATATTTATTTCTTTTTAAATAAAGCTTGTCTAAGGGGAACAACCTCAAAATCACTTCTATATATCTCAATACATGCAGAAATAAACTCCCTTTTTTCTATACTTTAATAAAATTAATAAATTGCCACTAATTTTTATAACTAATGGGTTAATTTTTTGATTGATTTGTGTATTATCATCAACTATAAATAATTAGGCGAAATTTCAACTTGATTGAAAATTGGAAATGTGAGAATAGATGTGTTCAAGGCGTATTAAGAGTAGCTCCGTATATAGACCTACATAGTTACATCTCTCAATAAGTTCATTATATGTTTAATTTACATCAATACTACTTGAGAATGTTATTTTATGAAAAGAACTTGAAAGCATGGGCGTAGCCAGGATTTTTTTTCGGGGGAGGGGGGTTTGGAGGTTGTTTTTTTTCTCTCCTCCCCCCCCCCTTACAGCCCCCCCCCCCCCCGCGCGAATTTTTTTTTATATGTATGTATGTGTGTGTGTACATAATCTTGATTACATTCTGACCCTTCATTCTTTCGGAAGACGTTTATTGTGCCCTAGAATAGGTTCTTCCTGGCGTTAGTGGAAACATTGTAGACTTCCCGCCATTGCTAGCAAGGGAGTCTGGGGAGCGCTAGGTGCTCCCGACGCCAAGCACGCTAATATATTTTAGAGTATGTAATTTGCTTTTTTTTATATTCAAGAGGTATTTTTTTAGCCTCAAACTCCACTGGTGGGGAGTTTAATCTCAAAACCCCTTTGACTACACTCACAGAATTTTGAGTGTATAATTTGCATTGTTTTTAATATTAAAGAGGTATTTTTTACCTTCAAACCCCGCTGAAGGGAGGTTTAAATTCAAAACTGAGTCAAAACCCATTTAGCTACGCTCATAACATTTTGAGTTCGTAATTTGCTTTTTTTTTTATATATTGAAGAAGTATTTTTTAGCTTCAAACTCTACAGAAGAGGAGGGGGGATTAAACTCAAAACCCCTTTGGCTATGCTTATAGAATTTTTAGTGTGTAATTTGATTTTTTTTTATATTAGAGGAGGTTTATCGTAAATTTTGGAGGGGGGTTTAAAATCTTCCTTAACTGTGCCCTTGGAATTTGGGGGATTGTCGTTTGCATTTTTATTTTGTTTTGTTTTATAGAAGAGGGGGATTTAACTGCAAAAACAAAGCAAAAATCAGTCAATAAACTCCGATCAGAGGAGGGGGGGGTTCATTTCGGGGGGGGGGGGGGGTTGAACCCCCAAACCACCTCCCTGGCTACGCCCATGCTTGAAAGGATGTGACATAATAAAATGATGGCTTTCAGTGTCTACTTTTATCAACACGAAGTCTCTGTTAATTAAAGCTAGGTTATTGATATAGACTATTTGTATCTTTATCTCCGGCAGAGTAGGCACTTTAGGTAACCTTGCATGAACATCGTATTTCACCTAACTTCTCATCAACTCATCTGTTGATAATGTCTCTGCATTCTCAGGTATCGATGGTTTCAATAGTTTAGAAGCAGTTGGAATGATGTCCTTTAGTCTTCTACTCATCAGCAGTTGTGATAGTGAATAAGGCAGTCCGCTTATTGGAGTATTTCTATGCTCAAGCATCGCGAGATATGGATCCTTCCCACTTTTGTGTGCTTTGTTGAAACAGTTGAATATCTGCTTAACGATACCAACATACACCTCATTGCACTTTGAGCATTTGATTGAGGGTACCTGGGGCTTGATGTGGTTATCTTAAAACCCCATTCAGTTGCAAACTGTCTGTAGTTGTAACTGTTGAATGGCATATTGTCGCTCATTGTTTCTTCTGGTATGTCTAGCAAAAATACCTTTCAGTGCCCTGATAACACATTCCGTTGTTTTGTTTTCAAGTCGCTTTATTTAGGGTATATGGAGAAATACCCCACAACTAGCAAGTAGTCATTGTTTCGCCATTCAAAAAAATCAGTCACAACCTTTTTCCATGGTCTGTCTGGTACAGCATAAAGTAGCAGTTTTTTTTTTAACATTATTTCTTTTGAACGTTACACATGTTGAGCATTTCATTATTGTCGAAAAAATATCCTTGGACAATCCTGGTCAAAATATACTCTGTCTTGCCTTCGATCTGGTTTTCTCAAGACCAAAATGACCTGTGTGCAACTTATTGAGAATTGCATTTCTCATACTTAAAGAAATTATAATTGTTCTTACAATATTCCATTCTCTTCATGAATACTTTCTTTTAATGGCCAATACACTTTTACTGTTTCATGAACTTGAGTTTTTAACTTTGGCCAACCTTCTCTGATACAATTAATTACAGATTTCAATTTAGCATCAGATTCAGTTTTTATTATAATTTCAACAATCTTCTGATCGCTTCCCAGAAACTGTGCCGTTGCGCTATGAATTCCCATAACCATGTCATCATCTGAACTTGATTTACAGCTAGGCCATATAAGCTTAAAGGTGGCTTTTTGACCCACATTACCCTAGCTATTACACCAAAATAATTTTGAAGACCATGTAATATTAGCAGCAGTTAATATGGATGCTTTTTAAACGACTGTAATATTTGTAACAATATAGTCTAAGTTTGTTCTTTGTTTTGTTTTGTCATTTATTTATTTAAATATGAAGTGACAGACGAGCGTGCGGCAGTCACTCAGATCACACAAACACAATATCAGCATCGTTATTAAAAAAATGCTAGGATTTGTCTAGCTCTAAATCTATATAAGATTGTGGAATGTCAAGATCCATTCCATGTAGACTGAAATTGATAGTTTTATCTAGACGAAAGATCTTGATTCTACTGCTCAGAAGACTTTTCTCTTCAATCAAACACCCCTCCAACCCCCCCCCCCCTCCTGCTTTCCCGGAAGTTTCAGAGGGATTCCCTTGTTGTTTAAAACTAAACTTTTTAACTATAGGAACAATTAATTAATTGTAGATATAGATAATTATGACTTATATTGACGCCTCTAAAAATAAATTAAGATATATTAAGATCTTATTACTTTAAAGAAATCATATTAAAGAATAATTCATTTTCATGTAGCTATGATTCAAGGTCAGACCCAATGCTTCCATTTTTGGAAAATTGAACGAACTTCCCTATCCAATATGGCGGACACATTTCTGTCCGATTGTTATTGTCAGGAATGTTCAGAATATTTCAAAGAGCAGTAATATGATTGCACATTATGAAATGGCAATCAGCGAATGGAGAAAAATATCTAAACATGCAGGCAAACATTATGCCACTTAGATCTAGATCTATATTCAAAATTGAAAGCTTCTTATTTATTATTGTAGGTTCAGTTGTGAAGTGATGTCAAAAACTGAAAATTATAAACTTTTCATTTTAAGTGACTAGATCTAGAGACACTAGACTAGAGTTACTAGAGTAACTGACACCAATCGAACAAGTTAAGCTCAGTGGCCGACATTTTTTATGTTTGAATTTGTTTATCTCCGTAAGGAAAAAACTGTATGAAGTGTATGTGTATCTGTGACTAGTGTGACACTGTGAACACCTCATTCATTTGATTTGTCTTAAAAAGTAGATATATTCATTTCAATTTCATATATATGAATATACAATAGTTATTAGACTCTAATAAAGATATATCTAATTTTGGTATTAGTTTACGAGACTAGAAACGCTAAATCAGGTTTCTCTTATAATATTTTAAGAATATATGCAGAAAAAAATGAAGATTACAAATTTATATGTAATTTGATTTCCTTGGAGATAAATAGTTTTTAAAATATAAATTTTTAAGTTTTATTTCTTATTACCATATAGAGTAGTTTATGCTATTCCGACACCTATAGGCCCAAATTTGAAAGTTTGACTTTGACAGCGCATTATTTGACAATGGTTCGACATAGAAAAGAAAATGACGTATCAAAATCTTCTTAAGTTAAAGGAGAATAAGGATGACTACTTATATTTGAACCCCTAATCTATATTTATTATATTTAAGGTCAAAGAGGCCGTGTGTTTTCATTTAATTTGGACAAATTTGACCCACATTATTTGATTCCTGACACCATTATTTATTTCGGACAGTCTCTATATTTAGGCCTCAATAAACTCAGATATTAATTCTTTACTAACATTAACTAAATTTTAAGATCCCCAGGCATCACCCCTCACATTAAATCATTAAGATGTTTTGGAATTATGCATAAATACAAACACAAAAAGAAAAAATATGAACACACTTATTCTACCAAAATTAGGTCACTGGGATAGTGACTTCTATACCGACTTATAGACTTATTTTATGTTTGCATGATTAGATGTGTGTTGAATGTTTGTGTTTTTTGTTTATTAATTTAATAAATTTCTAATACAGATGTCAGATGATCTTTTGTAGTATAGTACATGTTAGGATAGCCATTCTTGCCTAACTGAATCCTCTATATTCTCTCTCTATAAATCTAGATCTATCTATTAGGTCTAGATCTAAGCATTTAACTTCATTCAATGTACCAAGCTCACTCCAAACATTTGCCCATTTATTCTCTATTATAAAACAAAAACAACAAACAAACAAATATAATATAAGATCATTTTTATTGATGTCCAAAACTGGCTGTCCGAAATAAATTTTGGTAAGAAAATTGTAATTTAATTCGGACACCCTATTAATTTTTTTTGTGTATGGAATCAGACAACTTGGCTTATAAATCAAATAAATCACCTCCAAAAACAGAATAAATATTGCCGGGCTCATTAGTATAGACTTAGCCAATCAAAAAATATAGTCTTAACCCTAGGAAGAGGTAAAGTCATCCGGGTAACATAGGAAAAAACAACAACCTGACTTACACATCTGAAATTCGTTTTTCTTACATAAAATAACAGCTAAATGAAAGGAAATGGGGTCAGAATCATTAGAAAATGGACAAGCATATTATACAGCGTGCTAGTTTTATAATAAATATTAAAATAATTATTTAACGACCACAAAAACATCGATTGTCCGAATTCATGTAATGTCCAAAATAAATAAACTACTATATATATAAATATATTGTCATTGGAAATACGCCATTTTGGTTTTAAGGCTTAATACTAGGCTATCTCCCTTGAATTACTTGCCAACATTTTTCTGTTGCTGTTTTGTCTTTCTTTCTAGCAGCTATTAGATCTAATATTAAAATTCATTTAAAATGATAGCATAAGAACAAAAAACTTTCTTAAAAAAAGTTATTGAAAAAATGAAGAAACAACTTCATCAATTTATTATTAACATTTTTTTAGACCTTCATTTCAGTAAATACACTTAAAAATGCATAAGTTGACAGCATAAGAACAGAAATCTCTTTTTAAAAAGTTATTGAAAAAAGAAGTAACATAAAAAACAACATGGTGGTCAGTAAAGGTATCTGGGCATCTAAACTATTACCATAAAGACTAATAGAGTAAAGTGCAAAGTTCGATCGCATTGTGATTGATTAAGCCCGCTGGCAGCAATTAGATCTATCACATTTGGATTTTTATAGATCTAGCACCGTAATGGTCTGACCTATGAAAAAACTGATGGTATCTCTGAATTCCTCGTTCTTTTGTCTATAAAAATAGATCTGATGTATCACTAGGCTTAGTTAAAATTAAATATAATGAGGTCAAAGTGGTGTAGGGTGGGTATTTTCCCTCTATCAGATTTCTCCCCTAGTTAGTAAGCTCGATCGGGCTGATGGAAGGCTCGATCAGATCAATGAAAATATATAATCTAAAACAAATTTTTTTATAGAATAATTTTCACTATGACTATGAAGTCATTTACTTTTTACTCCAGAGCAAGAACACCATCTACTGCCACCTTTCCCATGCTCCACAACTTCAAATAGTCTCTTTGAGCTGATGAGCCATCAGACAGCTATAAGCCCATGACCCATTACCTTCACTACCGGGTAGTAAAAAATAATAATTCCACACCTCTTGAGTATGTGTCAAAAGTGAAGAAAAAAGGTGCATGCGCAGTAGCAATATAGTAGTAATTTGGTAAACATTCAAATAAAAAAGTTTTAACAATAAAAAGTGAACCGATTGAACCTCTATATCAAGGTCTTTGTTTTATTGTATTACTATTCATATTTGTCTCATAGGAGTCTAGTTAAAATTATATTTGATGTTAAAGTAGGTCAGGTCGATGATTTCAAGAAGATGCTTGAAGTTTCTAACATCTTTTTACCACTACCTTCAAGAATCGAACATCTTAAGAAACTCTCGAACACATGAGAAGTATGGTGTTTTAAGAGTGTTATTTTTTAAACCCTCTCTATTTCACCTCAAGTTTCATGTTTGGGAAGCAAGGGACAGACTCCACAAATATGTTACGTCTTCATATTGGATGAGACTCTTTAGACATGAAAACGACAAATCACAGTTTATAAATACTTTAATCTTTATTAATACTGAAAACACTTTCTTGGTCATATTCCTCCATTTTGATTCCTCCTTCCTTTCAACACGCAATTGCACCATTTCACATTCACACTAAGATGCGCACGTAACACCCCCCCTGTTTAACAAGTTCGATGCACATCGAACGTCCAAAATACAAATCACTGAATATATTATCAGACTATTCCAAGTTAAAAAAAATCGGTAACATATAAAACCATAATGTAATAACTAAACGAAATCAAACACAATGTCATGTTAATACCAATACAATCCCAACATGAAATAACAATTATATTCATCACAATAATAACTGTTATTATGAGCAATTGAAACCACTTCTGTTAACATTTATCTATAAGTAATCATATTTCTATCAATACAACTCCCCACTCATAATTGTATGCCTGTACAAAACACCATCATTCCAGTCGTAATCAAATAGTTAACAAACAAAGTCTATCTTGCTCCATGCATATTGTAACAACAATATTCAATTCATTACACATATATTTATTCATTGTAGAATAGAACAATAAATAATGTCCATCATTCCTACCTTTTCTAATCATATCTATATAATTCTAACATTATTGACATGCCATCCTTTCCGCTTCCCTCCTTTGCAATGATGTCCCATTGTGATTCTACTACCTAATGATCTAGCTGTACTGTTTTCTAGGCTGCTAATATCCCTCTCTTTTCTCGTATACGCCTCTTCACTATTGTACCTTGAATCCTTAATTCTAATTAACTGTTGACACTGTCTTCTAATATGCCCCCTTTTCCCACAATTAAAGCATAAGATGTATGGATTTGTACGTCTGTATGTGGGCTTATATCGCTTTCCCTGTACCACTGATTGCCTTACTTTACTTTGATTTGGACCCATTCCTATTGCATTGCTTTCTACCTTATCTGTTAATTCTTTCTTCTCGTGCTCTCTGCTGCCCATGTCATCTGATGTATGAGATCTTATGTCTTCTTCCACATCCCCATTTCTACCTCGCGTAGACTTTATCCCATAATATTTCTTCCAATTCTCAATCTCCCTTACTGAACATATTTTCACCCCATGAATATTCCCAATAATTAAATCTATCTCACCCTGATCTACAACACAAGCTTCCACTGTCCCCTTAACATACGGTGTGTCTATACTAACTTTAGCAATCGGTAATTGTACAATATTCCCATTAAACATAACACACTTCCTAGATTCGCCTGTATATTCATGGTCTTCCACTAAATTCTTATTCACTCCAATAATAGTGCTCCCAGTATCCCTGATGGTCTTGGCTGCCTTGTTCCCTACGAATGTCTGAAAAATCTCCAATGTTCCAGTATCAGATGACAATGATAAGCCTTGCTCTATTCTACCTTTCTCCCAGTCCTTTCTTTCCTGTCTGTTTCCTTGATATCTTCCGTTGCGGCTATCATTTTGTCTTTCATATGTACCACTTCTATACTGTCTATCCTGTGTCTCCCTTGTTCTGTGAGAGTTATTCTGTGTCTCACATGTTCTGTTAAAGGCAACTATTTCTTCTATATCACTGCCTCTAGATAATTTCTTCTCGGGATGTGCCACTTTATAAGCCCTTATCAGTCTTACTATGTCTTCTATGGATTTCAGTTTCCTCTCCAACAGAAATATTTTTAATTCCTCCTGACACTCGTACATCACTTTGTCCAGCATGAGAAATGTCTTAAGACTGTCAAAGGTTTTTTCTACCTCAGCGGTTTCTATCCAGTTATCGAAATGGCTGCTCATTTTGTCCAAGAAGGTCTGCGGGTCATCCTCTGGTTCTATCTCACAATTAACAAACTGTTGGCGATAGAAAGCTTCTGTTTTCCCGAAAGTTCTAAGTAGTTGTTCTTTCACAATGCTGTAGTTACCCTGGTTCATACATATTTTTGAAGGCACCTCCGCTGTAAATGATCTCGACAATAAGAATGTCCATTTGTCTTCAGGGTACTCCAGTTCTCTCATTTCTATCTCGAACTTCTTCAAAAAAATGTCTATGTCCATTTTGTCTTCGTTGAATATCAAACCTTTATATTTTGCCAGTTAATTCCCTGTAGAGTCACTCTTTCTTTTATCATTCTCTTTTCCTTGGTCTGTTTTTAACTTTTTCTCTGCTGTCTCTTTTTCAAATGCTAATCTTTCTCTTTCAATGGCGACCAATTCATTTTTCTTTTCCCTTTCAATTGCTACTATCTCCTTATCCTTTTCTCTTTCTCTTTTGTCCTCCTTATCTAATCTCTCCTTTTCTTTTTCTCTTTCTCTTTTGTCCTCCTTATCTAATCTCTCCTTTTCTTTGTCTCTTTCCATCGCTAATCTCTCCTTTTCTTTTTCCCTTTCTCTTTTGTCCTCCTTATCTAATCTCTCCTTTTCTTTGTCTCTTTCCATCGCTAATCTCTCCCTCTCCATTAACCTTTCTTGTATGTATTTTCTTAGTTCTGCCCCTTCAAGCTCCAACAACCTTCCCTCTTCCTTCAACGCTGCTACCTCAGCCTTGTCCGCCATAGTTGATTACTAATAATATCGAATCGAATGTTCTCCTGTCTCTAGATCTAGACTATACTATCTCTACTGTCTGCTGACAGGAGATCCCCTGTGAATAGAGGGATACGTGGGTTACCTTTGCGTTGGGCGCCACTTGTTACGTCTTCATATTGGATGAGACTCTTTAGACATGAAAACGACAAATCACAGTTTATAAATACTTTAATCTTTATTAATACTGAAAACACTTTCTTGGTCATATTCCTCCATTTTGATTCCTCCTTCCTTTCAACACGCAATTGCACCATTTCACATTCACACTAAGATGCGCACGTAACAAAATAATTGCACATATTTCTCAGCCTGATAAGAAACATAATATATATATATATATAGGTTTTGTTGAGCTGAAGCATCATTAGCATTAAAAAAATACCCTTAACCTGTGACCTACTTCATTCTTTCCAAGAGGTCAACAAAAGTGACGTTTTTATATACCAATGCACTTTGTATATAATTAAAAAATTGTCTTTGGGTGAAAATGAAACTAAATATGTCTAAACTATAAAGAAATGGATGATGCACAATAGGAATGGCCTAGTTTCATCATAATCATCGAAATAAAGAATTTTAAGAAATACAGTGGGGTGTTTGATAAGTATCTTAACATAAAGGTGTTCGATTGGCGTCTGTTACTATAGATAGATCCTAGGTAACTTTTATTATAATATGATAAATATATGATTTCATTCTCATAGTTTTAGGTCTAATAATAATCATAAATCAATTTGACTCTATTATGTTTAAATTGTTACAGTTACAATTCCATCTTATCTAGATCTAAAATAGATCTCTACTAAATAAATAGAAATTGAATTTAAACTAATAAAATATAAATGAATATATGCTATTCAGACACCTATAGGCCAAAAATTCAAAGATTGACTTCGACAGTTCATTATTTGATAAAAAAAAGGGTTTGACATAAAAAAGAAAAGGAAGTATCAAAATGTTCCGAAGTTTAAGGAGAATAAGGATGACTACTTATATTTGAACCCCTAATCTATATTTATTATATTTAAGGTCAAAGAGGCCGTGTGTTTTCATTTAATTCGGACAAATTTGACCCACATTATTTGATTCCTGACACCATTATTTATTTCGGACAGTCTTTATATTTAGGCCTCAATAAACTCAGATATTAATTCTTTACTAACATTAACTAAATTTTAAGATCCCCAGGCATCACCCCTCACATTAAATCATTAAGATGTTTTGGAATTATGCATAAATACAAACACAAAATAAAAATTTGAACACACTTATTCTACCAAAATTAGGTCACTGGGACAGTGACTTCCTTATCTTATCTTATATAATACAGACGTTACTTCAAAAAAGAAGATGATTACGTCCTACGCGTCATTTAGTCATGCATATTAACCAATGACTTAAATTCTGGCAAGTCACTGGTTTTCCTGGCTAGCTCAGGCAACCCATTCCATGCTCTAATAGCACTAGGGAAGAAGGAGTATTTGTACAAATTTGTCCTAGCATATGGGACGAGGAAAGTGCCTTTATCTTTGTGTCTTTCAGAGTATTTTATTAAATTTTGTTTTTGTATTTGAAGATTATGTATTATTGCTACTTTACTTTTGAGCCTTCTGTCCTGAAGGCTTTCTAAATTTAGTGATTTTACTAAAGGTGTTACTCTAGTCAAATGTGAATATTCGTTTGTTATGAATCGCACTGCTCTATTTTGTGTCTGTTCTAGTTTCTTAATGTTTTCTTGAGTTGAGGGGTCCCAAACAGAGGATGCATATTCTATTATTGGCCTAACCAAGGTTAAATAACATTTTAGTTTTATGTTCTTGTTTGATTTATAGAAATTTCTTTTAATAAATCCTAATGCTTTGTTTGATTTTTTTGTAGTTTCATCAATATGTGGATTCCATGACAGTTTTTCATTTATTATAACACCTAGGTATTTTGCATTTTTAGTCTGTGTTACTGGTTTGCCATGAATAAGTTAAGTGGAATTAATTTGTTTTAGTTTTTTTGTTACTCTTAACAACTGACATTTTTCAGGGTGGAAAGACATGCTCCAATTTGATTCCCATTTCTGTAATTCATCTAATTCTCTTTGTAAAATATCTGTGTCTTGTGTTGTTTTTATTGTTCTATATATTATGCAATCGTCTGCAAATAATCTGACTTTTGTTCCTGAAGTAATGCAATTTGGTAAATCATTTATGTAAATTAAAAATAGTAGTGGACCCAAGACTGTTCCTTGAGGTACACCTGAGTTTACTGTTATCGGTGTTGATTTAGAACCATTTATTATTACAGTTTGTTCTCTCCCTATCAGAAAGTCTTTAATCCACTGATGCAGTGGACCATTAATGCCGAAATATTTTAATTTTTTAAGCAAACTATGGTGGTGAACTTTGTCAAAAGCCTTAGAAAAATCTAGTAAGATAGCATCTATTTGTTCACTATTATCTAAACCTTTTGAAAAATCATCAATTAGTCCTATTAGTTGTGTTTCACATGATCTATATTTCCTAAAGCCATGTTGGTATGGTGTGAGGACATTATGTTTGTCTAAGTGGTTTATGATGTTGCTACATATTATGTGTTCTAGGATTTTACATGTGATGCTGGTAAGTGATACTGGTCTGTAGTTTCCTGGGTCAGATTTTTCTCCTTTTTTAAATAGGGGGGTGACATTAGCTTCTTTCCAGTCCTTTGGTACTCTGCCCTGGTTAAGTGAAGCCTGAAAGAGTATTTTGAACACTGGGGCTAGCTCATTACTTAGTTCTTTGAGTAATCTAGCTGGAATACCATCAGGTCCAGAAGCTTTATTTGGTTTGGTGTTGGCTAATAGTTTTTGAATTCCATTTTCTTGTACTACTATATCTTCTATGTTGTCTACTTGGTTCAAATTCAGTAATATGTCTTTGTCTCCTGGGGCTGAGAATGCTGATGCAAAGTATTTGTTTAGAATGTTTGCTTTAGTTTCATTATCATTATGTATTATGTTATGTTCATCTTTTAATGGCGCTACGCCTGTTGTTTCCATTTTCTTAGACTTAATGTATGACCATAGGTTTTTGTTGTTATCTTTAGATATTACATTGTTTATGTATTCACTCTGCAGCTGCTGCTTACTTTTTGGGTTAAGTGTTTAATTTTTATATACTTTTTGTAAACTCTTTCTGCATTAGTTTCTTTAAATTTTCTATATAGGTTTTCCTTCTGTTTACAAAGCTTCTTTAGTCTATTATTAAACCAGCATTTATTTATTTTGTTTGATGTGTATTTAGTTGGTATATGATTTTCTATAATGCTTTTAAGATGGTTTTTAATGAAATTCCAGAGGTCATCGACTGGTTGGTTAATGTTTTTTTCTAATAAGAATGTTTGTTGAAAGTTTAATGCAGCTTGGTGTAGTTGTGTTAGGTTACATTTATTCCAGAGTAAGATTTTTCTTTTGGGTTTTGTATTGGCTACTGCTTTTATCTGACTGTGTATTTTTATGATCTCATGGTCTGATAGACCAGGGATAATATCATAATCAACTACTAATCCAGGTCTGTTGGTTAAGAAGAGATCTAATGTGTTGTTTAATCTAGTTGGCTTTTTAATGATTTGATCTAAACTTAGGTTGTGTAAAGTTTCTATGAAAAGCTCATTTATGTCCTTAAGGTTTTGGTGTTTATCTATGGTTAGTGTTTTCCAATTTATATCAGGTAGGTTGAAATCACCCATAATCCAAAAAACTGCATTTTTATTTGTCTCTTTAAGTGTAGTAATCTGATTACATAGTTCCTGCATGTATTCTAAACTAGAATTTGGTGGTCTGTAAATGCTGCCTATTATTAGGGATGTTGAGGTGGTATTAATTTTACAAAATGTTGATTCTATATTTTTTGAGTTAGGTAAGGTAATTTCTTCTGCTATAAGAGTGTTTTTTTATTGCTAAAAGAACTCCTCCATGATTATCAGCCCTATCTTTTCTAAAAATTTCATAATTACTATTGAAAATTTCTGCATTATAAATTTCAGGATGTAGCCAAGTTTCTGTGCCTGCAATTATGTCTGGTTTCTCACATTCTAATAAAATTTCTAAGTCTGCTGTTTTGTTCCTAATGCTTTGAAAATTTATTACTAAGGTTTTAAGGTATTTTGGTGTTACTTCTTTAGTAGGTTTGTTTAGTGAGGCTGTTGTATTAATTTTAGTAGATTTAGGTTTAACAGGAGTGGATCTGGCTAGTGGTTGGTGAGTTTGGTTTGGGATGGTGTTTAGGATGTTGTATGGGTTAGAAGTGTCTGCATCAAAGGAATCAAACAGTCCTGATGTAAACTGAGGTAACCCACACGGTACACAGTGCCATGATGCATCTTTGTTGCCTAAGGCATAATACACAGGTGTATTCATATGGAGACATGATGCATGGTACCATTCATCGCAGGTGTCACATAGAATGGCTTTCTGTTTCATGGTGCATATTTTTTTGCAGATGTTGCATCTATCTTTAGATCTAGGCCCTGGATTTGACTCTACATCCCCTGCTATTAATATTAACAGTGATAGGTATTTATTTCTGCTGTGTCTGATTGAGAACTTCCATTTGTGATGGGTAATCTTCTTTAGTGTTATGGATGTGTATGTTAGGTTATTTTTTAAGTTGCTTTGATCTAAAGTGTGATGATTGATTATGACTGTTGTTTCCTTTTTAAGTTTAGTGTTGACTAAGGTAGATCTGGTTCTGTGTTCAGCTAGTGTGTATTTAGTAATTATTAGGATAAATAGCCAGAGCAATTTCATGATGACTGTTGTTGATTTTAGTTTTTAAAGGGGTCTAGTCTAAATCTAGTTTAAGGTTTACAATGCCTAATTTATGACTAAATCTAAATTGAAAGCTAATTTACAATGACAATTAAATCAAATGAAATGGTTTATTAAATTCAAAATATGGACCTAGTCTAGACGACCTAGACTAGATCTAGAATTCTAGGTCTAGATCTAATTCTAGATCAATATATTTACGTGTATAATTAACTATATAGAATATTACTATTAGTTATTATTAGTAGTATTAGTAGATGATTAGTAGATCTAAAGCCTTAATTAAAGTCTAAGTCTAACACTAACACTACTAGACTGACTAGATCTAAAATAATTATAATAATAATTTAATAAATATAGACTAGATCTAGTCCTAAGCTAAGAGTTGTTAATTTGAATTAATTAGTGGAAAAAATGCTGAATTAAGTTAAATATATAATTTAAAGATATTAGTTTATTAGTTAAATAGCTTTTTCCACCATGACTTTAAGACTTATTTTATGTTTGCATGATAAGATGTGTGTTAAATGATTGTGTTTTTTTGTTTGTTTATTCATTTAATAAATTTCTAATACAGTTGATCTCTTGTAGTATAGCACAGGCTAGGATGACCATTCTTGCCTTAATAGCTGAATCCTTTATATTCTCTCTATATAAATCTAGATCTATCTAGTAGGTCTAGATCTGATCTAACTACATGTGTTATTCAATGTATCAAGCTCACTCCAAACATTTGCCCATTTATTCTCTATGAAAAAACAACAAACAACAAACAAATATAATATTAGATCATTAATATTGATGTCCAAAACTGGTTGTTTGGAATAAATTTTGGTAAAAAAATCGTAATTTAATACAAACACCCTATTAAATTTTTTTTGTATGGAATCAAACAACTTGGCTTATGAATCAAATAAATCAGCTCCAAAAACAGAATAAATGTTGGCTGGCTCATTAGAATCTAGACTTAGCGACCAAAAAATATAGTCTTAACCCTAGGAAGAGGTAAAGTCATCCTGGTAACATAGGGAAAAAAAACAACCTGACTTACAAATTTGAAATTCTTTTTTCTTACATTCTTAGATTAGATTAGATATGATATCCAGATTCTAGGTAGATCAATGTCTAAATACACACTAATCAAGAGATCTCTTAACTGTTGTATGGATCTCTGCATTAAATAAAAGTTCCTTTTACTTTCTAAGTGCTTGCTAAGAATCAGTTTTGATAGATCCACAACCTCAGCACTGCAATTCGCAAAAAAACAACTCAAGCTTTCTATCAAACCTTTGTATTTTATTTTCTGTATTTCCCCAAAAGGCTGCAAATAAAGCATACTAAGAAAAAGCACACAAATTCTATATTTTTAAAGCAATTTTTCTCTTTTTCACTATTTTTATTATGCCTTACGTCAATTCTGCTTCCTTTTAGATGTGACACTAATCAAATTTAAAACAACAATAATCCTAATACTTTTAATAGTATCAAAAAAGATATATAGATCTAAGTAAAGTAAAGTATTTTTTTTTTTAGAGAGATAGAGAAAGGATTGATACTTTGTAGCACTGTCATATCTCTAAATTCAAAAGAAATGAAATAAATCATTATCATTCATTAAAATAAATACCATACTTTACTTGCCTTATGCAAGAAAGAATGCTAATAAAAAAAGGTAAAAATTACCAAAGGTGCTATATATATATAGTTACTTTACTTGCCTTATGCAAGAAAGAATGCTAATAAAAAAAGGTAAAAATTACCAAAGGTGCTATATATATATATATATATATATATATATATATATATATATATATATATATATATATATATATATATATATATATATATATCAATAAAAATAATTAACCAATTAGTTAATTAATTATTGGTAATTATTTGCAGAATTATACATAGTCGATGACAATACATAAATCAATATAAAATTACCCAATTAGTTTTATTTAATCATTTAGTGGTCATTAATTAATTTTGTTTTATATAAAAAGGGAGCTTATTCCTGCAGTATTGATATAAATGGTCGGGATATTACAGTTCTTCCCCTTTGATAAGCTTTATTTTTTATAAAAAAGATTTTTTTTTTTAATTAACTTGTTTCTAGAATATAGTGTACTTATTTTCTTTCCTTTATTAACCTCAGGATATATGCAGCGTCACATAAACACATTTTTGAGGCGGCCAAGCTTTTCTAGTTATGGATTTTCGGGATGTCATCGAACTTAATCGCTCTAAATTGGAGATCATTGTTGATGCTGAAAAACTTTACCCCCATCTCCAACAGGATAATGTCCTTAGTGACAAAGAGATCTCACTGGTTGAGTCTGTGACTAACAAACCAGCCAAAGTTGGTAAACTCCTAGACATCATCTTGTCTAAGGACAGCGCTGCTCTGCAGAGTTTGTACCTTGTCTTACAGAATGTGTACCAACAACAGCTTTCCTCCATATTTTCAGAACCACCATTTTCTACTAGTCGTGGCAGTCAACAAGGTGATTATACTGTGCATTCGTTATATTGGGGGAATAGGTTTTATCTTCCCTAAACAAGTATTACTAACGTTTTTATATATATATACCATTCATTATTTAACTAAAATAACAATGCAGTTATGTGCATCTTCTAAAGAAAAAAAGTAACACTAAATTTCAGAATTGAACAAAAAAATTTTTTTATGGAAGAGTATTTCTTTTTATTAGGCATTTTGGCACAGTTCATACTTTTTATGTATGGATCTTCATTTTGTTGATATCTATAGCCACAAGCTAGTTTCAATTTTACTGAAATATTTAAATCTTAATCTATTTTTTTTTCTTGGCTTTTAATTCTCTCATAGTATTTTTAATCAGTTCACATTCAAAATGTAACTTAAAGGAACAAATATAAATATTGAACCTAAGGTTGTAACTATGACTGTTATTTCCATTGGCTGAACATAATATTATTTATTTTTTATCTTTCTGTTCCTTATCAGCTGAGTCTTGTTCAACATCCATAACCTCAGATTCTGAAGATGACATCAGTCGAGGGCAGCTTGGTACTGGTGAGTTTCATCTTCTTTTTTTTTAACACATTGAAACACATTGACTCAGTTTTTAGATACTAAATTACATTGGAGAATAATTTGACCTTTGAAAAACCATCATAAGTCCTATTCTCCATTATGCACTTAGAATCTTGCAAGTGTTTTGAAAATATTACTTTTATAACACATTTTAGCTATGTGAAATACTGAGTCTACTCTTTTTTTCTTCTATTTTGTTTTATCTACTATGCAGGCGCTAAACAAGAGTTTCACTCAAAAAAGACAAAAATCATCCCATCACATCAATATGATCCGAACAGTACAATGAGCAGCAGTTACCCTACCTCACGGTAATTGCAATTATTATTTGTAATCTGACTTGTTCTTTACGTGGTATAAATAGTTTTTTTTTTTTTTTTTGCTTCAGATGATTTTGAATTGACTTGGTGCAATTGAATAGTTAATCATTATTTCAAGATTCCCTTTTTTTTTTTTTTTTTTTAGATTTTTGGCTTAGTAATAACAAAATATTTTGTTTAAATTCTACTAATTTCATTATCCTTTGAAAACTTGGGGGTGGGGGGAGACAATATTGGTACATTAAAAAGTTATTTTGGACACTTTCAAAAAGAAAAAAAAAAGTCTCGCGAGGGATTTCCATGCGTTTTTCTATTGGTGACGCCTCTTTCCTGACCTTGAATTTTTGCGGGTTGTTTTGGGTTGAATAGCTCACCCTGTATATATATACAGGGGTTCCGCAGGGGGCTGTGAAATCACCATTGTGGTTCATTTTGTACATCAATGATTTTTAATCTGATAGACCTTTATGCTCCTTCCCAAAATTTGCTGATAATGCGGCTCTTCTTGCCCTGCTCTCAGAGAGCTCAGATGTAAATGAATATTACATAGAAATACAACACATTGAAAAATACTGTAAAGATAATTTTTTTATTATTAAATGTAAAAAAAAACAAAGAAATTATAATTGATTTTTGTAGGGAAAAGAAGGAAAATAATATTGTTTCTGTAGCTGGAGAGACTATTGAAATAGTGCAAACTTTTAAATACCTTGGTACTATTGGACAATAAACTAAATTTTACTGATTATATCAGCAAAAAAGGGCAGCAAAGATTATGATTACTGAGAAAGGTGTCCTCGTTTAATGTTAGCGAAAAGGCCTTGGCTATGTTTTATCATGTTCACAACTGCATTTTAAGTTTTAATATCACTGCCTGGTATGGCAATCTGAACATTAAAAATACAAAATAAACTTCATAGAATCCTAAATGCTGCTGGTAAAGTCATTGGCAAAAAACAAACGCCATCTGGGCAGCTGTTTGAGACAAACAGCCATAAAAAAGCTCTAAAAATTTTACCATCACAAAAGAGATACAAGACACCGGTAGCAAAGACAGAAACAAAAACTTATTTGTTCCACAGGCAATCAAATCATTAAATAGAAACAATCTTATATAAACTTTTCACATGTAATTATGAGTGAGTCTGGTGTGAATGTACATTTTGTTTTTTTATAGTTATAATGTTTTGTTTGGTGTAAAGCACAAATTGTAAGACAAATTTCCTTACGGACAATAAAGATAAATATTATTATTTTATATACACTTTTAGGCCAATAAAAACATGGATTAGCAACTTTTAATAGTTTTAGGCCTTGTTAGTTGAAAATTTCATTAAAATACTCCCTATTAGAGTAAGGAAAGTACTTATCACAGTGTAAAAAAAATTTTTAATTTGTTAAATTAAAAAGTAAAAACATTAATTCTATGAAAATTTGTTTTTAATATTAAATTGTCAATAATACAACATGAAAGTAAAGCCTTAGCCCAGAGAAACGTTTGAAGTAATGTAATTCTATTATTATTTATAAATTGTGAAAACTAAGTCTTACAATTGTCTTTCTTTTTCCCAGTGAACATTTGTGGGTAAGTGTTGGTCCCACATCTCCTAGTCTTGCCTCTCTCACTGATGCCCTCCCTAAACATGGCTACCCAGACAAAGCTTATGAATGGTTCTTTAATCAGTTTGAAAGAGCTTTTACTGAGTTGCAGTTCCTGAAACACCAAAATGCTGAGATGATGGGAATGAGAGACCGCTATGAACTGGTTGGATATTCAGTTTTTATTCTATTGTTTTGTACTTCTGCTTCAGAAATAATGAACCTGTACACAGTAACACTTTTTTTTTATAATGCCAAAAACCCAAAATACAAATCTAATGGATTGAAATAAACTTTTTCTTCCCATAACCAGCTATGTACTGGCTTTAACTTGTATGCTTGCTTTTTATTTACATGCATATTATTTTGAAGTGAAACATCCCAAGAAAGATGTAGTTGAAATCAGCTGTGACCAGAATGTTGCTGAGCAAGCAGCTCACTTGTTCAAATCAATAATGTCTCATCCACTCTTTCAGTCAGCATTATTTTTAGAACTTCATGTTTATTTCTCCTTCACACAAGAGTTACTTGATGAGAAGTACCTTAGAATAACATGGTTTGCCAGACCTGATTATGGGATGTAGTTTAGTGTATTTATGTCAAACTTGTTATTTTAGCACATAACTCTATATCATAACCTTATACTGTTTGAAAGTTGTTGTTTTTTATACATTACATATGACTGCTTAACATTTTCTGTGATGACCGCTATAAACAACTTTTAAAGCTAGTAAACTCTTATGATATGATTGATCATTAATGTGAGCATTCATTTAGTTCAATAAACATATTTTACAATTTTATGACTTCTACAGGATAATGCTTGCACCAATAGTCAATAAAATCAAATATGGTTATTTATATCTAATATAAAAATTTATCGTCTAAAAAAATTACTAAATTTGGATGTGAAAAACATGATAAATCAAAATACTTACTATAATCTGGAAAATATTACCTATCTGAATAAATCATAACACACAATTATAAACAAAATAAGATGTTCATCATTTCCAGAGTGGTGTACAGTTATTCTTATGTATGATTGTTATATATTCTAATGCTTTTAGGTAACTACAGAAGCCAAACAGTTAAGGGGAATGTATCAAGCAGAATCTCAATGCCTGAACAAAGCTACAGCAGAAATTCATGCACTAAAAACCCAGCAGGCTGAAATGTTGAGTGAGAAAAACCAACTGCTTGAGGAACTAGCTGGACTTAGACAACAGAGAGCTGAAGATAAACATGAACTGTCAGAGTTGAGGCACCAACAAAGAAAGGTGACTGCTTACTCTGTCCATGCTATTGGTTTAGTATTCCATAGTGCCATTTGTCATCAAGAGACTTTTTTTTTTCAAATAATTTAAATAAAATATTGTTTTTGGTAAAAACACATTATAAAGGAAGAAAAAAATATGAACGTTTTAAAAACTAATCAAGATTAAATTGTAAGCAATTCAAAACACTTTAGGAGGAAACAAAACGAAACAAACGACTTTTAAAGCATTATTGTAATATTGTCATTTTGATATAAATGGTGGGGTCAAATAAACTATGCTGTTACCTATTAGGAGAGAAAGAGTTAAGCTATTGGCCTTTGTTTAACTTATTCCTCAGAAAACAGTACAATGTGTTATTTATTTGCTCCACACTTTCCATTGAGGGTATTGGATAGAATCTGATCTGATGATTGAGAGAGGGATTGTTTCAGTATATTGTATATGTTTTTCTCATTACCCTTACAGACTGCCAATGAGTGTAATTCCAATGACAACATGGGGGAGATGTACACTTCACTGCTGGACAAATATGAGAGCATGCACAAGGATTATGATGTGCTGCGAGACAAGTATGCTGAGCTAATGTCATCACACAGCGCTGCCCTGAGTAGATTAGACAGTGTGTCTGAACAGAATGCCAAGTTTCATGCTCAGCTGGAAGAATTACAAAGTAAATATGAAGCTTTATCCTTGGAGAGGAATGGTCTGAAACAGCAATGCACTAACGCAATCAGAGAATGGAACCAGGTAGTTACATTGGATAGATGTAAATAGATATCATTCTCATGCATTTGAAAAGTAGATCATTTTGGCTTCTTTTGTATGCTAAACATATATCTTTGTTCATACTATTTATGTTCTGCTTTCATTGTTGTCTGTGCATTTGCAAATGTATTGCCTTTCAAAATCAGCTTATTATACAATTTACATATGTATATATTAGGTTATACTTTTGTTTACAATGATGTAAATACATAATTATGGAATCGCCTCTGGATAAATTGTAAGAAATAATTTTAACTTCTTTGCATTTTTTTTTATTGAGTGGCTTATTGAAATTCTTAGACTTCAGGCTTGTGTCATCTTGTAGAACTTAAGAGTTTAGGGGAGAATAGAAAAGTGAATGTCTCAATTGGTCATTTACAATTTCACCTCATAATACCTTATGAACAAATAAAACAGTAAAACATTTACTGTTACAAGATTGTTAAACTGCCTTTTTTTTAGGTTGCTGTATAATTCTTCCAGAACAAAAATTGTACTTTTACTTGAAATATATTTCAATCACATGGCCTTTAAATATTATTTCTCAGACACTAATTAACTATGGTCAAGTCAAAGAAAAGTTGTCTCTGGTTATCCAACAACGAGATGATTACTGTAAAGATTTTAATCAGACCTTTGCCAAGCATGCCGAAATGAAGAAAAATTATGAGGCATTAAGGACTGAGAAGGATGCTGCAGTGAAAGAGTATGCCTTGGTTATGTCTGAGAGGGACACAGTACACAAGGTAGCTCTAGGAATCTTATCTTATTGATGTTTCTGTCACTTGACATGCAGCATAATTTGTTCTTAGTTTGTATCTCAAAATTGTCAATCTGTAACTGTTTATTATCTTTAGGAGATAGAACAGCTGCAGGACAAATTGAATGCAGTCACAAAGCATGCAGAGATTCTTGCCAGTGATAAGAAAGCAATGGAGGTAGAATTAGAATGTCTTAGAAGGGATATGGCCAATGTGTTATCTGAACGAGACAAATACAGGAGAGATATTAGTGGAATCAATCAGGTATAGCTAAAGCTATCAACCAAACCATACAAAAAACATTTAGTGAAGGAAGTCTTTACTAGTGACAGTCTTTATTTTTAGCATTGAGCTGGTATAGTTACAGTTCAAGCTCTTTGTTTAAATCTACCTTGCCTTTGAGTTTCAGAAACATTTTGGTACAGATTTATCCCCTTTCAATCCATAGTTTGTATTTTTGATCTTGAAATTTTAAAACTATACTTTCTCCCCCTCACCCAAAAAAAAAGAGATTACAAAACAATTTTAAAACAAATTCTTGTACATACTATCCTTCTACATGCAAAGAGCTAAAATATTGAGATATCAAAAAGACTCATTTTATTGGAAGGGTTGCTCATGTATCTTTTTTTTAAAGGGATTAAAACAAGAAAGACTGGAGTTTCAAAAACAAAGAGACATTGCTCGCAAAGAAGCATTTGAACAAATTGAACAAATGGAGCACATCTTTAAAGACACATATGAGAAGGAAAGAGCAGAAGAAATGGACAGTATCATCAAGGAGTCAGAAAATTTGAAAAAACAGCTGGAAAAGTTAAAAATAGATCTGGACGGTAAGGCATGATTACTTGGGATTGTGTAAAAATGAAGTATTTTGTTTTCGTAACTTCAATTCCAACCCTTTCAGTGAGTAATTTTTATTAAGACTTTTTCAGAGCGAACTTGAATTTGCAAGGAGTTACTAAAACAAAAAGTACTTTTTTTTTACTTTATCTTTCATATTTCATTTTATTTGTAAGGGAAACATATAGTCTAAAAATGTTTTATCAGATAAAATATTCAAATTAAATATTTTAAAAATTAAATTTTAACTGAGTGCAGATATAAAAATCTTCTTACTGAAATATTTACACCCTTATTTATATATATTTAATCCTTAAATATAGAAAAATCACATAAGACCACACATTTTGTCACTTAAAAATAACATAAAAGATGAACACATGCAAAAAGATTTTATATTATTCACAGTTTTTTTTAAGGTCCCTTAATGTACATTAAAAAAAGGAAAGTAGGCTAAAACCCTGTGTAAAAACAAAATATGTACACCTATGTGGGCAAAAACTTTAAGAAACATTTATCTTAAGAACATTATCTAATACATTTATTATTTGATGATCATTTCTATTTTCAGGTGCTGAACAAGAAGCAGAAAATGCCAATAAGAATCGTGATAAAGCCTTCAGTGAGCGAGACAAAATTGTCCAGGAGAGGGAAAGTATTCGTACACTGTGTGATAATTTGAGGAGAGATCGAGATCGTGCTGTTAGTGACCTGGCTCAAGCTTTGCGGGATTCAGATGAATTTAAAAGACAGAAAAATGATGCTGTGAAAGAATTAAAAGAAATT
The DNA here is from genome assembly GCF_947242115.1 of Biomphalaria glabrata. Lineage (NCBI taxonomy): Eukaryota > Metazoa > Mollusca > Gastropoda > Planorbidae > Biomphalaria > Biomphalaria glabrata. The sequence goes on from NC_074712.1 coordinate 22,011,057, forward strand.
AAGTTAGTTTACTTGATTTTTTAATTTATAAACATTATAGTTTACATTAATAGCTAGGACCTGTAATGTATTATATTTTGAACATTTATATGTCTTTAGGAGCAGATATGAAGCCATTGTAGAGAAAGACTCAAGACGTCAGCAGTTACATTATATAGGACATAACCATAGTAGAGACTCGGCCATTGATGCTGATTTGCAGGATCTTGGAACAGAAACTGTAGAGATTCCCATTGAACTGGTAAATTCCTTTTATTAGCCTTTATTGGTTTTTGTGTACTCATCCATTTGTGTCCCGTTTAGATCTCAAAAATTTATGGCTATATTTAAAATCTGAATAATAATAATAAGGCTAGTCTTCAAGTCCGAAGAGTAATGCGGAATGCAGTATTTCCCATGGCTACGCAGCCTCAGTTGTGACCTACAAATTTTGCCACATCCAGGGCAAGCATAACCATTGTCTGCTGGTGGTCGATTAAGATTTTCTTTTTGACGTCGTCTGTGTCTGTCCTCGGCAGCAGATTTTCTTTTGGTCTCAAATGTGTCTTGCCACCGTATGTCCATGATGGAGCGCAAGCAGCTTTGGTGAAAGCGCTCAAGTAGTTTTAGTTGCTTTCTGTATAATACCTATATCTCAGATCTATATAGAAGGGTTGAGAGAACCACCGTTTGGTAGACACTGATTTTTGTAGGCAGGTGGAGCGATTTATTCTGCCTAACTCTCACCTGAAGTCATCCAAAAGCACTACTGGCCCTGGCCAGATGGTTATCAACTTCCCTTGAAAGCGAGGCATCATTTAATACTATACTTCCTAGATATGTGAAGTGGTCTACCACGTTAAGAGGCTATCCATTTACGGTGATCTTTGGGGCTTACTAGGTTATATTGGGTGACTTCTGGAACATGACTTCTTTGGTGTAATGCTGGGTCAAATGAGGCAGCGATTGCATGAAGGGATCTACATCAGGTTTCATTCAGTGTATTCAATCTTAGATGTCTACTATCCCATACAAAAACAAAAGAAATGGTCATAACAGAGCTTCTCTATGGAGATGATTGCGCCCTGCTAGCGCACAATGAACATGATCTCCAGGACGCAGTCAACCTATTTGCATACGCTGCCCCCTCTTTCGGTTTATCTATAAACCTCGGGAAAACAGAAAATCTGAATACAGAATATGTTCAAATAGTAATGAAGTTCAGAAAATTTGCAGAGTGTGTTAAATTTGATATATGTGCTGTAATATTAGTACTATTAGGTCCATATATTATTACTACTATAATTGGTCATTAGTCACAATTTCATATATGAAAAGCACTGTTCTAATCTAATCTCACCTTCCCTCTATTTCTCATAGAATGAGCCCACAAGGGACACCTACAAGTTCATTGTCATGTTTTACTTTGAAATGGTTTAGATCAATTTTTTTTATTGTTTTTCTGGACTAGGATTGTTCTGATGCTGGTGAAGTTGGCTTTGAAATCATAGGTGGCAAAGATGACCCCCAGTTTCACAATGATCCCTCTCTGATGGTGAGCCATGTAACAAAGGGTGGTCTGGCGGAAGGTAAACTTCGTGTCAATGACACCATCCTGAGAATAAACAGTTTGGAGACCATCAACATTGACAAAAGGTCTGCCCTGCAAGCAATCTGGAAGAGTTCGGGTTCAATCAGTTTGGTAATTGTGAATCATTGTGAATTTCATAAGTAAATGGAACACTATGTATGATTCTCAGGAAATGTAAAAAAAAATAATAAATGTGTGTGGTGTTAAAACAGCAGATCTGAAAATCACTGTGCTTATGTCATCTACTAGCTGATTTTCTATCCTATTTCTATAAATCTTGTTCTCTCTTTTTATAGGTGGTTAGGAGACGTAAATCAACCCATGCCAGAATTTGGCAACCTGTACAGATAGTGTTAGCTTGTCAGAAAGGTAGAAAATAAAATATTTCTGTCTTGATATATTTCATTTATGCCATTTAAAAAAGAAAGGGATTACATTTTCATTTAAATGTCTAAATTTTAAAAAAATGTATTCCAGACCCAGGTGTTCAGATTGAGCAAGGGCTTTTTATAAGTCGCATTTGTCCTGGGGGTCTTGTGGCCAAATATGGAATGTTACCTTGTATTGGAGACAGGATTATTAGTGTAAGAACTGATATTGAGTAAATTTTATTTAACTAAATTACACTGAATTTTAACCATATATGTTCATCATTATTGTATTGCGTTTATCTTTGTTTTTGTTGGTTTTTCATTTCAGATCAATAACACTCCAGCTGATGGTTTGTCAGCCATTGAGGCTATGAGAATTTTAGAAACATCCACAGATTCTTTGATTCTTGATGTTATGAGGCAGAAGTCTCCTCTAAGTTCTGCAGGGTCTTCACCCACCCCAACATTCATCGGTATCAATTCTCCGCTATCAGAGAACATAGCAGGCTCCAATAGTATAAGTAAGTCAGATACATTAGCTGTGCGGAGTAGTTCCTGGGAAACTCCAAGTGATACTAGCAGGAGTGTTGAAGGCAGTAAGATTGTACGGAGTAGTGGCTCACAGACAGACAGCTTAGACAGCCCAGGTCCGAGTCCTCGTAAGGCTATGCGAAGCCAAGAACATGATAAAGTCAGACATAGTTTGCCAATGCTGGACCGGGCTAAGGAAAAAGTGGAGAATTTTTTCAAATCTCGTCACAAGAGTCATGAGAAAGAACTTGGGGAGAAGAAAGATAAAGATGATGAAGATTCTCATGTGGTGCATGATCATGGGAAATCCTTGCATAAACTGGCAGAGGACAGTAGCGCACGGATACATTTACATAGCTCTGAAAATGTGATAGCTGAATTTCCGAACAATAGCGCATCCTCCAAGGTCAGCAATCACACTGCCGCAACTAGTGAAAACCGGCCGTCTCGTCCATCACGTAAAAGTGAACTAGACTTTGATAATAATAGTGGGACTTGGCCAAAAACAAGAGGTCAGCAGATTCAAAATTCATCAGGGCCACCCACTGTTATATTTGCTCCAGGCCATCGGCCTGTGAAAGAGAGACCTAGTATTAAGGAAGTGTTTTACATAAATCCTGACAGCCCTTCTTACAATGCCTCATCTAATCCCAATGCACCAAGTTTGGATACTGTGAAGCCCTCAAACAATGGGTTTCCCAGCTATGGGGCACAGGCTCCCTCTGCCTTCTCCTCCCCCACTAGCTCTTCTGTTGTCTCAGCCCCCCCATATCATATGCACAATGTACAGTCCAGTCCTACTCCCTTTACCATTCCAGTCTGGACAAAACCTACGTCTCATTTCTCAGTGGGGATTGCTCATGGTCCCAGCATCTCAGCCCAGTCCAGTATTGTTACTAGTCGAGGACCTTCTGTGTTGGACAGGCCAGTGGTCATGCCCACTTATGGAACAGCTCCATTGCCTAAAGCTGGTGATGGCAACAGGAACACTATGGTGTACACACATCCAGGAAACATTCAAACTGTTGGTCCTGGACTATCTCAAGATATGAGATTTGAAACAAACAGAGTACATGGGCATCCAAAAAGTCAACATGTAAGTCTTGTCCTTGATTACTGAAAATTGTCTATAATTGTTTTTAATATATAATTATTTTTAAAATTCAGGATTCAGAATGTTAAATATAATTATTATATATATGTAGATTCATTAGATCTGTTTCCAGAAATGTGTAATTTAAAAAAAAAAAGATGTGTATTTAAAATTATTTAAAATTTTTCTTTTAAAGCTTATATTAACTAACTCTATATGTCTGTCTGTATGGTAAAAAGTTAGTACACATTATTTCTCCCACACCCAATCTCGGATCAATCGGAAATTTTGCACAATTATTTCTCTTACCTGTCAACATAATAATTAATAAAAAAAAAATTACCAAATGGTTAATTAACTATTGTTAATTAATTATTTTTTTTTTGGTATCTTGAACAATGGAAGAAATTTTACTTGACAGATGTTGTGGTATAAGTCCCCTTGAGTACTTAAGCCCTGAGTGAACATTTTTTATGCATTTAAAAAAACAATCATCATGTAAACATTCACCAAGATACCCCTTCTTCCCTCCCCTTTTCACATCTTGTCCAGACAAGTGATTGAATCATATGAATCATATTGAGAAAGCTAAAAGCTAAACAAAAAAAATTTAAAAAATATTTCTAATCATACAGATTTATTATTTCTAGGTCAGTTATTTATATTATTACATGATGTAGATTTTTTAAACTAGATCTAGATTTATATTCTAATTAAAATCATTGTAGAATCTAGACTTAATTAGAGATTTTGATTTCCAAATGTGTAGATCAATATTGCAATGTTCTGCTCTTTTCTTTTTGTTTTTTCAATTACAAATCAATACCAAAAGATTATCTAAAATCACTTGTCTGACATATTGTACATATCCGCTAGATGTAATGTGTAATATATATCTTTATAAATTATAGGCTATTAGTTCGTTATTAGTTAACAGCAATGTCTGGTCGTGCGGTTAGCGTGCTGGACAAGAAAGTAAGTTATCTTTAATTTTGAAGGAACATCTGAAACATGTAAAACAGAAAAAAAAAACATTTTTTTAACTACGGCTAATGATTATTTGAAACATTATTACTTTTGACAATCAAAACAAAATCCTGTCTTGAATATTTCTTGCGAATAGGCGAATCTGATGGATCCGTCGTGGGCTTCCTCTATCACACAAACTCTCATTGTAATCTTGTTTGTTCTCATTCTTATTTCATTATTTAACATAACATTAGAACAGGGTTTTTAAACCTTTTTTCTTTTTTTTTTTTTTTACAAAGCTTATATCAAATCACTCTATCTGTATGTCTGGTAAAAACAGGTTATTTCTCCCAGACCCATTCTCTGATTAAGTTGAAAATTTAAACAATTATTTATTGTATAGGTACAAAATATGAATCAATTAAAAAATTAACCAATTAGTAAATAATTATTTTTTGGATATTGAAAAAGGGTTTTTATAACATTCTACATTCTTAATATAGCTGTCAGTGTGGAGTTATTTCCCTTTGTTTTTAAAAAAGGATTTTTGCCTGTTTTTTTTTTTGTGTTACTCAAAATGCATTTACATTTAATAAATGTTGATGTTCAATGTTTTATCTTTTTGATCAAAATTATTTGTTCAGTTTTGTAAAACTAGCTTTATTGACTTACAATGTTAAAGTGGTTACAAGAATCATAAGTTTACTATATTTTACTTTATACAACATTTTGAATTATGCTTGCTTTTTATTCAATTAATCAATTCATTACCAGTAAAATCAAATCTTTATTAAAACCTAGTGATGTAAAAAGACTAAAACAATATTGTTTTTTGACAGGTCAAATCCCGTCGACCAATGTCCACTATTGCAACCACTCCCTATAAATCAGAAAAGCATTGGCAGACATCAGTCCCCATGAACTGGCCCCCAAATGGAATCACTCCTGACTCATTGCCAGGACATGTAGCAAGACCTGCTGGAACCAGCCATTGCTTGAACAGCTCCAACACTACTAGTACAGCTGCAGTGGGAACACCCCCATCTTATTACACTGTCAACTCTCCTGGTCCACAATCACACTTGTTATCTAGCCCACCAGCCTATGGAAATAGGCCTATGTCATTAGAAGTCCCTCATTCGTTAAAAGTGTCTGACTTTGCCACTGAACTGTATGAACGTAAGAGGATGAATTCACCAGTGGGCTATTATCACTATCAGCCTGTCTCAGCAATGTAAGTAGCTCAATCTTTGACCTAAAAAAAGATAATTAAATCAATATATTGGTATCTGATAGTATTGATATTACTTAAGTATTTTACTTTAAAAACAAAAATTATTACTTAAACTTTCTTCTCCTTTAATTTATCTTGTTTTTAGTCACTATTGTAACAAACAGAGAAACCAATCAGAATCTATCAAATCAAGTTTTCTTAGAGCTAGTATTATTTGACACTTTACAACATTCAGTGATGGGAATTTTCCTAAAATTTACAGAATTTAGAAAATTTCTTCTGATCTATTTTTTCAACAAAAATTCAAATTTTTCCCCCCAATATTTCTTTGACAAAAAAAGAAATCTAAATTTTTTATTTCTTTTTCAAATTTTTTTTTTTTTTGAAAAATCAGATTTTATTATTTTTCCTCTTTTGGAAGAATGCGAAATTATTATAAGACTTATTAGTTTTGAACATGCTCACATATCAGTCTATTAACAAAGTTAAAGTTCTATTCTTTTTTTTTAAATTTCATTTTTATAGACCCTAGTCCTAGATCAAGAGCCAAAGTAAAGATCTAGATGTTAATTTGAATAATTTTGATCTAGTTTCTAGATTTAATCTTTGAATGGGCAGTATCAGAGTTGTGAGAGTTTGCCTGCAACGAGATCTACGCTTTGCCCTGCCTGTTGTTAAGATGGCCTTAGCCCACATTCATTCCCTGTCCCTGCCTGCCTGCCATTCTCCAGGAGTTTTTGAAGGAATTGGGCATAGAAATTAATAGTGGTAGTTCCTTAGTTGTAGAGTTAGAGATCCACTTCTTGCAAACAACTTTAGATCTATCTGCATGAAAGTGAATTACAACAAGGAAGCCCCATATGCAGTTTTATTATTGAACATTGTCTCCCTCTAAAACATTGCTCCTCATCTGGTTGATCTTGCTTAAGAATTCAGCAGAGATTCAACAGCTGTCTTTCAGTTCTTTTTTTAAGCATTTTTATTGAACCCAACAAAGTTCCTATTTTAATTCGTGTACAGTTTATATGACCAGAGAAACATACTTTTGAAGCATTTAAAAAAACTCTAGCATGTTTTTGTTTTGATTTTCAAACACATTAATTCTTTACAAATGTTTAAGAGAGAGTTGTTACAATACCTGTAAAGCAATTATCTATTATAGAATGCTCAGACTGCCTGGACCTGATATAAAGCTGCAGAAAGCAGTCATAGTCTTCTCATCTAAATGTACAAACAATAGTGCCTTGCATGCATTTTGTGTGTATGAGTGCAGTAAAGCTCATGCAGTGTAATTTTGTAATTTTTATGTAACATTATTTAAAGAAAATATTAAGTATAATTAATTCTACATAATTTAAAAATAATTCAGCAACTTCTTATTTGAATCACTGCAATTGGTTAGTTCAAAAACGCCGGTGTGGAAAATTTCCTAAAATTTGTGCAAAGTCTGTTCCCATCACTGAACATTATCTCACAACACATGCTATCAACTCATGTTTCTAACTGAGGACATAGGCGTGTATTTAGTATATTGTTTTTTGTTTTTTTTGTTGACAGATAATAATAATAATTATAGTAATAATTGTAATAATAGTAATGTATTTAATATCACACCAGTTTCCCTCAAACATTACATAAAATTTGGCCGGGTTTATCTGAATTGATTTGTATTTGACAAAGATGTATTATAACAAATACACAATGAAGTAAATACAAACCATGCAGTAATAATATACACAAAGCTGCGTAAAAAGAACTGTAAAATATGAAGTCTTAATAGAATACAAACCTTGTTTGCTGTTTGTTTTGTTCCTCATTAGTTCACCACAAGTGTCAACCACACAGCACACAGCCCTGTCATCTCCAAATGGAACATTCCCAGTCATTGGTACATCTGATTTAGAACATGAGAGACCATTGTCTTTCCACGGAGGAGCCACTGAACGCTATAACTCTCCAAGTCCATCTCAAAAAGTATTGTTGTTTTTTTATCTGTATAGGTTTAGGAGATTGAGTTCATTTCTAATTTATAAAACTAAAAAAATTCTCAGTGAAAAATATGATATAATAATATAAAAGAAATATAATTTAAACTAGAAAAATGGTAGAGCATCAGTCTAGCAATATTGATGGAGTCATCTTAGAATAAATAAAATTTATCCCAAAACAAATGTTCTCCTTACATGTCTTTGCTAAGATGTATTGAAAACAAAGATTACTGCAGTAGAGCTGTAAGGAACAGCAGTCATTTTCATTTGTAGTAGCAGCCAAGTCAGTTCTAATTGACTTTGTTTCAGTCATCCCCTGCTCTACTTAGACTTGATTGCAAAATTTTTGTGAGCTCTGCTATCCCATAAATAATTTTGTAGACTTGGTTAGACCCAATGCTTTAGTAGATTAATCTTCTGTGCACTTCTGGATAAGAAATGTGAATTTTCCAATTGAAAATTAACTTTTTTTTTCCTTGCTGGTCAGAAACCATCTAGACATTAAATTAAGAAATATAATAGTTTTTATTTCTCTGCTTTTTTTTTTCACATCAAGTACTCTGTTACTATTGAACTGCTTGTAAAGTTTACATTGTATTCATATTCTATTGTAGTTTTGTTTTGTATCTCTCATAAATATAAAACTGTATTGAAACTATGTCCAAACAAAATTGTGCAGAATTTCAAAAATTCTCAGTGGTTTTGTTTGGCATTTTCTTAAGATTTTGATCATCTTAATCTGTCTCTAAATAAATGATAAACATTTATTCAGCTTAATACAATAAACATACATATAGGTCACCCTGCTGGACCAAGTAAAAACAAAGGACATTTGGGTCACAAGGCCTTTATCAGCTACCAAACAACAAAGAAGACAAACAATTAACACCAAATAGATTTATAGTTAACTTATCTGTTCGATGTTATTCTCTATTTAGGCAGAAAAGAAATGAGCTGTGCTGATGTAAAATTTTAAATGAAAGTGTGTTGGTTGTTGATCCTGTAAGGGTCAAGGGTACCTGTCATTTAAATAGTTTTATTTTCAATCTGAAGACAGGTGTTTTTGTTATTGCATTATTGTGATGATGAGGAAATCAGTGGTACTCCTATGATGTGTGCTATCGAAATGAATCAAAACAGGCTTAGTTGCAATATTTTGAATATCTTTAAGATGTTCTTGAAGTTGTGTTTTTAACATGCCTGTGTTTCTAGTGTAAACATTTGGCACCTTGAACATATTCTGGCATATATAACCTCTTCACTAGTATTGTTAAATTTACTGCTTATCTTGAGGGTCATTTTAGAACAAGTGATGGCGGATTGAATGCCAAATTGCTACTCCACTGATATGGTCAAATCCGAAGAAGTTAATACAAGTTCAGTTAGATGAACTAGAATGTCAGTGAAGATTTTTGTTTATTTTCTTCAACATGTGGGATGGAGGGTAGGCTGTATCAGGCTGTAGTAGCTAGTATATTTTTTTTTAAAGTGTTTATTTTAGGCTTTATTTTTTTATATGATATCATTTTTCATATGTAAGTAGATCTACTTTGATAAAAACCTTTTTTTTATACTATGAAATTTAAAATCTAATGATTTAGTTTTAGAGACTTTTAAAAATATTTTTTATACATTTAATTATATTTTTTTCTCTTTGCATCTTTTCCTCAGAGTTTCCATACTTTAGATCGTTTTACACCAACACTAAATGAAGAGTTTTATCCTCCACGCTACTCTCGCAATTCACCACATGGTCGAAACATTCTTGATGATGACATCCGCCCAGTAGCTTTCAATAAACGAGATTTATTTGATAGATTCCGCATTCCATCAAGCACAAGTGTAAAATCTGGATCTGCTGAAATAGGTAATGTCTCTCTTCTCTCTTGGGTCTTTATAGTGATAGGCAAAAGTTAACTAAAAAGTTAGAAACTTGTAGTTTAACTAAAAAAATTTAATTAAGGCCAAAGTTTAACTAGAAAAAAAAAGTTTAGTTAAAATTGTAGTTTAATTAATTTTTTTTAGTTAACTAACCAAAAGGTTTAATTAAAATTTGTACAACTTTTCAACATGTGGTCAGGGTTGAAATGCACATACCTATTTTCTGGTCATGCATCAATAACTTTGATTATCAAAAAAATGATGCAGTTAACAACTATTTAGTCTGTTGGCATTTGAAGAGGGTAAAGTAAGATGCTGGTAGAAGTTATGGGAGTCAATATCTGCACTTGAAAGTAACAGAATTATAAAATGTTGTTAAACATTTTTTGATAAAAGCTTCTATGCAATATTATGAATGGCGTTGTTCCGAATTTTTTGTGAGTCATGTGGTGGTGTTTAATTTCTGTTTTTTTGTGGGAATCTGATTAGTGAGTTAGGTCAATATTTAGTGGTTTTAATCGATTCATTTGCAGAAAATAATAATTTATTAACTGCAGGAACATCAAGTACACTCTTTTTATAGTCTTGAGACATTATTGAGATCTAAGTCTAAATTGACAGTTTGGCCTATATAGATCTAAAAGCATTAGGATAACCAACTCTAGAAACAAAAATCCACACCCTCTCTGACCATTAAGTGAATAGACTGTGTCCAACTGATTTAAACAACCTGGTCAGTGTGTAGTCGATGATACTACAAGACTACCCTGCACTTCTTTCATTGTGTGTTATGCAATAGTGTTTGCTTAATGTCAAGTGGTCAGACAAGAAAATAACACACAAGCATGTTCTTAGATATATCTTTACACTAAAATAGTACTCACCATCCCTGCCCAGAAAGTAAATAGACAGTGTGTCCAACTGATTTTAACAACCTGGTCAGATAGATGTACACGTGTAGGCCTATATAGTGTTCTGAGTGTGAAGTCCATAATGACAAGACCACCCGTTTTTTTTTTCCTTGCACTTTAAACAGTTATGCAATAGTGTTAGTTGTATTTTTAGTAGTCAGACAAGAAAATAGCGCATCCATATGGTTAGTCAAGCATGTATTTTACACTATAAAATAGTTATACAAGTCAAATGTTTCTTAAAACTCCAATGATTTCATTTCTGCTATTTCTTTGGTTACTATAGATAGATCTAAATTTGAAATTCTAAATCTATGTTATTTAATGAGATTTTCCATTATATAAGTAGTTAATATAATTTTTTAAAAAAAGATTACCACTCTTTTCTAAAGGTTTTAATTCAAGGCAAAAATACAAGCATATTTATTTAGACATCTTTTATTTTTAAATTTTATTGTGCCTTAAAGTTTATGAAAGAAACATATTCCTTATTTTATTATGGATAAATATTTCTACAATGTTAAAAGAATTAGATTGAACCGTAGGCATACAGTTGAATGATTATAGCTATATAGGTCTAGTTCTACCCCGCCCTCGCCCCCCCCCCCCTCCAAACAAAAAGTTATGAAAAGTTTGTATAGTTTAATTAATTTTTTTTAGTTTAGTTTAACTATATTTTGAAATTCATGATAAACTTTTAATTTTTTTAGTTAAAATGCTTAATTTTAGTTGAAAATTAGTTTAAGTTTAACTTTTTAAACTTAGTTTAGTTCCCATCACTAGGTCTTTATTGAACATTGCATGGAAATTGCCAGCTAACAAAGTTTTTAAGAAAATAGATATCTTAACAAAGCCAAGCTTCCATATTTACAGAGAACAAATATAATACAACAAAACATTCTGAAGTAAATTTCTGGGACGGTTTCTTAGTTATTTATTAATCATTATATTATTGAATTGTTCTTAAAAGGTGGCAGGTTGTGGTGTTTCTCCAGTAGACAGAATAATGTGTAGGGATTAAATGTTTCATTTGTGCCATACCCTTATCTGTATTTGACAGTGTCCAATAGGAGCAGTCCAAGTTCTCCTATGTTTCCTGTGAATGAGAGAGGATCAATGAAATATAATGGATCTGTCACTAGTGAAGAGTACATTTACAGAAGGAAAATGTAAGCCCTGTCTCATCAAATCATTTTCTTGTCTAATTATTGACACAGAGTTTCTTATAAATGTTTATCAGCTATGTCTTGTTGTTGGGTGATAAAATTTAATTTACCTATTCAATAGCAGAGGTTAAATATATTACAAACTTTCAATAAAAATATGACTAATATGAAACATTTGAACTTTGACCTGTACACTAGGCCTTATATTTTAAAATCTCCAGGCCCAACCACCATGAAACAAGGGACATAACCTTTGAGAAAAGCTCTAAACCAGTTGGATTTAAAATTCAAGGAGGTCCTCATGGGGGCATCTTTGTGTCATCTGTAAATGAGAACAGTTTGGCAGCCCAAGCTGGTCTTGTAATTGGGGATCAATTGCTTGAGGTTTGCACTGGTTGTTTTGTTTACTTGATAACATTCTGCTCACACGTCTTGATACATTTACCATATTGCTGTTTAGCAGTCACATGATAACATATTAGTTTTATGCAATTCACCCTACACTGTTACTTATAATGCTTCAGGTGTGTGGTATCAACATGAGAAATGCCAATTATGAGCATGCTGTGACTGTCTTGAGACAGTGTGGTGACAATTTGACTATTAAAGTTCAGTACAATCCTGAAAGTAAGTAGAAGCTTCTTTTTTATCAAGTAACTGAATGTTTAGACTTAAGCTTAAAAGACTAAATGATACCTTAAACATTAGTACAGAAAGAATTTCGGCTTACAAGATGCATGCTAAAAAAAAAAAATTGAAGTATTTTCCTATTCTTTCATACAAAAATAGCATTAGCTATAGTCAGTATTTGAAAAATTGTTGATGGCAAATTGCGGTAACTAGTCTGAAATTTGTTCCTTGATTATAAATTTGTTTGATCAGAATACACTGAGCACCAAGATGTGTCCAGCAGTGTCACGTCCATCAATTCTTCCTCTTTGACCACCTCACCTAGTCATTCCAGCCAGCCAGCCAATGAGAAATCCAGCAGTAAACCTCAGCAGAGCCCAACTAAAACTAGAGTTGCAGGGTGGGTATGGTATCTTTCCTAGCACATTCCTTCCAGTCCTCTCTCTAATGTCAAGAAAAATAGTGCTGCTCTCAAAGAGAATATGTTCAAGGCTAGTTTATGTTTTACATTTTCAGTTCTGGGGATGTCACTGTGGACATAAGGCGTTCATTCCTCCTTAAAAAAAGCAACCCTAATAGGATTGGACCTGGTTTCTCATTCATTGGAGGAAATGCTGTTGGAATATTTATTGATGAAGTTTTTGAAGATTATTTCGTTGGTGGATCTAATTCGTTACAAAGAGGGGATCAGCTTCTAGAGGTCTTTATTTTGTTCAGTATAGCAATAGTCTTATAATCTTCTAGATTGATTATTTTTATCACTATAGTAATGATTATGTATATAAATACAACTATTAATATATTAATAAGATTATGTATATAAATACAACTATTAATATATTAATTATTATGTATATAAATACAACTATTAATATATTAATGATTATGTATATAAATACAACTATTAATATATTAATGATTATGTATATAAACACAACTAATGTTCATTTCCTATTGTTTTAGTACAACTCTATAGACTTCAGAGCTATTACAGCAGAGAAAGCTATGATGGAACTCAATCTCCCATGTCCAACCATGCAGCTTTGTGTTTTCTACAACTTTGCTAGTAATATAACTTTTTTTCTTGTTAATTATCTTGTTTTGTTAATTTATGTTTTTTACTTAACCTTTTTTTTTTTTTAACTTAGCTACAATCTTTGTGTTTTCAATGTAAATGTTCATCCACCTTCCAGAGTACAACAAAATTAAGAACATACCATGTGATAGCTTCTACATCCGAGCTAACTTTGACCGACCAAGTGAGACAGAGGAAAACCTATCATTTCACAAGGATGATATCTTGTATGTTGAAAACAGTCTCTACAAGAATCAGTTGGGCAGTTGGTATGCATGGCTTGTCAATGATCATGGGACTAAAATTAAAGCTGGTGTTATCCCCAGTCGAATCAGGTATGTGATTTTTAGAAACTATTTTTTTTTTTAATAGTTTTTGTTATAGTACTCTTCTGTAACTGGTTTGTTTGTTAGAAAATGGGGATTTTTTTTTTTCTTTTTTAATTTGAGAATAATGTAACACAAGTATAAATAATGTTCTTAATATAGCATTGTGTATCCTAGATCGTTTAGCCTATTCAATACTAGCCCAAATTTTAGACTTCTCATATCCAAGTCATTCGAGATACCTTCACAAGAAATATAAGTGGGTTCACACAAAAATCAATAAAAAAAAAAAGTCTATGTCCAAAGATAATATAATAAATCCAACTGCAATAAAATCAGAATTGATAGCCAGTACTCAAAAGTCTAAAAACTTTGTGTTTTTACTTAAAAATCTTGAATGTATGAAAAAGTGCTCAACCTTCAATTTCCAAAATCAGCTTGGTCTTGGATATAGGCTTGAAGTCAATTTTACAATAATGCATACATTATCAATTCTAGATCTAGTTTAAATCACCATTTTCATTTTTATCATTAACATTTCCTATTAAAAACATCTCATTTTTGATCATTGAAGTCCTCAATAATGAATAATCTTCAACTTAAGGATGACCCTTTGCCTAGATTTTATTGATGAAATGGAAATCCAATCGCAAAACTGAATTTAAAAAATTTTTCAACCATTATTTTTCAAAAATACATTTACAGTAAGCTTCCTTGGCATTGCCTAATCTAGCAAGATTTTCATTTCATTGGCTATTAAAATATTGCCCTGTAGCAGTTTATAGACCAAGTGCTAAACCACCATTTTAGGCCTTTATGGGATTGATTAGGTAGTGGCCATATTTGGCTACTATGGTATTGAATAGGTTAAGCTATGATTTTATGGTCTGAGATGACCTAGCTTCTAAACTTTGTTTACTTCTTTCATTAACATACAAAATATACTACATTAGCTTAAAAATGTTGTTTAACCTATTCCAGTACCTTAAGTTTGTTTTATAATGTCTGTCTCATTTGTTTGTGGTGCAAGACTACATTCATACCAACACTTGCAGTAACACTATGTTTTAAGGAATGTCTGTTCAATAAGTATATTTATATTTATACTATTGTGGAAAATATTTGTTTTGTTATTCTACTGAAGACTTGAAGATGAAATGGTGCTTAGGAGAAGTCACTCTGAGAGCTGGAGTCTTCATGAGTCCGATGAACTCAAGGGATCAAGGAGAAATTCAATGTCTGCTAGACGAAGTTTCTTCAGGAGGAAACGCCATCTGCGCAATAATTCTAAAGATAGCCATGATTTTGTTTCCTTCTCAGATGCATCATTAAACAGTGATTCAGTGCCAATATTGGATGGTAACATTGTTTGTTTGAAATAAAGTTTTGAGTTTAAAACATTCAGTTCCTATTTATTCTTTTCATTTTCTAATACTCACGTCTAGACTGTTTGGAATTATCAATTTTGTTACAAAAATGATGATCAATTTTAATCACTTTGTTCATTATTTGTGTACAGCTATCATTTTGATGTTTTCCCTTCAAGAGCTAGCTTACCAATGTTGTTGACACTAAGAATTGGATGGAGACACTAATATCTCAAAATGTAGAATTTCAATTTAACTTTTCATTTATTTTATGCTAAAACAGATTGGTACATGTTTCCTTCAAAGAAATAATTTTATTTAAAATTTCCAACCACATTTTTTATATCCCTTAAACGGTACAGAACAGTATCTATTAAAATAGTGTAATAATGATTTTAAAATCATTCTACAAATTGGAATGCTAAAACTGTTATATTTTTTTATATCCTCTCTCTCCCCCCACCCCCAAAACAAAATGTGTAAAACAAACTGTTAGGTTGAATTAAACAGAGAGTATAGAGGCAATGAAAGCAATAAAGCAGAGAGAGAAAAAGCTTTGTACTTGTTTTTTGTAAGCCAGTTGAGTTGTCAAATAGATGAAATATTTGTTGTAGTACAATAACTCTCTATCTTTAAAAGTGAGCCTAACTTAGTTACTTTAAAGTATTCATTTTACTATTCCACTGTCACAATTTTTGTACAAAATCATTTCTTCTTAATTCAGATTCTATTCTTGGATACACTCAAGTGGAGAAAATTGAATGTGAGTATAAGTGTGTGTTAGTATTTTTGTCTATTCCATTAGTTTTATTTGACTTTGATTCAGTAAGCTAACATGTCTATTGATAACCTTCTAGTTAAAACAGTTCGCCCAGTCTTACTGTTGGCTCCATTGGCTGAAGCCCTCATTAGAAAGTTGGAGTCTGAATCTCCTGACCTTTACAAATACTGCCAACCAAGTAAGTTTTTATAGACAATTATTTAGAAAAAGAAGACATGTTCATTTCTGAAAGAAATTCTGAAAAATAAAAATAAACACTTTATCCAATTTTGTTAACTGAACCATGTTTGTTTATAGGCAGTAAAGCTGGATGTCTTCTAAATGAACTTGTGATACTTTTGGTTCCTTTATTTTGTACTTTCTGGTTTAATAGCAAGTATTTGTCATCAGTAATGAACAGAGTAGCCTCAAATTATTTGTCATTAAATGTATTTTAGGTTTCTTATGAATTAATATTATTAAGAGATCTAAAGTACAGAGTTTTATCTTCATCAATAGTAGCCCTGAACTACTCACCAGCTACTTTAGAGAAATCTTTATCTGAAGGTGTTCTGGTTGATTATTGGAAGGAAGATGACACTTTCAAATGTGTTAAAGCTTCAGCTATCAAAGACATCTGTGATCATGTAAGTTACAATATTATGAGATGATCTTTGATCATACAAGTTCAATGTCATGACAGCGTTTGACAAAATATCTTGTAGTTACAATCGTCTTTATCCAATATTTGTTTACAGAATCTTCATTGTCTTCTGAATGTCAAGCCAGGTGCTATAGAAAGACTTCATCAAAGTAAAATTTATCCAATCATTATTTTTGTTCACCATAAAAGTGCCAAACAGATCAGGTAACTATCAAAGTGATGACTCCTCTTCATAGTTGCATTATAAATAAATAAATAGTTGAATTAATAACTACTTTGTTGTTACTCTTTTGGTCCAAAGAGATGTCAGGGATCCTCAGTTTTTAAAAGAGAGACCAAACAATAAATGGGCCAAAGAACAGTTTGAATATTTCCAGAAAATAGAACAGGAGTTCCAACATCTTTTTACAGGTGATTAACTTAAGTCTCTAGCTGCTAATCATTTAGTTTGGTCATAGCAAAACATTTTTTTTTTGTCAATTAAATTTGTTACTTGTAAGTTTACCACTAAATATAATGTCTCGTAACAGCTGTCATCCATGGAGGTAATCTAGCAGAAATGTGTATGCAGATCAAGACAGTCATTGCAACTGAGCAGAAGAAGGCTATTTGGGTGACGGCAAATACCATCTAGACTGAACTATTAATAGCACTGCCATTTTCAAGGCAACAAGGAAACATTTTATTTATTGATACACCTGCAATTCTCATTCAGTATAAAAGTAGATAATTTTGTGTGCTAAACAAATATCTTTGTTCATACAATTGATGTACTGCTTGCATTGTTTTCTGTGCATTGGCAAATGTGTTGCCTTTCAAAATCAGAGCTTATAAATTTATATGCGCCTCTATGTACATGCAGTGTGGTGTGTACAAAGAACAGGAAATGTTTTTACTTGTAGATGCTAGTCATTTATTTTTCATCCAGTTTTTGTTGTTGTTGTTGTCGTTGCCAGAAAGATGGCAGTTCACATTCAGCTCAGCCATCATCTGTACTGTACATTTAGATTTTCAATATGAAGTTCAGCTTAATTTTTTTTTTTTTTCAATTTCTTTCATTTTGGTATTGGTACGGTCTGTTACTTAACACTGACGATCTCATGAGTAAAACACTTCAGTTATTTCACACATTTTTCCTTTTTCTTTTTTTTACTTTAAATCAGATTGTAAGTGAATTTTATTGGTTTATGTATGATATTTTGTGTATATACTTGTGTATTGCTTTCAAAAGTCTTACAGATAAATTGCAATAGTTCAAAATGTTAGTGATTTTACTTTTCAAATGAAATGAGGTTAGTGATGAGAACTATAAGACTTTGTTACATTTTTACTAATGTATTTTTCTTTCATTACAGATATTTTGAGATACGATTGTATGTCTAAAACAATCAGCACTGCTCTGATTACCTTAGTGACTCCAGGTTGTGCATGTAAATACCTAAAACTAGGGAGAAGTTTTTAGCTGGTCTAAAAACATGCTGTCTGTTGTGCTAAAGATCATTTTTTCTTTTGTTTTCAAATCAACACTTTTTTTATTTCTTTATTCAAAATAGAAAGTTTTTTTTTAAATATTTTTTTTAGTTACTAGGTAGACTTAAGTAGTGCTTTTTTTTTTTTGTATTAAATGGGACAGATCATTTTGTTTTATTTTGTTCATTCTATTATATGGTGATTTGTGATAGAAATTCACAAGAATTTTTTCTGTTCAACTTTCTTAGCCAATAGAGCTGCATACTATTATTAAAAGAAACTGTAGAGATAACAGGCAATTGTATTCTTCTTTCAAAAACACTGGACAGCAAATAGTAGATGAGACTCAGCAGTTCACCACTGCTCTGTACAGTTAGTGTATAAAGTGTAGTTGTGATTGCACTGATACTCTCCAGTTGAAGGTCAGAGTTGGTTTTCACAATATCAACATTTTTAAAATGTTTTATTAAAGAATTTGTACAAATAGATTTGTGTTTGTTTTCCTTTTTCATTACAACTAGTAGACCTGCATGGGACTGAAATGTCATTCATTAAGTGTACGAAAATGTTACTTGCGGTTTGCTTTGTACTACTTATGACTGTCATTCGATGGTTCTGGGTTCAAAGCCTGCACGCTGCTATCCTGGTGGAAGTTTGGGCTGGGATGTAATCATCTTGAAGTCTGAAGGATTATTTTTACCTATCCCTTAGTCTGTTGGGGCACCAAGCAAGACTTGTTGACCGTCTTTCTCCATTCCCCCCCCTGTCTTTTGCCTTGTTTAAAACCTCTTTCAATGGTAGGCCCGTCCATTCTCTACGATGTCCTCCCGTCGTTTTCTCTGTCTGCCTCTTCTTTTTCCTGGTACTGTTCCCTGAAGGAACGTCTTTGTGAGCCCCGAAGATCTTGTAATATGGCCATAGATTTTAAGCTTACGTTTTTTTACAATAGTTAGCAGGTCATCATTGGGTCCGATCGCTGCAGTGATGCTGTCTCTAATCTCTTGGTTTGTGATGCGGTCTTTGAATGTGATACCTAGGATCCTTCTGTAGCATCTCAATTCCATTGCTAGGATCCTCCTCTCTAGCTCTGCAGTCAGCGTCCAAGACTCACAGTTCAAAAGTTCAGGTTTCGTTCCCTCATCTGAGACAATAGCTCCGAGGTATTTGAAGCTGCTAACACGTCAGCTTTTCAGCTCCAATACTGGTTGGGTTTTTTTTTTCGGTATATATTTGCATGCCATATGCTGCGGAAGTCTTATCAATGCACATCACCAGGTCAGCTAGTTCTTCTTCTGTCCCTGTTAGGCTATCAAAGTCATCTGCGAAGCGCAAGTTAGTAATTCTTCTTCCTCCAATGCTAACAGTACCTTCATAGCCCTTCAAAACCACAGTTGGAGGCCAGCTGATACCAGCTCATATACAACTTGAAGGAAATGAGAAGGCTGACACACTCGCCAAGAGTGGGAGAACAAACTCACAAATAAACTCTGCACTCTATCCTGAAGAAATGAAGAAACTAATAGTAAATAAAATAAATGAGAAATGGACAAGCTCTCATCCAAATCACGAGAAAGATGATGCTTATTATAAGCTAATCCGACAAGATCAACGTCTAATCTTTCGACTCAGGACCGGACACAACAGAATGTGACAACACATGTACCGGAAGCTCAAAATTGGAACCAGTGATATCTGCCCATGTGGACTGTCACCAGAGAATGCCGACCATGTCCTCTAAAACTGCTCTCTCTTCCAAGAGGCCCGTACAAGACACTGGCCCCAAAACACCCCAATAGAAAGAAAACTATATGGAGAGCTCCCTGATTTGGAAACCACTGCGCAGTTCATCTCATATAGGGCCTATTGGTCTAGTCATCTGAACGCTCCAACATAACAATGAGAACAAAGAAGAAGATACTATCGTAGACTTATATGTCATAAATCTGCACCCGAAACATGTGCCGTTGCAAAGTCACATTAAGCTGGAAAAAAATATTTGCATCTAGATCTAGACAAGTAACCTACGGTGATAATAGACTCTATGACCACTCTAGGTGATCTAGTGGGGCTGCGTCCTACAGTTTTAGAAACGCTATTTAGCATATATATCAGTGATTCCCAAAACGGTTTTTATAGACCTCCAGGGGTCTATGCATTAGCAGCGTACTTATATATAGGCCTATAGGCTTTAATTTTTAGCGGCCCCCGTAAGGGGAAAAAGCCGCTATTAGGTTTGTGCAAAATGTCCGTCTGTCACACTCAGATCTCCAAAACTAGAAGAGATATGAAAAATATTATTTCATCATTTAATGCGGCTTGAAAAGTTTAGGTGTAACGGCTACTTTTGGTTTTCTAAAAGCAAACCGTTTAATTTATAAAATTAATTATGCAAGCGATTTTTTTCATAAAAAAACACCAATTCTAAAAAATGTAAGGGAGGCAATGTTAGAATATGCTAACAAAGATGGACAATTGTTGTGTATTTTCAGTATCACTAAGTCAAATATATTTTTAAAATGTACAAGAAATGTTTACAACAAATATAAATAATAGTTAAAGACGTTTTTTTTGGTCAACTAGCTGCTAAAATTAAAAGAAAACATTTCTGTTTGTTTATAAAGGCTAATAATGCACTTTGTATGTAAATATCACGCACATTTTTTTTAATGGACTTTTTATGCAGCGATTTTCGTGCAGTAGCGTAACGTCGCAACATGATCAGGTGCTAAACCAATTCCTTTAACTTTTTTAAAAAATCAGATTTTATTTATTTTTTGTTTAGTGCCCCCATCCGAATAAAAGAAGATTATTTTTGTGCGTTTTGTCTGTTGGTCGGTCTGTCCGTCACGATTAGATTAAAAAAACTAGAACTCTAAAAGCTATTGAAAATCTGATTTACCCTTTAATGTTCCTCCCGTAACATCTCGTTTTAAATATCTAAAATTGATTGTTCCGGATTTTTGTGCAAAACTAATCAACGCCAACAAATGTTTGTTTGCTCTTCTAACTTATATTACATTCAATTTCCATGCTTAAACGTTGCAAAAATACATTATCAATAATATGTTGTTCCGTTTTTTATGTAAATAGCATATTAATGCTAAATCAAAATCTCTATACTGACTTATATTTCATTAAGTGTAAAAATGTTCCGGATATTGTTTTATAAAACATGAATTATGCCTAATGATTGTTTGAAATCGCATAATTTACTAATATTACACTTATATTATTTGACAATGCGTCACTATAATTTGGTTATCTATATCAAATTGTTCCGTATTTTCATCTTTAAACAAATTTTTAAAATATCGACAATAGGTTGTTCAGGGCTTTAAAAAAAAAGTAATTTACTAGAATTGATTACTGAAAATTACTTTTTAGACTTAATTTTCTTGCTGAAACATAACATAGAAGTTTTGTAATCGATAAAGAATGTTCCCGATTTTGTTTCTTACAAATCGTCGCCAGAAATTTCCGAATTTATTTAAAAATCTACTAACGCCAAATAATTGTTTGAACTCCCTCTTCTAATTAATAAACAAATAATCTTCTCATTTACGAAATAATGTTTTTACGGATTTTTATGAAAAATATTTAAACTCACTTCTCTCTTACAGTACATTTAACTTTCTACCTAAAACATTAAAAAATCTAATTAATATTATGTTCCGATTTTTAAGGAAAACAGAATCCCAACACCAAAGTAAGGTATGAAAATCTCTCCACATGGCTGTAGTACATCTAATTTTTATACGAGACCATCCAAAAAATTTAATTAACGGTATTACATTTATCTGAAATGCTCTTTTTCTTTTACTATTTATACAAAAATCCGGAACAATCTATTATATAAACTTTTCAATTGTGTTCATACCTAAAAATTATTGCGATGTTTTGAAACGTAAAATAAAGGTTAATCAATTTTTAATAACTTTTAGTTGTTTTTTTTATATCAAGATGACAGACAGACCGACTGACAGACAAAACGCAAAAACAATGCGGCTTTGATCCTTTTTAAATAAATTCTATTAGAACTCAGAGCACCAATGTCTATGAACCCTCGTTAAATATCTCGTGTAAATAAAGACATTTTTTTTATGGTACCGGTACTACTACCCTATTGTGCGGTAATGAATATGAATGGACTCTTTAAATGTAATGCTAAAAGAACGCACTCTGTGCATCAATGTCTATTAACCCTCGAAAAATTGCTCGTATTGATGAAAACATATTTTAGTCTAACTAAGCCGTGTGACGTAGTGTTTTTTTCCTTTGACGTCATATGGAATGAATTCTTTAAATGAAATGCTAAAAGAACGCACTCGGTGCACCAATGTCTATGAACACTCGATAAATGGCTCGTATTGATGAAGGTGATTTTTAGTCTAGCTAGGCCATGTGACGTGGTGGTTTTTTTTCCTTTGACGTCATATGGAATGAATTCTTTAAAAGAAATGCTAAAAGAACGCACTCGGTGCACCAATGTCTATGAACACTCGATAAATGGCTCGTATTGATGAAGGTGATTTTAGTCTAGCTATGCCGTGTGACGTAGTGTTTTTTTTTCTTTGACGTCATATGGAATGAATGCTTTAAATGAACGCACTCGGTGCACCAAAGTCTATGAACACTCTATAAATGGCTCGTATTGATGAATGCAATTTTTAGTCTAGCTAGGCCGTGTGACGTAGTGTTTTTTTTTTTCTCTGACGTTATATGGAATTAATTCTTCAAATGAAATGAAAAAAGAACTCGGTATAGTAATGTTTATTAAGCCTCGTTATGTGACTCGCGTTTAAAAAAGGAACGATATCTTGATTTAGATCTAATCCAGATTTTTTAAACTAGATCTAGATTTTTATTACAGTATATATACATCTGGATTTATATTCTAATTAAAATTATTTTAGAGTCTAGATCTAGAATTTCTAGATCTAGTTTAGACTAAAATAGACTAGATTAAGATGTAGAATTTCAGTTTCTAAACTTAAAGTGTTAAAAAAAAAAAAAAAAGGGTAGATTTTCATTTCCAAACGTTTTGATCAATATTGCAATGTTATATAATAATATACTAAAACTAATCTACTATTTTTTATTTAATTTAAATTTAAATTTACGGTAATTGAATCTTTGAAACATTATTACTTTTGACCATCAAAATTAAATCACCTCTTGAATATTATTTGCGAATATGCAGATCCGACAGGGATCCGACCTCGACGGGGGCCGCCTCTGATTTGTGTAACACAAACTCTCTTTGTAATCTTTTTTTTTTTTTTTGTTTTGGTGATTTCATGTAATACATATAAGGTCTACATATTAAATTGTATTTTCAATTTCATTAATTAAGATAAATGAATTTAAAAATCCCTTTAAAAATCACTTGAAGTTAAGAATTTAAAAAAAAATCCATTATTATATATATAAGCTAAAAGTTTGCGAACAACAGATAAAGGATCTAATAGATCTATACAGTGGCGTCACTGGGGGGTGCGGTCCGCACCGGGTGACACCCGAACGTTAGAGGGGTGACACCCAAGTAAAAAATGTACTTTGTGAATTACTGAAAATTAAAAAAAAATAAACGACAGTGGCTAAATATTGAAAAAATGTTATTCACAATTAATAAATAGATCTATATACTTTTTTTTTCCCTTTTGACAACACATATTTTAGTTTTGAAATGAAATTCTATCAAAAGGCTTAAAATGTTATATCAGACTAATTATCACAAGCAAAACGAGAAGCCTTACTTTCAGATGTATACAAGCTGCATGTATGTATATGAACACTGTTTTCATTTTTAAAAAGGTAATTAATTTGTAGCTAGCACCGTAATATTAGTCCTTACCTTACCTTTTACCTATCACTTAGTCTGTTGGGGCACCAGGCAAGACTTGTCGACCGTCTTTCTCCATTCCTCCCTTTCTTTTGCCCTGTCTAGAACCTCTCTCTATGGCAGGCCCGTCCATTCCTTAATGTTGTCTTCCCATCGCTTTTTCTGTCTGCCTCTTCTTCTTCCCTGGCACTGTTCCCTGAAGAAATGTCTTTGCGAGCCCCGAAGATCTTGTAATGTGGCCATAGGTTTTAAGCTTTCGTCTTTTTACAATAGTTATGTCGTCATGGGCTCCGATCGCTGCAGTAACCCTGTCTCTGATTTCTTGGTTTGTGATGCGGTCTTTGAATGTGATGCCCAGGATCTTTCTGTAGCATCTCAATTCCATTGCTAGGATCCTTCTGTAGCATCTCAATTCCATTGCTAGGATCCTTCTGTAGCATCTCAATTCCATTGCTAGGATCCTTCTGTAGCATCTCAATTCCATTGCTAGTATCCTTCTGTAGCATCTCAATTCCATTGCTAGGATCCTTCTGTAGCATCTCAATTCCATTGCTAGGATCCTTCTGTAGCATCTCAATTCCATTGCTAGGATCCTTCTGTAGCATCTAAATTCCATTGCTAGGATCCTCCTCTCTAGCTCTAGCTCTAATATTAGTCACTGTTTAACAAATGACCACATTCTTCGGGCATAAAATAATATTGAAATCTCACATGTAATTAATGTATATTTTGTAGAATTGGAAAGTAAATAATTGGCCATTGAGATTTCTAAAGATGATGATGTTATTTCATTTTTCTATAAAAGAAGCTTTAGCCAAAATGACGGAAATATTACAATGTTTCAGTCGAATGATATACTTGAATATTTTAGGGGATTTTTCTTCTTGGCTAGTACCAAGAATGGTTCTGATGCTTCCTAATGGGGAAGATTTAGTCAATTAATAGCAAAAAAAAAAAACTGTATTCTTTTGGTGTCGACTATTTTCAACTAATTGTATAGAAATAAAATAGAAATTAGTAACTTAGTTTAAAGTGTGATTAAAAAACGTCTGAAATAGGAACATTAAAAGACGTATGAAGAATTCATCTGGATTGGAAAATTGGAAAACAAGGGTATCCGGCTACAAATACAATTGACAAAGAAGTCGTTGCTATGATTGATGTAAAGAAGAAAAACTATGGATGGATATATTGCACGGACTGTTTCTATAAAAGCAGAAAATTTGACATTTTGTCACCATATTAACAACGAGTCTTTATTGAATAAATAATTTCCATGAGATGTTGGAAATGTTATGTAGATAAAACTCATAGCTGGAGGTAAATCTATAATGTTAAAATGTTTATAAATGTTTTAGCAAACGACGTAAAATATATTGAGTCAGAATGAATGTAAGCACCTTTGTATTTTGTTTGACAACACATCTGAAATAACACACCTAACATAGCCCACACTGATCAGATTCAGAAGTTATAATATTTTAAGGGGAAAAAAAAAGCTGAAGAGATCAACTTGATATCTTTAAATGTCTAAAAAAAGGTTGAGCTTGAATTTATATGTGAGTACAGGAAATTTATTGAGAACCAACAGAAAAGCTATTTAATAGTTTTTTATAACATACACTCAATCTTTGTGGTCAATACTCTTTTTCAGAAATTAGCTTTTGCCTAGCATTTTTTAATACGATTGAAATGCCTTTTTTCATTCTGAAATTATTGCCACTAGAGGCGCAGCTAGAAGGCCAAAGATACACAAGAGTAAGTCTATCTTTAAACTATTGACAAAGTGGTGATTGATTAAATCTTTTCTTTAACAAAAGCATAACACTTTAGCTCAAAGTGTTATAAAAAGAAAAGGGCTCTTCTAAAAAAAAGTACTGTGATTCAGAAGAAAAAAAAACAAGAAGAAAATGTCAGGCGAGCTATCACACGATGCCGGACTCACTATTTAAGAAGAGAAAAAGAGGTTCATTCTTTTAACTACGAGCTTCAACTCCTACTTGAAGCAATCATTGATGTAGCAGATACATCTGGAGCAATCCAACAGAAAAATTCTTTAGTTCAACAACCAACGAAGTTTCCAATTATTGGCGTATATTTGTCAAAAGGCAACATTCCAACAGAAATATCATACCTGAAAAGGGATATAACGGTAACAAAAGTTATTATTGAAGAAAAATGCTGACAGTGTAGGATTCATATGCGACTAAGACCTTTAAAAATATCTCTAAATCATTTAACATAGGTCTATCTATGGCGTCATGTGAAAAAGGATTTTTTAAATTAAAATTAAGAGACAAAGGAACAAAAGATTTTTTCACAAAGGGGAATTTTATTAACATTGAAATCGTTAAAGACATTAACTTTGATAATTTTAAGTTAATGATAGATTTTTAAGTTTGAAATCCAGAAAACAAAAACAAGTGTAATTTACTTATGGTTGCAATGTTGCAAAATTGAAGTATAGTTTAATGCAATGTCTTTGATTCCGAAGATTAAGGATGCGTGCAGAGTTTCACATGGCGGGCTTTTTCAGTTCACGGACCAAAGATTTGGAACTCACTCCCCATTGACCTCAGACAGACAATATACTACAACACTTTTAAGAAGAACAATAAGACCTATCTGTTTAAAACTTTTTTAGATTAACTGTCATTTTGTAAAAATGTTTGTAAAATGTTTTACATGTTTCGGATGTTCCTTCATAGTTGAAGATAGTTTACTTCCTAGTCCAAACCTCCCGCAGGACGACGGGGGATGGGAGCGGGCAGGGTTTGAACCCGGGACCATCGATAAATCCAAACGACAGTCCAGCGCGCAAACCGCACGACCAGGCAGCTATTATAGCCATCCATGCAAATTTTAGCTGTCGTGTTTGTGTTTGTAATGTTATTATAGCGCCTTGAGCCTACATTTTGTTTGTTAACAGCGCCTTATAAATAAAATTATTATTATGACTACAAAAAAAAAAAACAGTGAACTGTAGATAAATTGTAATAAATAACTGATTTTTTAAATTTAATAGACACTCATTTTCTAAAATAAAAAAACTTAGGTAATTATAAACCATATTTATTACAGCGCAACAAACAAACGGATAAAAAAAGATTTTCTTAAAGGTTTTTTTTTTGGGGGGGGGGGGGGCGAGGGGTGACACCCTGAGCTGACCGTAACGGGTGACACCCACCCTAGTGACGCCACTGGATCTATATATAGGTCTAGATCTAAATAGATCTAGATCTATACTTGTTTTTCGTACAAAAATACCAAGATTTCAATATTATTGTCAAGACCAGAAAATAGCCATTCGTGAAGGAAAATGCTAAGCTTTGTAAGCAATCATAACCTTTCCCGAATCTAAATCTATCTTATTTGTATTTTTAACCAACCAAGAAGGACTACTCTTGTTATTCTAGTTTTAATCTAAATCACTAGACATCTATCTATGAGTTAGTCTAGATCTAGACACTACATCTAATCTAGATCTAGATCTAGATCTACATCTAGACTATATAATCTATAATATACTAGATCTAGTCTAGTCACTATATTGACTAAAGTCTAGGGTAATTAAATTAGTTTCTATAGTAGATTCTTATAGGTCTATAGATCTAAATAAAAAGGCACACACCGACTTTCGGAACTAGTCTAGAATCTAGTAGATTCTTATACTTATATTAAGTTATATAATTATAAAAGGCACACCGTATTCGGGAACTAGACTCTAGAGTAACTTACATCTATCGAACACCTTCGTTTTAAGGTACTTATCGAACACCCCATTGTATTTTTTAAAATTCTCCTTTATTTCGATGATTATGACGAAACTAGTCCATTCCTATTCACTATTGTGCATCGGCCATTTCTTTATAGTTTAGTTATATTTAGTTTCATTTTCACCCGAGGATAATTTTTTTGGTAATAGGCGATATTATGCCGCCCACGCCTGATCCAGTTCTTTCTGTGGTCCTATCGTAGAGCATAGGCTCATAAACCTACCCTCCAAAGCTGTACCATCGCAAATTAATATTAAGCCGAAAAAAAATATTTAGTTTTTACGGTTCCTTATTATTGCTGTAATAGAGGCAACGCCATATTGTTATGATGTTCTGGAGAGGAAGTAAAGAAAAAAATGTCACTGAACTATATATCGTTTGGAGCACTATATTATAGTTTAGGATTAGGTTTAGTAGGATCAAAATAAAAGGTTTACTGCTAGGTTTAGGGTTAGGTTTAGAATAAGAATTAGGGTTAGCTTTAGGGTTAGGTTTAGGGTTAGTATTTAGGTTTAGGTTTAGTACTAGGTTTAGGGAATTAAGTTTAGGGTTAGGTTTAGTATTTAGGACTAGGTTTAGGGATAGGGTTAGTGCTAGGTTTAGGGTTAGGTTTAGGGTTAGTGCTAGGTTTAGGGTTAGGTTTAGTATTTAGGTTAAGGGTTAGTGCTAGGTTTAGGGATAGGGTTAGTGCTAGGTTTAGGGTTAGGTTTAGTATTTAGGTTTAGGGTTAATGCTAGGTTTAGGGTTAGATTTAAGGTTACGGTTAGGTTTCACTAAACCTATTCTAAACCTAACCCTAATCCTAAAACTAACCCTAATTCTAAACCTAACCCCAAACCCTAAACCTAGCACTAAACCTAACCCTAATTCTAAACCTAATTTTAAACCTAGCACTAAACCTAACCCTAATTCTAACCCTAATTCTAAACCTAAACCTAATAATCCTAATCCTAAACCTAATAATCCTAATCCTAAACCTAACCCTAAACCTAATTCTAACCCTAACCCTAATTCTACACGTACCTAATCCTAAACCTAATTCTAACCCTAACCCTAATTCTAAACCTAATCCTAAACCTAACCCTAAACCTAATTCTAACCCTAAAGCTAGCACTAAATCTAAATTTTGAATCAATTTTGATCATACTAAATTCCATCAAAATAATATATAGTTCAGTGATACTTGCTCTTAGTTTATTGTTTTTTAAACTTCTGGGATGGAGAGTTACATCCTCTTAAGAACGTAGTAAACAAAATGGCGTATTTTTAATTACAACAATGATAAAAGAACTTGAAAACTAAATATTTTTTTTTTCGGCTTAATATTAATTTGCGATGGTACAGCTTTGGAGGGTAGGTTTAGGAGCTTATTGTCTACAGTAAGACCACAGAAAGAATCGGATCAGGCGTGGGCGGCATAATATCGCCTATTACCATTTTTTTTACTTATATTCAAAGTGCATTGGTAATATTGGTATAAAAATTTCACTTTTTTTTACCTCTTGGGAAGAGTGAAGTGAGTCTCGGGTTAAGGGTATTTTTTAATGCCAATGATGTTCAGCTCAACAAAACCTATATAATACGCTTCTAATTAGGCTGAGAAATATTTGCAACAATTTTCTTGAAAGTGTCCTTTGCTACCTAAACATGAAAATTGAGGTTTAAAAAGGGGGTGTTCGATAATAGCAGTTTTTATATAAGCAATCTCAGCTTCGTAAGATATCGAACGCCATTTTAATGTTAAAAATAAACATCAAAGGGATATAACCCAAAGAACACAAAATATTTAAATTATATATTTTTTTATTGTTATTTTTAAAAATAATGTAATGCAAAGTACATATATAAATTACCCATGTGTTACAATTTGTATCAGCTATTTGTGGTTTACCGTAAATGTGATATATATTTTTCTAAGTAAATAGATTTACATCGATATGCACTAATTGTACCCATTTTAAAAGCTTGATTTTATGACATATATAGTTTGATGCTATTATCATCGTTGTGCTACCATGGGTGCAAGGAATATAGAATATATAACACAGGAACAATGAATTTAGAATATATCCAGTTGTGTTTTTTTTTTTTCAGATGCCCCATTCTATTAACTTCTGAATTATGTTTTATAAACCAATACCTAGCGCATGTGCTTGCTGTGAAGAGATATTAATAAAACGAAAGGGCTAAGGGGGAGGTGTAGAATATAGATATGGTATTTTGAAATAAAAATGTCTTTGGTAGGTAAAAAAAGGGCGGGGGAGAGAAACAGTCCAGACACTGTATTAAGAGATCATCAATAATTGATCGACCATTAAAATGTGACGTCAGCCTCAAATACATAGTCAGTTGTGCTTCTAGATCTAGACGTGTGGCGCAGGGTCTAAAAAAATTATATATAAAGTACCATATACCATAAAGTATGATAAAGCTCATAATGCGCTACAAAGACACTCCTTTGAAACATCACAAATACTCAAAATAATAACGATAACACATTTAACCACTCTCTTATTCTGCCTACACCCCCTTACCCGAGCTTTCTTCTTACGCAATTCCACTCTCCAACATTCACACTTTTTCAGTGCAAAGTAACAACGTAAATTTCAAGACTCAATCCAAACGCAGCCACCAGACTAACACACAACAAAAAAAAAAAAGGTCAGTGACAGCCCAACACACAGGTGTAAACCAGGCCACCAACGCAGCCCCAAAACATTGTTCAAGTTGTAGTAAGAACAATGTTGAGGGGAAAGGGGGAGGAGCCATCATTCGAGTACCTAAGGTCAAGCCGCTAATTAGGTCACAAACACAAGGCGTGATAGATATATAGATATGTTGTTTGTGTGTGTGTGACAAATACTAAGCGTGCTCTAAAATACGGTGTTTTTTTTGGTCAACCAGGTGGTTTAGGGAGGGCGGATCTATCTACATCTATAGGTAACACAGCTCGCAAGCTACCATAGCTTTTCAGCACCCCACCCTTCCCCGCCCAGATCGAAAAATATCTAGCACTGACTTTTGGGCTGTTACATACACTGAGCGTGCTAGATCGGCGGCTAGTTACGTAGGGCCGCGTACCGTATGTTTTGTTTTTAGGTCAACCAAGTAAACTGTTGTGTCCTGCAATGACTTGGGGAGGATTATCTATTGGCTACCAAAGCTTATTAGGCTCTCCCTCAAATAGATAATATCTGGATTTAATTTATTAATGGCCTTATGTCTCAAAATAGCTTAGACCCAAATAAGTACTACGGTAATGCGTTACTGGGCTTAGCACCGTCAGTTTCTAAGCAGAGCTGATCAGTGATAGATTATAGATTCCTTCGATGTGGACCATGTGAAAATGACTAAAATCTGTCTGTCTTGACATGGCGTAAAAAGAAAATGATATAAATAAAAAAAAATATAGATTATATTATAACACTTTTGAAACACCATACTTTTCACACAATTTTAAGATTATAACACTTTTAAAACACCATACTTCTCATGTGTTCGATAAGTTCTTAATATGTTCGATAAGATAAGATAAAGGTAAAAAAGTGTTCGATAATTTAAGCTTTTGAAATCATCGACCTGACTCACTTTAACATCAAATATAAGTTTAACTTTGAGTAGTAATAAAATAAAACATGTCTACTTTTTAAGAAAAATGGATGAGGAGTTCATAGATATAATCAGTTTTTTTCTAGGTCTAATTTTTACGGAGATACACAAATTCAAACATAAAAAATGTCGGCGAATGAGCTTAACTTGTTCGATAAACGTAAGTTACTGTAGGTCAATTTTTTTTTTTTTTATTTGGTGACGGATTAACTTACAAAAAAAAAAAAAAAAAAAAAAAAGGGAAGGAGATTCTTATTCTGCAACTAAAGGACTATAAAAATAGCTGTGTTTCTTTGAATTACCACTCATAGTCAAGATTTTATTTTAAAATAAATTAGGTCACTTCATCGAGTCATGCTCCTATACTAAACGCAGTTTTTGTGCTTTCTCCTTTAGCGCACATTGAGCACAGTTAAGAAACACCACTATGTTATTATTATTGTTATTGCTAATAAATGATATCTGTGCTAATTAAAAATTATTTAGATTGTATTAAAAGAAGTAGATTCACAGAAATAAATCTATATAAATTATAGATCTATAAATTAATTATCATAATTTAATAAACATGATATTTTCAACTAGGTTACATGTATTCTCTCTCTCTTTCTTATAATTCCCATCCAAGGACCCTCTTCTTCTTTTCATAATTTGGATGTTCGTTTTGTTACACCTTAAAGGGAAACTCCGATGGTTTTTCAAATTTGAGTTATTGACATATTTAAATTCTGCGTAAAAAGTTGTAATAGTAAACATTTTACCATTTTTTATTTAAATGCTTAGAAACATTTATATTTAATAAATTAATCAGTAAATTCTTGACATCTCAAAAAAAACGGGGTTCTATGAGAATTTGTTTTAAGCTAGTTCATACGTCACTTCCCTAAACAATACTGAAAGAGAAACTAGATTTAACCAATCGTATCGCTTCATTCTTACAGTAGCTGTTAGGCTTAGTGATGGCCTAGTCCAGAGCTATGATACTTATATATATATATATATATATATATATATATATATACATGTATAGATATATACATGTATAGATAGATCTAAAAGCATTAGGATAATCAACTCGAGAAAAAAAGGCATTTTCATCTAAGCCTCTCTCTGTCCCAAGAAGTAAATAGATCGTGTGTCTGACTGATTTGAACAAACTGGTCAGTGTAAGGCTAGTCGAGACTATGTGTAGTCGGTCATGACAAGACAACCAAGCAATAGTGTTTGTTGTGTGTTGAGTGGTCTGGCGAGAAAATACACACTGCTGTGGTTAGTCAAGCATGTAAATCTACTTTTAATACGCATTTTTTCGTTGCTTACAAGATCCTAGATCTAACTGCTTAGACCAAGATATATTTCTTTTACAAGAATGTAAACTTTGCTGTATGGTCTCCTGATATGCAATAAGTCAATAGATTAAAACACATTTGTGACGTCACATAGAAACCCGGTGAAAGTCTGACTGTTTTGGATGCGCAGGAAAATTACGCCGGAAAAACATCAATTACTAAGTTATTATTGCAAAGAAAGAAAAAATAATCATATATTCATTATCTGTAAATCAAAATACATATTATATCAAAAATTGTCAAAACCATCGGAGTTTCCCTTTAACATCCCCTCCCTACCATAGATGCTTATAATTCTTTTCATGACTCTCTCCCCGTTCCCTTCACTGCCTGTTTGATAGTTTGTGACACTACATGCTGAGTGTATACCTCTCCTCACCGCCAGCGCTCGCCTGGCGTGATCACCTGCAGTGGGCATGGTCTCTGGCTTCAAATTAGCAGCCCACACTTTTTCTTTCATTCATAAATTATATATTCTAGATATCTTGATCTAGGTCACGTTTATTCAATGAAAAAATCATAGATAATATTTCTTATTACAATTTTGCCTTGTGCACTATAGGAGATTGTGTTAAATTTCATTATCGTTGAAACACCTCCTTTTTTAATTTTTTTTAACAGCTAACAGTATGAGTGTGATTGGAATGTCTTTCTAAAGATGTTTGGAAGCTTATTTTGATATATCCATCAGCCTACGATCAAACAGGCTAATAATATAGCCTTCATCCCTTATATGGGTATGAATTGCCGGGGGAGGTTAAAACAATAGCTTTACATACTTGGTTACCGAGAATCTAAAAAACTGCCATCTGCTTTGGAAAAGCGGAACAAAAATACACCAACTTATCTAAAATTGGACACATGTGCTGTCCCGAAACGTCGTTTTTAGCTCCAAACATAAAAACAAATGAATTATAAACAAAAAAAGCGATGTGTTTCTTAAAGGAGAATTCGATGAGCTGTGCCTTATATAAGAAGCTACTATAGGTCAAATTTTTATTTTATTTTTTTATTTGGTGACGGTTTAACTTACAAAAAAAAACATAAAGCAGATTCTTATTCTGCAACTAAAGGACTATAAAAATAGCTGTATTCCTTTGAATTACTCTCATAGTCAAGATTTTATTTTAAAATAAATTAGGTCACTTCATGCTCCTATAGTATACTAGTATACTGAGCGCAGTTTTGTGCTTTCTCCTTCTGTGCATACTGAGCACCGTCAGGTGTTAATAAAAAATTATTTAGATTGTATTAAAAGAAGCTATTCTTTCAAAAAAAATTTTGATTGCTAGAGATCGGGCCTAATCCGAATTCAAATGGGCCCACACTAAACTATAGGCAACATTTTTACTTTCATCATGTCCGTCATGTAGTCTTGTTTGCTTATCTTCTTTATAGCGGTCCGATTCCATCATGCCGTTATGGTCAACACTCTTTAGGGCCTTCCTCTACCTATACCACCCCCCCTTTTTTTATCTACCCATTCAGCTGGATACTTTAACACCTAGTTGAGTGCTAGACAGAATGGCCGCTATAGAAGTAATAAAACATTAGAAAAGGAGAAATGGTTCATTGACAAGCCATTGCTTTTTACAATCATCTATGTGTTTGCAAAATATTGGTGAAAGTTGTTTTTTTTATTGTTATCATTGAGAAATAAAAAAAAACACAAAAAAAAGGAAAGAAAAAAAAACAACACAAAACACTTTAAAAACTCTTGATTTCTTTAGATACCGGTATATATAAAAAAAGTTTTGACATAAATTATCAGTGCAGAACACCATACTTTTTTTTTGCTAAACAAGAGGAGAAAGAGAGATGCGCTCTGCAGGTCACGCCAGTTCATCAGCATACTGATAGACAGCTGCCAACTTATTGACCTCACTGGCCAGGGACCCAACCGTCGAATGATTACCGACTTTTAGACTTATTTTATGTTTGCATGATTAAATGTGTATTGAATGTTTGTGTTTTTTTGTTAATTTTGGTAAACACCTTATTAATTTTTTTGCATGGAATCAAACAACTTGGCTTATGAATCAAATAAATCAGCTCCAAAAACAGAATAAATATTGCCAGGCTCATTAGCATATATATAGACTTAGCCAATCAAAAAATATAGTCCTAACCCTAGGAAGAGGTAAAGTCATCCTGGTAACATAGGAAAAAACAACAACCTGACTTACTAATTTGAAATTCTTTTTTCTTACATAAAAAGACAGCTAAATGGAAGGAAATTGGGCCATTGGAAAATGGACAAGCACATTATACAGCACGCTAGTTTCATATTAAATATCAAAATAAAGATTTAATGACCACAAAAACAGAGTGTCTGAATCCATGTAATGTCCAGAATAAATAAACTACTCTATATGGTAGTGTTAACTACTGGAGCACTGTACGGTTGAGTGTACATACTGTAATCTGTAAACTGTAGTGACTAATGTGACTCACATATATTATATAACTATTTTAAATTTTATTACTTTACAGTTACAAGCATTATAGACACTAAAATATAGTAGATCTATATAGATCAACTTATGACGTTATGTCTAGCTAGATTCCTATGTTAGCTGAGCCTAATCATTATGTGATTATAATGCAAGGTTTGTTTTTCAGTTCTGGGCAAAGTGTAGATCTAGCATTACTGGTCACTGGTTTCACAAACCAAGACTCACCAACACCATGTCTATTCAGTTGCAAGCTGCGCAAAAGGGTCAAATGCTTGTTTTGGCAGGGACTTCACATCCTGAGCTAGCACAATTAGTAGCAAGGTAAGCAAGATAAAGTAAAAGACTAATTAAAAAAAAAGGGAAGATACTAAACTAGATCTAGTTCTAGAATATCTAGATCTAGTGATCTAGTCTAGCGTCAGTCTTCATTAACTAGAAAAACTAGTCTAGAATCTAGATCTTTAGTAGAAACTAATTCTAAATTCTTAGTTTATTAGTAGTAGGATCTAGTGTACATCTAATAGATCAGTGGTGCTCAAACTGGTCGGCTGATCTCCAGGACCTAGAGTGAAGCATGGGATTCGAACAAATTAAGCCAGCTGGCAGCCATTTTCATGTTTAAATTTTTATAGCTCCATAACAGTCTGATCTATGAAAAAAAAACTGATAATTCCTCATCCTTTTATCTATAAAAATAGCTGAGGTCAAACAGGTGTAGGGTGCATATCATCAAGAGTACTTTTATTTGACCGAATTTTCCCCCTTGGTTAGTAAACTCAATCAAGCTGATGGAAGCTTCGAGCTGATTAAATAAAATATATCTAAAACATGTTTTAATCTTAATTTTCACTACGAAGTAATTTTCTTTTTACTCCAGTGCAAGAACACCATCCATTGCCACCTTTCCCACGCTCCATAACTTCATTCACCGCTTATAACTGACATCACACCAAGGCTGTAAGACACAACACAACAGTGTTAGCTGTAGCTGGCAGCGCTATAAATTAAAAAAATGCCTCTATTGCTAGAGTAATTTAGAAGGGGAGGTAGTGAAGGAGGAGTGTTAGGTGGTCTCATACTCTTGTCCACTCAGTGTCTCTACTCTTTTAACATGTTCAGTGGACAAGGTCTATATCTATGCCCTCTTCTGATTACAACATTCTTTGAGATCATACCTAGCATAAGTCCACTCTTCCAACAGGTTCAGTGCAAGTGATGTAATTAGCTTGACGCCAGCTCCCATTAGACACAACAGTCTTTAGCTTACCTGGTCGATTAATAATTGTATACACACTAGTATTCCTCCCTTTACATACAACAGTACTTTGCTAGTCTACCATTAGCTCTTCTGTATTAAACATCTCAGTGTGTAAATTTGACGCCATACATAATTTCTTTTGTGGTACCGGTACAGTACTTGGTCAACCAATAATTGTTATTCTACTATTCTGATATAGAAAACTAGATTAACATATTCATTTTATCTGCATTTTAAAATTATCAATTTTTGTTCTGATATTCTACAATACTCTGGTACTTTTTTTATCAATAGAAAAAACTATGTTGCTTGAACTTACCAACGCACTAAAGTCTCATCATAAAGCTAGAAAAACCCTAATAAATAACTTCAGAATTAATGCACAACATATTTTATATAACACATGTGTTTCCTTATGTGTCTATATTCGAAATAAAAAAGTCTCTTTGAGCAGATGAATCATCAGACTTAAAAAAAAAGCCCAAGACCCTTCTCCTTCATTACGAGAAAGTAAAAAAAAATAACTAATTACCTCTTGTCTTTGACCTCATGGACTTTGCCTTTACAAGGAAAAGGAAGTAACGTATGTCAGAAGTGAAGAAAAAAGTTGCATGCGCAGTAGCAATATAGCAGTCCTTTTGTAAACTTTCAAATAAAGATGTTTTTTAATAATAAGGTGAGCGGATCAAACCTCTATACAATTCGCGACTGTTCAGACTTGGCGCATTACTCTAAATCTAGCATCAGGAGCAAGCAAGCAAACCAATTGACCAACAGATTCGCAAAAATAATTTTTTAGATCATTAGTGTTTGCCAGCTGTTGTGAAGTTGTTGTGCCCTGGTAAGGACTGTTAAAAAGTTGTTTTGCTATATATTTAATGCACCATTTTTATCATAATTTTAAAAAAATGTGTACCTAGTACAGCCTCTTTATTATTTATATGTAACATATTTTGAGTATTGATCCAATAAAGGTTATATTCTTACCACTGTTTAAAAACTAAAGAGGCAATTCTCTTCATCTCCAAAGTTTGATTGCATACTCTGTTTTCTTGAACAACAAGATGTACTCAAAGCATTTTCTTGCAGAGAGACATATATCTCTGCCATCACCTTTTTATTTTACTTCAGATTGGTAGAACTTCCACTCTTAGTTCATTAGCATGTTTGAGTGTGACTTAGACAGGCTCACTAGAAGACTTAGCAAAAAAAAAATGATTGTAATGATCAAGCACATTTTAGACAGGAACACAAGCTTCTTTTCCTTTGAAATCAGCCTTATATATATTATGTTTATATATCTCTGTGATATGTTTTGTTTTATTTTCTGTTTATTCCTGATTAGTAAACTTGGAATCCGCCTAGGAGAGATTACTATATATCATAAACAAAACAGGGGTGAGTATTCAAGTTGTCTTTTTCTTAATGTTGTATTTGTTGCTATTATTAGAATGCCTAGTATAGTTCAAAACAAAACGTACATATCTTTTGTACATGGAATCATTTTTTTCTGAATTCTGTAGAAACTCAGGTAGAAATCAAAGAGTCTGTTAGAGGAAAGGATGTCTACATTATACAGACAGGTACAAAGTAAGTACTCAACAATATGTTTGTCCAACCATTTGACATGTTTTGAAACACTATTTTCTTGTATTTTTTGTTGTAATTTTTAGAATATCCATGACCACATTTTGTGTATTCACCATGTATTGATATTTTAAAAGAAAGCAGTGTCAAAAAATGTGAAGTATTTCTTTAATGTAAGTTTTGCTGAATCTGTTTTTTCAGAGATACCAACAATGATATCATGGAACTCATGATCATAGCCTATGCCTGTAGGACTAGTGCTGCCAACAGTATCATTGGTGTAATTCCTTATCTGCCTTATTCTAAGCAAAGTAAAATGAGAAAAAGAGGCTGTATTGTCGGAAAGCTGGTGGCAACGATGTTAGGAAAAGCTGGTCAGTTTAGCAGTTTCTTGATTGGAATCTAATTTTGGGTAGATTTTATATCATTGTTTACAAGATAAAATACAATGTGATAATACTTGAATGTTAATGTACAACTGTTGCTCAACTTTCTTCTGATAAATTGAACTTCTGG
Organism: Biomphalaria glabrata; assembly: GCF_947242115.1. Classification (NCBI taxonomy): domain Eukaryota; kingdom Metazoa; phylum Mollusca; class Gastropoda; family Planorbidae; genus Biomphalaria; species Biomphalaria glabrata. The sequence continues at coordinate 22,049,456 of NC_074712.1, forward strand.
AATATTTAGGAAAGAAGGAGAATTACAAGAAAAATCTTTTTTTCTTTAGTGCCCTCAGAATTTTGTGAGCTATTTTTAGCTTTCATTCTTGGATGGGAATGTTATGAATCAATTTCCCCCATCATTCATAACAAGCAGCACATCTTATTACAGCATTTTGTATGTAATTTGAAAAATACCTTTAAATGACCATATTTACTTAACTAGTACAACTTTAAGGCAATATTTCTTTTTTCACCTTCATGTTTTTCTAATTACACACAAAACATGTTTATGTCTTTTCAATAATTATTTTAATACTTGTCTTATTATTCACTGTTATCCTTATAACTTGTGTTATAATTCAATGTTTAGGCTTCTCACATGTAATTACAATGGATCTCCACCAAAAAGAAATTCAAGGATTCTTCAGTTTTCCAGTTGATAACCTTCGTGCATCAGCATTTTTAATTGACTACATTCAAACATCTGTAAGTTTTTGTTAGATCACTTGTCATTAGTAGTATTAAACCTAAATAAAACCCTTGTTGTGTAAGTGTGGCTGTTTTAGAGTTCAATTATAAGACATTGTTTTTTACCCTTTCATTACTATGCAGTTGACTACCAATAACTGTCCCCAACCCTAACATAGGGGGCATAACTCTGCTTTCTTGACAAGACATATTCTTAAAACAGAACACAAACTAATAAAGTCAACTTTTGACTGATTGCAGACAAATGGATGAAGTTTAATAAAAAAAAACAAAAATAATAACAATATAAAACAAAAGTTAAAAAAAAAAACAAAAAAACTTTTTTTATGGAGCACTTGTCATTACGCATGAGTTGGAGGTGTCAGTGTGTTATAAGAATTTTGCAAAACATTCTCCTTTGCAGTCTTATTTGGCAGAGATTACATCTGTAAACAGTTTCTTTTGCTCTGTTCCTATTCCCAAACTGTAGGCAGGTTTGCTTCCCACCATTCCAATGAGCCTATGCTCAAGAAGATCACTCAACTCCTTAAGTCTATGGTTGGAGATCACTCTGCTTCCTTTTGTGCACAATGTTTCCCTTTAGAAGGACTGTACTTATTTCAAAACAAAATTCAAGATTTCCAAATAATTGACTTTTGGTCTGGGCCTGTGATGTAGCATAAATGATCCAGCTGTTGAGAGACTGAAGTCTTATACTTGCCTGCTCCAGGTAAAGTCTACTCGGACTCAAGCATAAAAAGACTCTTGAAACAGAAATATTGATAATGAAATCAACTTACATATCACCAAGCCAGTGGATCCTGTGGTAGACTGTCTAAAAATATTTGGAAGCTAAGGTCTATCAAGCTGTCATCCTCCCCACATTGATCTATGCCTCAGAAATGTGGACAGTATACAGAAGACATGAAAAGAAAAAAACTGGAACGACTTTTACACTATCTGTCTCTGAATGTTAAATTGCAAGAAAAAATACCTGATGCTAAAGTCCTTTGAAGAACATCCACACAATATTGATGCAGTCTCAGAAGTGATGGGCAAGCAATGCCTGCAGAATAGAAGACTCCCGCATCCCTAGAGACTCCTTTATGTCAATTAAATAAAGGGGTGATCTCAAGATGGACAAAGAAAAGACTTCATGGACACCCTCAAAGTATCTCTGACAGCCTTCAACATTAACCCTGTCACCTGGGAAACAAACACAATGATAAAGCCTCATGGTGCAGGGCTTTGAAAACTGGCGCACTACTTGCAGAGGACAAGAGAACAGTGCTGGCAGAAAAAAAGGGTCACAATTTAAAAAAAGGAAGGCCTGTGACACTAGCTTCAACTGGAATAACTTGCCCAGTGTGTAGCCAACCTGGATGACTAAAGTAGTCCTCATCAAATCCCAGATGAATGAACTTAAGATGTAGCCTCTAAACATTCTCAAAATATCTTCCATTTTCCTCAGACTTAAAAAAAAAACAAGACAATTTTCAAATGTCAGGCTTATAAAAGGTTTAAATAGATTTAGAAAAACTTGAAGCAGCACTGTTAACATTATCAAACAACCTAAAATCAGTGACTCCTGGCGACTATAGTTATCTACCAGTAGCGACGACTCATGTCGACTATACCGGTGGTTGCAAAATGGTTAAATTATTTACAGTTGGAGCATGCCGGTACCAGGTATATATTTTTTTTTTCAGCTGCCTGATTATAGAAATGCAGTAATTGTAGCAAGAAATCCAAATTCAGTCAAAAGGGCAACCTCTTATGCTGAGCGTCTTCGTCTTGGTATTGCTGTGATCCATGGTGAGGAGAGAATGGCAGAGTGTGAAGAGGATGATGGTAGGACCTCACCTCCACTCCAAGATAACACTCAAGTCAAGGATGCTTTTGGTTTAGAATTGCTACCACGTAAGTTTTTAAAATAAATATTTCACTTTCTAAATCAAAAGTCAATAAAATATTTTTTCAACTGTCCATTTGTAGACACTAAGGTTAGTACTTGAAGTGTTTTCACATTAATTGAGTCTCAGAATTTCTATGGGAGGTGAAAACTCTTCCAATCATCCTCCTGGCTTTTGAAATGTTAGATCAACTGCAAATCTTTTTAAAACATCATTTAAGTTTTGATCTTCTCATGATAGAATTATGTATACAATTCTTGAATTCTATTTGTAGAGGTGGCAGCTAAAGAAAAACCTCCATTCAATGTTGTTGGAGATGTTGGAGGAAGAATTGCTATCATTGTGGTAAGCTCATGAAGAGTTGATTTTGTTGACTGTCACTTTGTTAGATAGATAGACCAGTTGTTTACCTGTCCTCGGCTGGTCAGTTTTCCAGTGGTAATGGATAATTAACTCAAGATATCTAGATTATGTGTTTTGTGAAAACATGGATAAATCTAAAAAAAATTTTCAAGTTAGATCATAAAGTTTTATCTTGACCCAGAGACTTGTCCACATTCAGCATTTTTAATTTTCATAAAGCAATATTAAAATAATTTTGATAAAAATTCATTTGTGTTTTTTATAAAGGGCATGCTTATTTATATACCAAATAAAACATTTCTGATTAAAAAAAACATATTGAAGTTTAACCACTATAAATGGATTAAATGAATTATGCTGTCGGAGCATGTAAAATAATTTCAGAGAGAATGAGTTAAGAAATTAATCCCCTTAAACGTGTAAGATCACATATTTATCTAGAAAAATTTAGTTTATGAACTTGGATTGTAGTATATCTAAACTGAGAGGGACAAAACTATTAAGAGAGACAAAACTTGATGACTAGAAAACTGATTCATTTTGATTGTTCATTCAAATGTCCTCAGGATGACATGATTGATGATGTTGTAGCATTTGTCAAAGTGGCTGAAATACTGAAAGACAGGGGAGCTTATAAAGTATTGGTAGTGGCTACCCATGGAATCTTGTCATCTGATGCTCCTCGACTAATTGAAGACTCTAGCATAGATGAGGTCTGTGCATTTTTATTTTTTATTTTAAATTGAAAGCAGGAAAAAAAAAATACTATGAGGTGTTCTGTTAAGTTTTCATAGCTTCTAAGTGAATTAGGGCACTATGGCATAATGAATTATATTTTAAATTTCAATAAAAAAAAAAACACAACAAAAACAATCATTAAACAAAATCGGCAGTATTAGTCAAAATGAATTAAATACTATGGATGCTAACTTACTATTAAATAATAATGGGGGTTTAAATAAGAACACCAGGAATACTATTTTTGTATGTTATAATATAAAGGCAGATAATTGGTTATAGTTAACAAACGGCTGAAAATGACTTATCTTTCAAAATAAACATTTCGTCATGAAATAAAAAAAATAATTTTGTTTGGCTATTTTTACAAATTATTGAACTGAACGATTAAAATGGAAGGGTCAATACATGTTAAGTAAGCCTTTTTGATTTTAATATAGACTTGTTATGTTCGTAATCCTACAAAATTAATTTTAAATAAAAACTATACATATTCTAGAATATTACTTATTTAAAACAAATATGTAATGGTAAATCTTGTTTTGTTGTTGTTTTTGGTAACTTTAAAGTGTGGTCGTTTCATGTAAAAGTGTTGGGAAAATATTATTTTTTTGTTTTCAAAACCTGTAATTAAATTATGTTTATCTATAGGGTATTGCACTTTGGGGAAAAAACATTGACAATATTTTAAAATTAATTCTAAAAATGTGAAGCTTTCAGAACTTAGTCTAAAGTTTCATTTATAAGAGTGTTTTTCTTGACAGTCAAACCACTAAATTTGTAACACATTGGTACCGGTAATCATAATGCTAATCAGACCTAATGAAATATTTCTTCTATTTTTATATAGGTGGTTGTGACTAACACCATCCCCCATGAGGTACAAAAGATGCAGTGTCACAAAATCAAAACAGTAGATATAAGTGTTCTTCTGTGTGAAGCAATCAGACGTATCCACAACAATGAATCCATGTCCTATCTCTTCAGGAATGTTGGCCTAGATGACTAACAAAACAAGAAAAAGGAATGGATCAAATAAGCAACATTTTATTTTCATGTAACAGTAATGAACAATTCCTTCAGTTTCCAGGCACAATCACATAGACATTTTGTACAGATGAACACAACCATGAATTTCTCCAACTAATAAACTTTGCTCAGACTTCATGACAGACAGCGCTGTTGTTGTATGAGACTTGGAATGACATACTAGCTTTCCATTTTGACACTTCCAGAGACAGAAAGAGCCTGTATCACTTAAAGCTACCACTAGTCCTACCTCTTGTTTGGCACTCATAGTACTGGAGAAATAAAGAGACTGATTGATTTTCAAAAATATTCCTTTCAAATGAAACAATTTATAGATTTTGTTAGAAACTCATAGCTTACCTTTTCCAGCTGTTGTTAGGCACATTATAAGTTTTGATCAGTCTAATTGAACCATTGCAGGGATTAACAGCAAGGAGTCCCCCACACCCTATATCTACTCTCCACATAGTTTCAAGAAATACAGTTCCCTGTCATGAGTTCAATGAAAATTATTTTTCATTTAAATTTTTTTCTCAATATAAAACAGAACTATATACATGTATTTCATTATACAACAAAGTTTTTTTTTTATTGTGTGTTTATAATTTGCTTCTGGTGGATGACATTTTTCTATATCACAAGAAATTAACCAAGGAATAAACATAGTTGTTAGCTTACTTGACAAGTTTTTGCCTTGAGAAGTTTAGTTAAACATGGAACACTGGCTGGTAACTGAATTGTTTTGATGGCAATACCACTGTTTGTGTTCCTGATAGACAAATCATTAGAACATTAAAACATTTCTAGTATAGGGATAATACGATAGAAGTTTTATATATATTTTTTTCTACAACTGTTCAGTCTTACATTTTGTATTAAGTGGTTAATATTTGTTAATCTTATTGATTGGTACTTGACAAGTGTGTGTCTCATTATAAACAAGTTAGAACTTGAAATGGCTTGCAAGTCAAATAATGCTTTAGACAAACACAAAATGTATTGTCAATCGTATATTAAAAACAATGTTCTATTTTGCACTATGTTGTTTATTTGTTTGGACTTTTCCAGTCTGTACTTCATTAGAAATAAAGGAAGAAATCCCTACCTACCAAATTGTTATGTTTTGATTGGCTGAAAGACTAATACATGATGACCTCTGGTGTTGAACTGTAACAACATCCAGAAGCTGCCCACGCTGCTTCTGAAAGCAAGACATCTTTTCCTTACAGAAGTCATCAAAGAAATTCACTTTAGCCAGAACGTGACCTATGTCCTTTGTAAAACCGAGTAGGATCACAGAGTCTGACACAACTGTCAACATTGCATTGGTAGGAGACCTTGAATAGAGAACATTTAATTCTTTGTCAAATTTGATTTAGTGATTTAGTCTTTCTAATATCAATATAAAAAGTCTGTTTCCAAAATGTAATTTACATTTCATTTTAATTTTCTGAAAAGCACAAAACAATCATACTTCTTGGTTAATTACACAAGCCTATGTAGGAAAGTTGAAATTATAATGAATTCAAACAGGCTATACTGTTGTTTACTTCTCTTATAGAGACATTTTCCAAGTGCGCTGACTGCTTTTTCACCAAGCAGGTTTGAGGTTTTCACCAATTTTAAACACATTGCTGTAACTTGGTGAATATCCTATGTTCCATCATGTGTAGGTGTGCCTAGAATTGCTGACAGACACCTCTACCATCCCCATACCTCTTTCTCACAGAGACAGATACTATGCACTGTGTTTTACCAGCAATAATTATCACTATTTCTAAGTTCTAAACTGAATGGCATTGGCAAGTTCAATCCCAAATTATTTGAAATAAAAAAAATTTTTTCAATAGAAACAAAAATGAAAATGTCCAAAAGAAAAAAAACAACACTGCCCAAGAAAGCTATTGCAGTTAAATAAAGTATTCCAGTAAACTATTCTCCTTTTTTTTTTCAATTATTTCCCTTGTTGAAGTGTTATTTGGAACCATGATCATTAAACTTTGTTACCACTTCTAATTAAGCACATTCCACAGAATAAAATAGCGACACAGTTCCACTGCAAGATTAATCTCTTACTGTGTTTGAGGATGCTAGTTTTAAAAAAAACAACATATTCTACCTTATGCTGTCTGAAAGTTGTGAAACTTCAATGTTGAATCTCTTCGTATCCTGGGTATCACTGTCATAAACAAACAGGCTGACAAACAGTTGCAACTTAGACCAGCCACAAGCAACAATAACAACTCTATCAGAAGCAGGTAACAACTCAGCTTGAATTAGATGATTGTCCTAGACAAGATCATAAAATAAACTACGTACAGAAAGAATTATCTCAACCAGAACAGAGACATTTCATTAGACTAATCCTAATTTTAGAAAAGTAACATATAACAATTTATGCGAGACGGATCAGCATTTTTATTTGTTTTGACACCTTAGGTTTGACATTAAGAAATCTGAATTTATAATTACATATATGAAAAATGTTTCAGCAACAGGTTTAAAAAAAAAAGATTTGGTACCATTAGCATTGAGCTAAGTAACTATAAGTAGTTTAGTTTATTGTGCATTAATAAAAACAATAATTTGCCTAATCTCTTGTCTAGAAAAGCAGTACTTACTAAAGGAAGTCTCCAATCTAATTCTGTGGTCCATCCAAAGTGGTCATCCTTGGTCCAAACAGTTAAAGATGTTGCTTGTACACTGACCAAATACTGGACTATTTCCTTGCTTTTTGTCACCAGAGAGCCAGAAAGTATATTGACAACAGCATCTTGGGAGCAGGACTGGAAAAAAGGTATCAGATATGATGATAAATTGTTATGATCATATCAATAGCAAATAGAAATTCTTCAATACATCAAAATAAAATCTATTGTTATTATTACCCCATAGTTTTTATAAGTGCATGTAAGGAAAAAAAATATAGATATAACGGAGTTTAGTATGAAAGACTTATATCCTTTTATTATGCACTCTAAGGGTTTGAATATTTCATACACTGATGAGATATGGACTAAATGCTAATGACATCACATATTTTATTTTTTTAAATAAATATTTCATTTAACTTTTTTTTTTTTTTTTTAAGCAAAGGTTAACTTGAGTTTGGAGATTCTAGCAAAGTATCTTTCATAGTGCTTTAAAAGTTCTCTTTATAGACATCTCAAATATATTGGTATTCTCAAGGCAAGAGATAATATCACTGAAAATTAAATACTATAAAAATTATGTATAAAATTCCAGAAGATTACACTTTTTTTTATAGGGCCTATAAAAAACTTTGCATTTTTTTATGTATGTACAAAATGTTCAGTTTTAAATGACTTCTGATATGAACAAATGTTATTTACCTGAAAACATCCTGAAAACTTCAAAGTTTTAGGCTCATTTTCAGTGGACTGAGATCTTGAGAGTCTCCTAGCAGCCAGATAAACAACTGGACTTTGGTTGCCATCATAGCTTGGATCCTCCAAGACCTGCAACGGGGTTACAGGTGTCCTCTCATATTTTCTCCAAGGCTCAATGAGCTGCATTGGTGAACGACCTTGTGAACAACTAGCAGAACTGACATTGACAATGGCCTGGCCCGGAGATTGGAAAATAGCTTGTGATATATTTTTTGGATTAAGAGAACTTTGTGTGTTTTGATGAAGACAGGTGCTTGTGTTAGCATTGTTACATTCACTGTCAGTTACATATGTAACACTTAATAATGTTTTAGATGTTGAAACTGGTGACTCTACTTCAGAAATAACTTGATGATCATCTTCAAACAAAATGTCGGATTTCTCAAGTGTGTCAGTCAAAGAACTGTTGGGGAAAAATGATTTAGCTTTTAGGGCTTTTGGCGTTGATGTAGTTAGCAGTGGAGTTAAATCTTGAGGTATGGACTGCTTTTTGTTCTCTGGCAATGGGGATTCTTTTATTACATTTGTTTTCTGATAGCTATGATGCTCAGGTGTTTCATTAAATATCTCTTCTGCAACTATGTGAGTTATGGGACTTAGTGGACTAATAAGCACATCAGCATGGTCTCTAAGGTTATTTGTGAATGAAGATAGCTGATTTGGTAGACAGTTTTGTAAAGGTTTTGATGGGATCATACTGCTATCAGCCATATGGCCTGACAAGCTAGCAATATTTAATTCACTGTTTAGTATCACACAATTATTCTTATCAAGTACATTATTAGAATGACATAACTTTTCACAGACAATGTCTCTGTTATGTTGCATTGAGACATTTTGTTTATTCTCCATTAGTTCTGAACTATTAACACAACATTCATTAGACTTTTGACTTTCTTCTCTGATACTTCCATACCTAGTATTAATACTGGTATCAGAGTTCACTTCTGAGGATTGAATAGATGATGAATTGGATTGATCAGTTTGGTAACAGTAATGTCTCGTTTCTTTGTGCTTAAAAAAATACTTGGGTAATTCAAAATCTGACACATAATTTGGTTTAGAGGCTTCTTCTTTCAGAAATTGAAAAACTGACATGACAGCTGCAACTTTTTCTTGTTGAGATAAATTTTTCTTGGACTTCGCTATGTAATATTTATTATTTTGTGAAGAAATTGACTGTGAAAGTGATTGAAATACTGATAGTCTAGGTGATCTACGCTTTACTAATGCCCCAACCTTTGATGAATGACTTAATTGTTGTTTACTCAATACTGCACAGATTGGAGGTTTTGAATCTTGGGACTCTTCAGAAAGAAAATCTTCTTCAAGTTCAAGTTTAGTGTATGGAATAACATCAAGTTCTGTAAAGTCCAAGAACATTGACCTATTTGTGGTCACTGGTAAAAGTTTGTTCACTTCTGGTTGTTGTAAACAAGATTGCATGTTGCTGCAACTTGAACTTTGTTGGTTTTCTGAAGGAGCTAGTGACACTGAAGATTTTTGATGTGTGTTGATAGGGTTTACTACCTCAGACAAGTTGTCGGCATTCTTCGTTTCAGTTATGCCTAAAATATCTAAAAATTCAGAGTCACTCACAGTGTCTGCCTGCCTGGGATCTGATTGTGTCACAAGTCTGACAATGTCATCATCTTTAGATAAACCAATAGATGATGTGACGAGTTCTGTTGCCTTTTGAACTGTGGACGAGCCAGATAACCTGTTAGCTTTGTTGCTTGATTCACTGTGAACTCGTTTTCTTTTTCTCTCAATGTCCACTGAGCATGATGGAGAATGTTCAAGAAACCGTTGTGACTCTGCAACACTATTTTCAGAACTGTGTGTTATTGGGCTGGGTGAGTCTTCAATTAGTCTTTCCAATGAATGAACAAGAACATGGAGTGACTCTGTCTTGTTGGACTTTAGAGTGGACTGAAATAAAGGTTTGTCCTTTTTATCCTTATTTTGGTGTTTAACCAAATCTATTGAGGAAACAAGTTCACATTTGAGATCCTTTATGTTAATCTGTTGTTCATCATTTGTCTTTAGGATTGTTTCAGCTGATGAATGAGGTAACAAATTTGTTGAGCATTTACTTAGTTCTAAGTCAGATGAAACATGAGAGTCTTGTCTTAAAGAAGCTAAATGCTTGTTTATAGATTTCATTGATTTGTTCAGTGGTTCCTCACTATCATTCTTTACATTCTCTTTTTTTTTAATGTCTAGAGCTATTTGTGCAAACTCACTCGAGATTTTATTATCTCTTTTTGATTTCATTAAGTTGACATTGGAGTCTTGAATATGTGAGTTAAGAAAACTTACAGAATTAGGAGGGGAAATACCATCAACCTTTTGTTTAGATGAAGCTTTTGGTAAAAAATGATTGTCCAAAAAAAAAGGTACATTTTTAATTTTGTTGTTCTCGTATAAAGGTTGAGCATTGTCTAATGCTCCAGTAACAATTTCTTTGTGTGATTCATTAGAGCTATAATGATCTATTGCGTTAATCTCCAGAACTTTTTGTTTCACATGAGCTCTTATTGTCGCAGCACGTTTTGATTTCTGCAATGTTAGACCAAAAAATTGAGTTGAACTTACAAACAACACATTTTTTCTAAAATATATATATAAATACATTTATTTAATAATTGAAAATCAAAGAAATAAGAAAACCAAACCTCTAGTTTTTTTTGTTTTCTGGCAAATTCTTTTTTTAATTCTGTCAACCTTTTCTGCATCTGCAAATAAAAGAAGAGAACAGCAATAAGGGGAAACAAATAGTCATTAAATAATAAAATAAGATAAAAATGATTCAAATGTTGCTAATTATTTTACTGAATATAGATTTACCTCCTCTTTTGATCTTTCCATCATTAACTATTAACAAGATGATATATATAAATCTAGATTATTTCCTTCATGATACAAGAGTCTCTTCAGGAACTTGGAAAACAAAAAAAATAGAGTCTAAGTCTAATCTATATAATATAACTAGGTGATGAGATCTGTTAGATGTACTTCTTCATTCTTGGCTTGAACTTGTAGATCTAGATCTATGTCTGTATGAAGTATATGTAGATCATCAGTTGATTATTGTAGATCAACAGTTGACAGAATGTCAGATCTAGAATTATAAGAATCTATATTATAATCGTTATTTAATTCTAATTATTTAATTATTAGATAGAAGATCTAGATATAGAATTTAGATACTTACTTATTACTACTAACTTAGATACTAAGCAAGATAGAATAATAATAAGTAGATTGACTGATTGACTAAATAGATCTATAGATCTGATTCTAGATCTAACTCACGACTCAGACTAATTGTATAATAATAATAATTTTATTTATAAAACGCTGTTAACAAACAAAATGTTGGCTCAAGGTGCTGTAATAACATTACAAACACAAGAGCTAAAATGACAAACTAATCTAAACAATTTTAAATAGGTAGGTCTTAATGTTCTTCTTGAAAGTAGTGTAGCATGTTGTCTGTCTGAGATCAATGGGGAGTGAGTTCCAAACCTTTGGTCTGTGCACTGAAAAAGCCAGCAGACCGTAGCTTTTGAGGGAGAAACGTGGCACCACTAGAAGCGTTAAGTCCAATGAGCGCAGGGCTCTCAGAGGGACATATGGAGTAATCAGTTCGCTAAGGTACAAGGACATCTCATTGTTATATATACACTGATGACAAAGTGTGGCCACCTTGTAATCGATTCTTGCTTTCACTGGAAGCCAATGGAACATGCGCAAGAGCGTAGGTAGCAGAATCTCGTCTTATTTTTCTAAGGACTATTCGTGCGGCGTTGTTCTGAATACACTGCAGCTTGGCTATTTTTTCATCTGGTATACCTGCTAGCATGGCGTTGCAGTAGTCAAGGCGGGAGAGTATGAATGCTACAGCTAGCTTTTTTGTTTACTCCGTCGTTATGGTTGGATCTTGTAGAGCTGACTTATGTGTGGGTCGAAAGATAGTGTTGAGTCAAAGAAAACTCCAAGATTCCGCACTACATGGACATAAGGAACCTGGCAGTTCGTGATAAAAAGAGAATCTGTGCTCTCAACTTTGAGACATTGTTCCGAGTGCCAATCTTAATTATTTCTGTCTTGTCTTCGTTCATCTTGAGCTTATTCTCAACCATCCAACCGCTCACCCTTGCAACTGTACCACTGATTTCCTCTGCCAGATGTGACACCTCTGAGGGTACTTAGGAATTGTATAACTGTGAGTCGTCAGCAAAGAAATGGTATAGGATGCCGGTTGGCCGTATGACACCACTGAGTGGATATATATATACATAGTGAACAATACTAGACCTAGAACTGATCCTTGAGGTACTCCGTACTTCAAGAGTAAGCTTGTAGATTCTGTCCCGTTAACAACAAATGTAGATCTAGATGCTAGTCTATCTACATCAAGTATTAATATCATGACAAATTATCATAAAATAAATGATGATAATCAGATAGGCTATGGCTAGCCCATAGATCTAGATGATTATATATAATATATGCATCTATTAATTAAGTAATTAAGTCTATATTTCTCTATAACTGTAGACTACTGTAACATACTAGATCTATATTGACTAGATTTATATTAATATTATATTATAATAATTATTTTAATTAATTAATTCGTATATTAAGTAGAGATATAATTATAATAATATAATTTTAAATTTATAATAATATTAAATATAAATATTACACCTATATTTATTATATTATATATTAGGGTCTAGGTTCCGCAAGGTTGTCACTGCCGGAAGTGGGAAAGGATGTTTAGTAAGCACTCCAATACCTATAAAATGATTCCTATTGGCATGCGTCTCAAACAGCCTCTGACAACCAGTCCAACTCCTGGCCTTCACGTGTGGCTCAGATATTGAGTCTGGTGGAACTGTTCTCACTAATAGGAGAAGGGGCAAAGGCGAGTAACTGGCACCTTAACCAGTAAGCTTCAGGCAGGAGGGGTTCATTAGCCATTGCTGGCTACCCACCTAGGAGAAGGAAAACTCTGAATTCAAACCTCTGTTGCCTTGCAGCTTTACCCAATCATGGAAAAGGCTTCAGGAGTCAACCCTGAGGAAAAATCAGGAGCTGCGACCCAAAGGCAGTTTGCAGCAACCAGTGCTACACTCTGGCAGAACCTGCAACGCCGCTGACCCCAAACTGTATTGGCACTGCCGTTCCTTTGGATACATCAGCTGCGTGTGGGCGACGACATCGTTCCAACCACAGCTAATGCCCAGGCATTCATTTCATTTTCAAGAGATGATCCATAGTGACCATACTCATAGACAGTGAGTAACACTAACAGTCATAGTCGCTTCGCGACTGAAACTGAAAGGACTAATCATGACTAACTAAGGCGTCTGTCTAAGGCGGCCATAGTAAATAGATATTAATTTTAAATAATCATACATTCATAGTATGATAATTATAATAATATAATTATAATGATACTTGATAGTATTACTACTAATCTATTACTAGTAAATTAAGTAAATAGTATTAGTATTACTATACTATTAGACTTAGAGTATTACTTAAATAGTAATTAGTATAGTATTAAAGTAGTATTATAATTGCTCATTACTGTCATTAGTAATTAGCCTGGCTTAATTATTAGGATACCATAATAATGATAATTGCAGCATAATTACTTTAATTAGCCAGATTAATTAGGGTCTTGAGCAGTGATTCCCAAAGTGGTCTATATAGACCCCCAGGGGTCTACGAGGAATTCCAAGGGGTCTACGGAAGTGAAAAAATAAATTGGGGGTCTATGGCCTGTTAATGGGGGTCTACGAAGGCGGATCTCATTGAAGCATGACCATTCATGAAATTCACTCGTTCACACATGATTTGTACCTTAGTTAATCCTTTGAATTTCAACCCTGTTAGTGGAATGATTTTTTTTTTAATTTTAACGTATTATTTTAAATACCGTAATTGTGTCTACATGAAAGTAATAATTTACATGGCCAAGTCTATAAAATAAAATGTTGACCGTAAATTGTTGGTTATTAAAAATTTGGCTTCATTCTTTCTTTGTTGAACAACTATTGCATTTGTTCTTTATTTTTATGTAACAAAGTTTGAAGCTATGTCGCTATGAAACCATCGAAGCTGAAACATCGAGAAAGAAAAGTCAACATGAAATAAAATAGATTAAGATTTGAAATACTTTTGAAAACTTTTAAATTCAGAATTAAGCCACAGTAGAAAAATGTTGATTAAACATCATAGAAGAGAATAGGTCTGTGAGCGTCTTACAATATATTTATTTAGGCTTATATCAAACTCTAAAAAACAACACACTATAAGCAAAATATTGAGACAATTTTTTACACAATCCTATATCTGATATCATTAAAAATTTCCTCTAAGCAACAATACAGTTCAAATGTGTAATGGTGAAATGAGTTTTGGACAATGAATGGTTATCGTGTTATTACGATTTACTTTTTTAAAAAACTGGACTAGTTAACCTTGCCTGATAATGTAGTGGTATTATTATATTTTTGTTTTGAATCAAGAAATTCATAAAGAATTGCTTTTTGTCTGAAATTTTGATCAATTGCTCCTTCACACTTAAATATGATAGTTTTCGAAAGGTTTATCTTTGACACTATTTTTTCTGAGTTCTTGGTTGCTAAGATCCTTTTTTAAAACACAGAAATTAAACGGGAATCGGATATAGTCTATTTCACAAACTTGTTTCATAAATTGAATAAGGTTAACTTGCAGCTACAATGTGATAACTTAAATTTGATCAACACGAAGGCATAATTTCAGTGTTTCATGTGAGGATTAAATTAATGAAGCATACAATGACAATGATACATTTTATTACTTTCCAAATTTAAATCAGTCAGACATTTTCTAATCGAAAAGATAGAATGTTAACCCAAACTAAATTGAAGCCCAAGATTGTCATTTTATTATCAAAGCTGCCAACCAATAGACGTTTTTTTGTTGTTGTTGTTTAGTTACTTCTTGTAATGCATATTTAATTTTATTTTGCTTTGAATGTCATCAATAAATATATATCGCATAGTAATCAGTGAGAAAAGCACATCTGAAGTTAATGAATTTTCAAAAAATTGCTGGGGGGTCTACCGAAAACTTAAAAACATGGCAAGGGGTCTACGAGACAAAAAAGTTTGGGAACCACTGGCGGCACTGGTCTAGAGTCTAGCTAGATTCTAGATCTATAACTATAATCTATAGATTATGGACAAGTAAATTATCATTATTATATGACCTTCTCTATTAAAACCATAAAATCTACATCTAGATATAGATTTACACATACATTAAGTTCATTAAGACACATTAAGAATTAATGATTAAGTCATTTAAGCTTAAGTAGATCTAGATTGACTAGATCTAAAATAAAAAACAAATTTCACAACAAACGACCGATAACTACCGCCAACCATTTCAATGTCAAGGACACTATCGAGTTTTTTTTTTTTTTTCGTCTTTTTCTTTTTGCATTTTTAGCGGCCTCCGAAAAGGGAAAAGACGTTTTAGTTTTGTGTGAAATGTCTGTCTGTCTGTCGTCCGTCTGTCCGTACTTCCCGTTTAGATCTCGTAAACTAGAAAAGATAATGAAAATCCGACATCATGATATTTTAGTCTATTCAAAGTTCTGATGCAACGGCTACTTTTTTCTTTTCTAAAAGCGAAAAATCTAATTTTTAAAATCACTTATACAAGCAGTTTTTTCATAAAAGTACACCACCTTTACAACTATTCTCTATTAATAGTAAAAAACACTGGAGACTCTTTAGTAGGGGAGATACCCATTTGCTATAATTTTAACACATTTATGGAAATGGTTTTAGATTTTTTGTCAATTTTTTTTTTTACATTTGTATTGCTACGTTATGTAAGTTCTGTCCTACTAACTACTACATTTACTCAAAAATAATGTTTACTTTTTTTAAAGAGAAAAAATCTATTTAGTATAAATACTAAGTTGGACATAATTTAAAACAAAAATTAATATGTAGTTTTTCATATTATCGCGTGAACTGCAGAGCTGTATCATGCTAAATACTTATTATTACAACTAGAGGAATTATTTTTTTTTAACGGAATTTTTTTTTATTTTCTGTTTTTGAGAATTTGAATAAGAGATTAACCCTTTTCGAAACAATTAGATCAATTAGATATTCATTATAAGACATAAGTAAGGCCAGTTTCGCATTTAACTTCACATTCACTTTCACCTATCCTTCGATTTGCTGGACCGCTGGGGCACCACACAAGGTCTGTCAACCTTCTTTCTCCATTCTATGTCATTTGTCTTTGATAGAATTTAATTCTGATATTCTTTATGAAAAGATTGAAACCTGCCTTTTTACCTGCCTGGGTGGACCACTTCGGGGGCTGATTTTGAGTTTGTGTTTCCACACAAACTATCTTTGTAACCTTGATTTTTTTTTAAGCAAATTTGTTTATTACAGGTCTGTTATCTAGATATAGATGCACTGACATTAATTAAAACAATAATGACAATAAAACAATATACCCCACTTTTAAATTTTTATTTATTATTTAATGGTAATTGAATGTCTCAGATTCCGAGTGCAGTACGTGAC
Organism: Biomphalaria glabrata; assembly: GCF_947242115.1. Lineage (NCBI taxonomy): Eukaryota > Metazoa > Mollusca > Gastropoda > Planorbidae > Biomphalaria > Biomphalaria glabrata. Next base: position 22,065,985 of record NC_074712.1, read on the forward strand.
TTGCAAACAAATAAATGTGACTCTTGCGCTGCGACCTGCATAAATTTCCACATTTGATGCAGACAAAGCCATTGTCCGTTGGGGGGGGGGGGTCTATTTAAGTTTTCTTAACGTACGTCATCTGCCTCTGTCTTCTACAGGACCTCAATTTTTTCTATGTCCTGTGGCCTTCCTGAGAGCTATCCAACTTTTGAGGCCATCTGCTGCCAACTATAATATTTTCCTCTATACTAGTGAAGGCAAAATGGCGACTGGGTTGATCTTTATACACCTCTGTCCTCATTTAAGCTCACCAAAAAAGATCGCCTTTGGCATGCAGTCGTCCCCCCCCCCCCCAACCATGCGGGCGAGATATGTGGCGAATGAACTAGTAACGTGCTTCTTTACTGGCCTCACTGCTGGCCTCCAGCAGAGCATTTGTAAGGTATTTTTGCCAGTGTATGATCAAGATGGAACGAATAAGGCACCTTTAATGGAAGCGTTCAAGGACCATGTAAGGCACCCAGAGCTTTACAAAAGTGTGGTGAGAACCATTGTTATAAACATTGATTTTTGTTGTTAGGTAAAGAGACCTATTCCTCTATACTCGCAATTTGAGGCGACCAAATGTGCCGTTCGCCTTAGCGAGACGGCTGTATATTTATTTAGATAGTGACGCATCGTTGGACACTTTACTGCTCAGGTAGATCTAAAGTAGCTGACAACATAAAGGAAGTGGTCCTTGCTACTGATCGCAGCTGCTCAGTTAGGAGGATAGCGCTGTCCACGAGTTAACTGATGCTGCTATGTGTAAAAGTCTATTTGCTGATGATAATTTATTAATTGTATTGCTTATGTGCATTCAATGTCTAAAAAAAACGGAGCTTCAGTATTCCACAAACGGAACTAATCCAGTTCCACAAAAATATTTAACATGTCAAAATTCACATAAAAAAAATATTAAAAAAAAAACAACTTTCAACTTTTACTTTTTTTTTAATTGGAAATTTTTTTCGTAATATTACTGACAATTTTAATGCTTCAAATCTTACGGCTGCCAAACTGTCGTGGTTAACAAGTATCCGCTTGTAGCAAGCTTATAAATAATATGTAAAAGCAGTCCCTGATTTACCTAGGGGCACTAACTCAAAAATATACATTTTTGGGGAAATGAATAACCATAACCTATTTCTTACTTCTAAAATATGACATGCTATAAGTAATGTTATTATTAACAAGAAAAACATTCTAAAATACTTTAAACAAAAATAAAAGTTTTTATTAAGTGTAATTGTAGAAAACACCAAACTGTGGGAGATGAGTGGACAGAAAAATATAGAAGTGCAGATCTCAGAGAGGAAGTGGAGATGGATTGGTCACATCCTTAGAAAAGATACCAGCAACAGATCTAGGCAGGTCTTAGAGTGGAACCACCAGGGAATAAGACGCAGAGGAAGACCAAAAAGAACATGGCGACGCAATGTACTTGAAGGACCCGAGAGGACTGGGAAGAGCTGGGAAACCATAAAAAAAAACTAGCAAGAGACCGTGGAGAGTGGCATGTTTTTGTTGAGGCCCTATGTTCCATGAGGAACTCAAAGGAGTGATGATGATGATGAATTGTATCTATGGGTTCGGATCAGTCATGTATTTACAATATAGTTCGGCCCAGGGGCGGACTGGCTATATGGGCAAACGGGCAAATGCCCGGTGGGCCGGTACCTAATGGGCCGGTTTGGTCGCGACCAAAGAAAAAAAAATTCAATGAAGACATCTTACTATACACTGTACGTATTATCATTTGCAAAACGTTAGACCGTACTTTCTGCTATGCACGAGCGGCATGGACTGCTTTGATGTATTCGAGATTGTGTTTGGCCTTATCATTTTGCTGGTCGGCAGGGGCCTTTGATTGCTTCTTCCCTCCCCCGTCTTTTAATGGTTGCAATGAAATTTAACCAAAAAGAGGGATGAGAGAGGTTAAGTTAGAAAACATTGATATAACGCAGAAAAAAAAAAGATAGGCGCGACAATATACATATATATAAATTGCGAGTCGGGTAAAAATCCCCCCCCCCCCCGAAAATATATGACATGCCATTTGTGGGCCGGTTTATATGGTAATGCCCGGGCCGATTTTGATATCCAGTCCGCCCCTGAGTTCGGCCGTGACTTAATAAATTTATGCGATTAGAAATATTTTTACCCATTGCTTTCTCAATACGCTATGATCATATCACTTGTCTGTACCAGTTGGGAAAGAAGGAGGGAAGAAGGGGGTATCTTGGGGAATGTTTACATGATCTTTTTTTTTTTTAATGCATTCTTCTTTATCTTCTTCTTAAACTGTCAGGTAGAGTTGAGCCTTCGGCTCTTGGAACTCTAGGCCAGCAAAAGTGAACAAGAGCTCCCTCTCACCGTCTTGAAAAAGAACAGTGTACACTGTTCTGTCTGACGGGTGGGTCAGACTCGCGGCAAGAGATAGCGTACACTAAGATCCCCGCCATTTTCCTTTTCTTTACCAGGCTAACTGTGGGGCACGCCATTTATGTAACGGCCCCTTGAGGAACAGCGCCTGGATTATGACAAGGTTGTGGGAGCTTTTTTAAAATGCATAACAAATGTTCACTCAGGGCTCAAAAGTCATCAAGGGGACTAATTCAATTTATACCACCACATCTATCAAGTACGATTTTTCCCTTGTTTAAGATACAAAAAAAAATTACCAAATAAGTAATTGATTTATTTTTTAAATTGATTCTTGTGTTGTCATGCAAAAGAAATAACTGTGCAAAATTTCAGCATGATCGGAGGATTGGGTGTGGAAGAAATAACGTGTACAAACTTTTTACCAGACAGACAGAGTTGATATAAGCTTTGTAAAAGTGGATATTTTTTTAATTAAAGCTTTCGAAAAAAAATGTAGGTGCCTCTACAAAAAGCCTGCTAAGGAGCAACCACTTAAATCCACATAAAGTCTTCTTATCTTATAAAATACAGACGCTACTTCAAAAAAGAAGATGATTACGTCCTACGCGTGTTCCTAGGTCAATCTAGTCATGCATGTTAATCAATGACTTAAATTTTGCCAAGACATTGGTTTTCCTGGCTGGCTCAGGGAGCTCTAATAGCACTAGAGAATAAGGAGCATTTGTACGAATTTGTCCTAGCATATGAAACGAGTAATGTGCCTTTAGCTGTGTGTCTTTCGGAGTATTTTATTAGGTTTTGTTTTTTAATTTAAGGTTTTAAAAGCCTATATATTTATTCTATCCTAAATTTAGCGAATTTACTAATTCAACTCTATAGGCCTATCTATATATTTATTAGTTTTATCGTTTAATCTATCTTCAACCAGATCCTTTACCTAATCATATTCTAGTCTAAGACATTATATAGCTAAAATGAAACAGTCTATAAACTATATAGATCTGTTAAATTTAGTGATAAAAGATAAAAAAATATTTTAAAAAATTGTTAAAAAAACTAATCTAGAATATTCTAGATTTAGAATAAGTCTAAATATTCTAAACTATATGTACTGCGTAGATTTGTAAGCTTCTCAACCTCAGTGTGGCGTTCGGATGAAAGGGTCGTTAGAGGAGACGATTAGGCCAATAGAGAAGCAAAACAGAACACCCCATTGGGTGCATAAGAATCGAGTCCATTGCGTTGGCGGGGATGGAAGAAAGCCTCAACAAACATGTCATTATCTGCAAGCCGCTCCTCAAGGGGACGGGCTTTTTTTTATGGCGGACATCTTCACGGCTGATATGGTACAGAAAGGAATATGGAGGAGGGAAGAGTTCCCCAGTGTGCTCGGTCTTGGGCCTCGCTTCTGACCCGAGCGTCTTGGGATACAAGAAATCAGTAATAGGGATGTAAAATGTACACCTGCTTGGATCTTTCCCAGACATAAGTTTGTTCAGACATGCAGATGGAGAAAAGCTTCATAATCTTAGTGCTTCAAGAGTCTAAGACTCAACTGTTACAAATGTACGTATAAATAGCATTATGGACCTATAGTAAAATTTTGTAGAAACAGGAAACACACCCCTGCATTTGCAACGGAAGTTCCTATCATAAACTGTAGATAGGAAAAAAAAAACATTACGAAGTAGACTAGATGTACTTAGATCCTAGCTAGATCATTAGATGAGATTCTAAATCTAGACCAGACTAGTTAAGATCTAGATCGCGATTAGTTTTATTATTAGATCTGTTATGGTATAGAATTGTGATGTTTTTATGGAGATCAAGATTAATGGTTTTATAAACATGGATACAAGATAAAACTAGTCAAATATCTGCACAATGTGTGCTGCAGTGAATACTTCACCGTCTACCTTTCGAAGTCAACAAGTCTCTTCATCGTCTAGAACAACTAGCAGGGATAAATCATATGATTATTTACTAAAGTTTCTCCTTGTTGGTGACAGTGATGTTGGCAAAGAGGAACTTCTCTCTGGAATGGATGATGGTGCTTCTGAGTCGCCCTATGGATATGCAAGCAGTGGTAAGTAAGAAATTAAATTTAAAATTATAGATCTAGATCTAAAATTTAATTTTAAGTGCAGGCTTTAAAATTAAAAGGCAAAAAGGATTGAAAAGGATGGCAATTATGGCCCGTATTAGCAGTAATCATACTCATGTCATAGTCATAGATATTGTAATATAAGGCACAGGAAGGCTAAAACTTAACAGTAAGTTGAGTAAGGTTGTCTGTAGAGAGTATACTAAGTGTAAATAAAAGTGTTTAGTAAGAGTAAGGTGGCAGGTATTAGATTTATATCTAGATTGACTAAATTGAGACTAGAAAATTGACTAGATCTAGTAATTATGGCCCGTATTAGCAGTAATCATACTCATGTCATAGTCATAGATATTGTAATATAAGGCACAGGAAGGCTAAAACTTAACAGTAAGTTGAGTAAGGTTGTCTGTAGAGAGTATACTAAGTGTAAATAAAAGTGTTTAGTAAGAGTAAGGTGGCAGGTATTAGATTTATATCTAGATTGACTAAATTGAGACTAGAAAATTGACTAGATCTAGTAATTCTAGTTCTTTCCGTCTTTAAATCTATATTAATATGTGACATCTAGATCTTATAATCAAGATTCTGCATTGTCATTGTGGATCCAGAATCTATTGTATTGAATTCAAGAACATTGAAACTAAATTTAACTAGATCTAGATCTATATTATATTTATATATAATATATATATATATGATTTTCATTTTATTGCACTTAGAAATGGTTAATTTATAAATTGTGATATTTTGAGTTTGAAAGGTGAATTGTGGAATTTTAAAACTGTAGAAAATGTGTGAAATAGTGCACAAAGTGGCATCTTTTGATGTAACATGGAACACTTGGCTTAGGTTGAAGTAATATTCTACTAAAAGCAAGGATTATTGAACAGACATTTTTGTTGAAATAGGTTAACAATATATATCATGTTATTGCATTATATCTACATTTTTTTATTTTATATTTACTTTGGTATTACTTAGATGTCGCCTTAAAAAATGCACCTGAAATGCGAAAGTAGGTAACCCCTCCTTTTGCAGCACTGCTGAGGAAATGTACTTACAATTAATTTTCTATTGATAAATTCTTAAAGTACAATGGCTGAAGAAGTGAATACATTTGAAATGAAACCAAAAACTTCAACTTTAATTTTTGGCCTAACGTGACACTTTCTGATACCAGTACTGGAGAAACACTCATATATATATATATATATAGAATATATATTATATTCATAATTCAACTTCTTGGTAGACATCTGGGTTATTTAGATTTTCATGCTGCCTTTAGGCAATCTGCAAGTATGACACAGAATGACATAAATTCATAGTCTCCATTGAAATAGAACTAAAGCCCTTAAGTTTGGCAGCTAATCAGTTGTTAATGCTTCTCATCACACCTCCTTAATTTATTGTTTGAACAGGGATTGACTACAAAACAACAACAATTTTATTGGATGGGAAGCGAGTCAAGTTACAGCTATGGTAAGCTTCATCTAGTTTTAGAAAAGTTTCCTGCTTAACATAGTATTATCACATTTACTTCTATTGTGATACAGTGATACAGAGCGGTATTTATGGTAAACTCTTTTTTTTTTTATAGGGTCACCTCAGGTCAAGGAAGATTCTGCACTATTCTCAGATCATATTCAAGAGGAGCTCAGGTAAACTTTTTATTCTGCAAAAGAATGAAATAAATTTTCTTTCAGGGTCTGAAGGTGAAGGGAAAAAGGAAGTTGGTTTCAACTGTGTTTGTATCTTGCTTTTAAGAATTTAGGTGGGCTGGACGTTAAGAAATGACAATTGTGTTTGGAAGTAGAAGGCCTCACAATGTGAACAAATTAAAAAAATATATCTTTCTGACTACCATGCAAGCACAAGTTTAAAAAAACCCAACTAAGTATGGTCACGAAGAGCACACATCACATCTACAAAACTAAATATTAGCTGTAGTCCTTCCCTCAAAGTGCTGGACTTTCTATTCCCAACATATCAAAAAGCTGAATTCCTTGCACCTCTGCTGTCTAAGAAAAATTCACCAGATGAACTGATTGGACCACATACTTGATTTGATGAATAGTATCCATGCCACAGCAAGAAAGTCCCAATTATGATGGGCTGGGCTTGTAGTCCATATACATGAAAATCACATTCTCAATGAGCTGTGTGCGGGAAAGTGCTCTTAAAGGGGTTATAAAGAATTATTAAGGCGTCTCAAAGAATGGGAAATTGATTGCTCTCGTGGGGTGATTGTCGGTATTTCAAGATACAGGCAAAGAGATCAACCATCAGCAAAGAACGCAGATCACAAAAGAAAAAAGTGGACAACTCTACAACAAACCCAACCTACCCATTCATAGTGTGCGGCTGGCTTTTCAAGATGTATTCCATAGTCATCTTTGAGTTTAGGAAATGAGATGGTGCTCATGCTCCACCATGAAGGAGAAAATATATATACAGATTTATGTGGTATGTGGTCATATTTTTTAAGAAACATCTGTAAAAATAATAGTGGAGAAATGTTTGTAGAACAAATGGTCTATTTTATTCCTCAAGGTGTCACAGCATTTCATTGTAGTGTGTTTGCTAATTTAACTTTATCTATTACACTTGAAATGGATGTCTTTTTATAGGTTTTCATTGACCAAATCCCTCCTACTTACCATGTGAAGCCATTCTTCAAGTAAACACATGCATCGTATAACTTCATTCCTACTGTTATAAAACTCCAGTAGCTAACATACCAACCTCCTAACATTTGCATAACAAGAAATTAAGGCTTGTGTGTTTTTGCCTTACTGGAAACATTTTATAGAATTTCTTCAGTCTGCTTGTGATTATCTAAGTATAATTATAATTTATGTGATTCTAGTTTATCTTTTCTAAACACATATAATAAAATGTAAGTTTAAGAAGTTTCAATTTTTGTTTGTAATGAATATAAAATAGAAAGAAATCCTCTGTCCTCCAGAGATTTTTAATGCATTTACTGCATTTTGCATGTGTATTGTATATCTAATTAAAACGTTTTTGAAAACTCGCAGGGCATACTGTTGATTTATGACATCACAAACAAGTGGTCCTTTGATGGTATCGATAGATGGATCAAAGAAATTGATGAAGTGAGTGCTGGTATTTTTTTTTGTTCTTATGCATTCAGAATCACTTTTTTCATCTGGTTGATATGCAGCTGTTTAGGTCAAGTATCAAAAACGCAATTTTTTATTAACTATTTTATGCATGTATTGTTTTGAATGAAAAAATGGAGTGTTCTGGGGCGAATAAAAATGTGCAAGAGGGGTAGACATTTTTAAAATTTTGTTATTCTAGTCTAACAAATTTAGTTTTATTTTAAAAGAAAAGAAATTAGCTACAAAATTGTAAAAAAAAAAAAAAAAAAAAAAGATTATTCAAGCAAATATTTTTTGTATTAATTTCAAACTGAGTATGTAAATAGGAAATATATTTAAAAATTCATTTAAAAAATTAATAGACTGGAAGATTTAATCCATTAATATACAAAAATCGCATAACTAAGCATTGTGTCACTTCAAAAAAGATGAACAAATGTAGGCTACTAAGAAATTGTATTATTAACAATATCTTGGGTCCCATACAATAAACTAAAAAAAGAGGAACTAACAAATTTTTAATTATTTTTTTTATGCGGTGTTCATGCATACAATTTTCAACCAAAAAAAAAAAAGAACAGGCCCTCCTATATCCGGAAAATAAAAAAAAATAAGAAGGGGTCGGTAGTAAAAGGTTAAAAATTGTAATAGCAAAATAGTTATTAAATACCATGTTAGTCTCTGAGAGTAATGCCACACTCACCAGTGCTAGCAACATTACTCCTTGAGAGCAATGTGCATTTTAAGAACCTGAATGAGCTCATCAGTTAGCTTCAACTACTGTCCTGATGCTATCATTGCATTGATAATTGAAACTGTTTCTAAAGATGCTCTTCTTGCTTATAGATGATATTCATTTTGCTATAAGACCTTTTATTGTGAAGTCTTTCATTTTTTTTTACATTAAATTGTGCACTTACAATTATTTATACTAAGAATATTTGTGTATGTATATTAGATTATTATTATATTTATTAATTATCTTTGTTTTTTTCTGCAATATTTAAATTCATTGAATAGCTGGATTAATATTAGAATATGCATCCTCTGTTTGGGATCCCTTAACTCAAGAAAACATGAAGAAACTAGAACAAATACAAAATGGAGCAGTGAGATTTATAACAAACAATATCCCATTAACACCATTAGTAAAATCACTAAACTTAGATACATTTCAGGACAGAAGAATAAAAAGTAAAGTAGCTATAATATATATAAAACACTTAACCATAACTTACAAATAGAAAAACAAAACCTAATGAAATACTGAGAAAGACACAAGGATAGAGGCACATTTCTTATTTCATATGCTAGAACCAATTCATACAATGTAAGTGCTCCTTCTTCCCTAGTTGGATTAGATAATTGAATGGATTCCCTGAATCAGCCAGGAAAGCCAGCGACTTAGCAGAGTTTAAGTTACTGATGACTAGATTGACACATGATATGCGCAGGACGCTATTATCTTCTTTTTAAAGTGACGTCTGTAATATATATGATAAGATAAGAAGACTATTTTTTTTCTTGAGAATGATTGCAAAAAAATTAAAAAGAAATAGTTGTATAATTAAAAAAAAATAATTTTGATTTTTCATCCTAATTTTAGCATGCTCCTGGAGTGCCAAAGATCTTGGTAGGCAACAGGCTGCACTTGGCCTTCAAACGTCAGATAAGTGAGGCTTGTGCTGAACAGTATGCAGAAAAAAACAACATGGCTTTTTTTGAAGTTAGTCCTCTTTGTGATTTCAATGTAACAGAATCTTTTGCTGAACTTTCTCGTCTGGCTTTAAAAAGGAATGGTATGAGCCGAGCGTTTGGCTTTAATAAAGGTAAGTACTTGTATCTTTGAAATTCAAAAGTTTTTCTAATCCAACAGAGTGTGTAAATAATAGATATTTAACATTTGATTCAATAACGTTAAGGCCTAGCTAGAGAGCAATGGGTAAGAAAAGAGCTACAGAATCAAGGGAAGGTGGGAGGGGGGGGGGGACTAGCATCCTTTGATGTTGCTCATAACTGAAGAGGATTGAGAGAAAGAAAAAATGTTATATATCCATTGAAGAGAGAAGTGGTCATAGATCTAAGTAATCTTAAGTAAAAAAAAACAACCTCTGGATTTCCACCAAGTCTTGATTAATAGATCTATACACTGTTATTGTCTCTATCACTGTTCTGCTGTGATATTTTCTTCTCTATTTTCTTCTTTTATTGTTTTATAAAACATAAATTCTTTTAATTTATTTGTTGGTGCTATTTTTTTTTTTTTTTACTTTCAGTTTTAAGTCTGCAGGAACTTGCCTGCAGAACAGTGGTCTCATGCACTACCATTTATGGCATAGAACAGCTTCCACTGCCCAACAGTATCAAGTCTCATCTCAAGTCTTATGCCCTGACCAACAAGACAAGAGCCAGAATGTTGAGCTTTGTACATAGAGACCGACATAAAAAACAAAAGTACCTGAATCCTTGTGAGTCCCCACCAATGAATTGCAGGAAAAGTTGTTCCATCAGCTGAGTGGCTCAGACTTCTGCAGCTGCTCTTTGGGCTCCATGGGGCTGGGATCTTCTGTATTGATTCATCACAACAAATTGTTGTCAATTTTGTACTGTTGTTTATAGGGCAACACTTTAAACTTTAACAAATAAGTATTAACTATATTTGATGGGAAATGTTCTAGTGAGCTATTGTTCTTGCTTTGAAGTCAAAACACCTGCATCTTTCCATCTTTCCTCTCTTATACTGAGAAAAACATTTGCCTATGTTTTCATGCATGAAAGTTAGTCAGAAGTGTCAGGAATTTGCCAAATCTATGAAAAATCTCTTTGCTCAAAATAATGACATTTATAATCATGATGTGTTAAGAAGTTGTGAGTCATTTATTTTCCATTATCCACCAAGTGATTGATTGTCAGAATAATAATGCTCTGAAAAGTTGTAACTCAAAAACAATTATTCAATTATTTGCATTTAATTTGACAGATATTACAAGCATCAACAGTTTATTGTGTATAACAATTTTGTTTGACCTACTAACCTGTAACTAAATACAAATTTAACTTATATTAACATAACCTTTTGTATATTGGTTGATAGATATTGGTACAGTTAACATTTAGCAAGATTAAATTTTTTTTTACCAAAACAGAATATTACAGCATAATGTATTCACAATTGTATACCAGTACATTGCGAATATCCAGTTGTATACACTTAGCTCTATTTATTTCTGATGTCTCAGTTGTGTAATTAATAATCTTTGTTTTGTTTTTGAAGCTTTTTTTTTTTTTGCTAAAGGTTCATTGTCTGATTAAAACAGTGAAGTGTTAAATCATAAAATACTACAAAGATGACAATAGGATGAGTTATGAATGTGGCTCATTGCCCAATAGTTAAAAACTCCTTTGTACATTTTCTCCCTTTTAATGTACAAATCGTTCTTAAAATTCTGATGTCAATTGTCTGTGCCACATAAATGTGACAGTATCTTTGAACTAAGCTCACATTTCAGCATGAGACCTACTTATTATTGTGAGAATCTGGTAGTATTATCTTCATGCAATGGTTCTGGTTGTTATAGTAGGTTAGTCTTAGGTTTTGGTTAGTAAGACTAAGGAAAAAAAGATTCTCTTATTTATTGTAAACATATTTCATTTATTACTATGCTTAATGAACTTTGGAACTATTTCTAGATTGTCATTAATGTTGGCATTGCTGACTTAGCCAGTTTGTGAAAACTTTCTCTCTGTGAAGATCTACATTTTTGTTTTTTATACACAAGCTTGAGGACCTGTGGTGACTCAGTTGCTTCCCTTGACAAGTGTGACACAAAGTATTATGCTGTATTATAGTCATGTATATATGTATATAGAAGAGATTGAACTCTTTGTCAAATGTGTGAATTAACTTAAGATTTAATTTACCCCCCCCCCCCCCCCCCCTCTTTTTCAATCCTGTGTAACTTGTCTGTGAATTCTAAAACAACAAAAAATCAAACTCCTGCATACTGTCTCATTTGTTTTTGTTGGTGTCTTTTCACTTCCTGCAATCTTCTATCTATTGTGAGTATCTCTATTGCTAATGTTTCTCTGCTCTGCTAGTTCAAGAGGGTTGAATCTGTTCATTCTAGTGAAGGTTCAAAGTGTTCACCAAACTTCTATCTGAATAATAGTCATTTGATTTGTTTTTTTATTGCAACATTAGTTCTAGTTCAGATGTATATAGGTCATTACTATAGATCAGTGTGATGTACTTTTAAACAAGAAATTAGGTTGACTTTATTTGTACAGGTTTGCAAATAAAATGCTTTGTATGAAGTTGTTGAATTTCAACAAGGACCTGTATTTCTTGTTGTCAATAGTGATCTGTAGTTGCAACCACTTCATCCAGCTTTAGTTATTGCGTTTCTGATGGTCGTTGCAACCAGTCATGTTGAATATTCACAGATATTTGAGATAGTTCAGTTGAAATGTTTTGTCATTTTATAATGCTCACTTCTTAGACAACAAAACATTCATTTATGAAACAAATGGCTGTCTTGCTAATCTTATATATTTATATACATAGTAACTCTGTTGTTTCTATTCCAAACTTTGTTTTTATCATACATCTTAACATTTAGAAAGCCACTATTGTGTATCTTATTAGAGGCGCTAACATTTTTTGGGACTACACCAAACCAAAGCTTTAAACTTTTAAATGTCTTCGCTGGTTTTATTATACTGTATACACTGCCTCCCCCCTCTTATTTTTATTTCATGTACATAAGTCAGCTGCATGGCCATTAGTTTATGTCATAATTTATTTTCACTAGAACTTTATTTCAATACTTGATATTGTGTGCTTGTGTGTGATGTTATGTGTTGTTTTATAGTACAATCTAGGATTCTTTTATATGACCATAGAGTTGAACTCCTTGTTATCTCACCTTAGAAATACTTAGTCTAGGTAATGTAACCAAGCTTTTTTTGACCACAGCAGACTAAATTTAATCTATTAAATGCATCTATAATTTCAAGAGTCTCTGTATAGAAACTACAATGTATAGTGTTGATTGTATATGCTTAAGAAAGTGATGGATTTCTTGTCATTGCCAAAGATGCCTGAGCCACTACTTCTACTGGGTCTTCAATCATTTTTATGATTTTGAAAGAGCATTTTTATTTCCTTATTAAAAAAAAAGAACACATCACATGGCATGTTACATTTTTAGGCAGCTACAATAAATTAGATTAAGTCATTTTTTCTAACATATCTTCTGTATATAAAAATGGGTAAACCACTATAGATACTATTTCTTTTGAGTTAATCTAACTTGTGATTCTGGCCATAGTTTCAATTAGATTTCTGTTTAAATAAGAAAGCAAATATACTTGTGCAAGCTCTATTGGAAAGATTGCCCTGCCTTATTCTTCTGTAGTGTGTAGCTGCAGTATTTCTGTACTAGTTCACATAAAAATTTCTCACATAGTGATCAATCATTTCTAGATAATAAATTGCCTGGTCTTGTGGCATGTGTTCCGGACTGTCATCTAGATAGTACTAATTCGAAGCACCAACTGCCGATACCTGTTGTCTTGCAGGAGGCTTGGGATAGAATGTAATGATGTTCAATTCTGAAGGAATATCTAAAACATGCCAAACAAAGAAAACTACTTGTATCAGTGACTTATTACTGAGATGTATAAGTGATAGTGACTGACATTTCTCAGACCCATTTGACTAATATGTATGAATACTAATGGAAGAGATCTCTACCAGTGACATGCTTGAGTGGTTTCTTTGACATGTGATTATATTTTTTTGTTTCCTAAGACTTGAAATGTTTTGGTTGTTATTAGATCTGTTGTTTATTGTACAGTATTTGTATACTCTCTATTGTCCTATGATGTTGGTTATCCTGTTGTAACAGTGTCTTTTATTCTATATTTCTATTGAAACCAGAGATATTGGTTGTTGAAGAGTGACAAAATAAAACATTTTTTATCACAAATTTTAAAACCCTGTCTTTGTTTTTGTAATGTAAGTTTGTGTGTTGCTGAAGCATTTAAGATTGCTGGAAAAAAATTTTTTTTAGCAAAAAGTCCGGATTTGTAAAATGTCAAGTATTTACAGTTGATAGAAATTCTTCAAGATTTTTGTTTACACTAGCAAATAGCATTAAGGTAACAAAAGAAGCATTTGTTTTAAACTTAAAAAAGGTTCCTGAAGTTACACGCTCATCAAAATACATCAAGTGTCCTAACCAAACCATGCTCCTGGTTCAATGACTCGAGACGAACAAACGACAGGCTGGGACATTCTAAATGGCAACATTTCAAGAACTTCGTGACGTAGGGCGCGGCTAGAGTAGTCAAATAGACCTGTACCTTGCACTCAACGCATGTACCTTGCAAACAACGTCCGTGTTATTGCCACAGAATTTCCCAGGGCATGTATTGATTTATTTATTTTTTACTCCTGAGGCCCACTATTAATTCACTGAGTCAAGGTGCACTCAATGAATCGTCGCTCGAAACTCTACAGCAATGATTATGTAGGCTACATCACAATCAAACTGTTCACAACGCGAAAGAACCAGCCAGTACTAATGAATGGTATCTAAGACATGAAAGTGCATGTTTCTCAACACTTTCCATTTCATGCACATACAAATGTATTTCTCACCACTTCTAAACTTGAAATATAAACGTATAGATTGTACATATATCAATAAGCCAATATACTGACTCTAGTACACATGAAAGTCATATATATACCTACACATATACACATACACATTTCTAGACTTGACAGATCTATAGGCCTATATAGGGACTCTACAGGGGAAAATAAAAATTGCACAATTCATTTTTAGGGAACATTTTGGTGAAAAGCTACTAACTAACTGAAGTATAGATCTTGAGTCAGACTTAAAACTTTATCAAACTTTATTTACCTTGAAAAAAAAAAACAACGGTTTCAGTAGATTATAATCTAGATCTATATCATGGGCGTAGCCAGGGGGGGGGGAGTTGGGGTTAAACCCCCCCCCCCCGCAGGGGGGAGGGTGTCGGAGTTTAGTGACTGATCTTTTGCTTTAATTTTGTTTATTTTAGGTGAAATTTTAATACTAAGCCATCACTTGCCCTAGCACAGCCAAGGAGGTTTTGAGTTTGAAACCCCCTACCAGGGGGTTTTGAGGGGTTTTGAGTTTGAAACCCCAAACCAACGGGTTTTGAGTTTCAAACCCCATACCAGGGGGTTTTGGGTTTGAAAACCCCTACCAGGGGGTTTGAAAGGGGGTTTGAAGTTTCAAACTTCAAACCCCCTACTCCTACCAGGGGTTTTGAGTTTTAAAAAACCCTACCAGGGGGTGTTGAGTTTGAAAACCCCTACCAGGGGGTTTTAAGTGTAAAACTCCCTACCAGGAATTTTGAGTTTGAAACCCACTACCAAGGGGTTTTGAGTTTGAAACCCACTACCAAGGGGTTTTGAGTTTAAAAACCCCTACCAGGGGGGTTTAGCATTTAAATCCCTCTCTTCTATAAAACAAACAAACATGCAAACGACAATCCCTAAATTCCAAGAGCACATCTAAGAAAGATTTTGATTTTAAACCCTCTCCGAAATTTCAATATAAAAAAGCAAATTACACACTCAAAATTGTATGAGCGTAGCCAAAGGGGTTTTGAGTTTAAACCCCTCTTCAGCTGGGTTTGAAGCTAAAAATACCTCTTCAATATAAAAAAAAGCACATTACGCACTCAATATACTATGAGCATAGCCAAAGGGGTTTTTAGTTTAAACCCCCCGCCAGCGGGGTTTAAAGCTTAAAAATAAATCTTCAAAATAAAAAAAAAATAAAAAAAATTTCGCAATCAAAATGCTATGAGCGTAGCCAAGCCTATTGGGTGTTTTGAGTTTAAATTTCCCTTCAGAGGGGTTTGATGCTAAAAAATACCTCTTCAATTAAAAAAAAAAAAGCAAATTACACACTAAAATTCTTTGAGCGTAGCCAAGTCAATGGGGGGTTTTGAGTTTGAACCCCTTTCCTCCAGATGGCTTTTTTTTAAAGTTTAAAACCCCTCAAGATAGTTTTGAGTTTAAAATCACCCTACAGAGCGTTTTAAGGTTGAAAGCCTCTCTCTTCAATATTATTTCTAAAGCAAACTACAGTCACCAAATTCTATGACCGTAGCTAAATATGGTTTTGAATAAAAACAACAACAACTCCAGATATATTTTAGTTTAAAACCCCATACGAGATGATTTTGACGATAAAACTTCCCTTTTCGATATAACATCTAAAGCAAAATAGTCACTTAATTCCAATATCGAAGTCAAGAGAAGTTACAAATGTCTACCAGTGTCTGGGCTCAATTAATAAAGTGCAATGAATAGTCATTTGCCGAAATTGAAAAACACTAAATGTGGCTCAACAAAGATGGCTAAGACAGATTTTAGGAGTCAGTTATAGAAATCGGGTCTAAATCAAGGAAATCCTATGCCGAACTGGGAGTCGACCCCTTAGTAAGGTTGTGACAGAGCGTCGCATGAGGTTTGCGGGACATGTTCTCCGACAAAATGAATTACGCATAATAAGAGTTGCGATGACATCCTAGTACAACTTGTTTCCACACTTTCATGGAGGTCCTCAAAGCAGATGGGAAGATGCTTCAGACATTGCCAGTGACAGATTTTTGTGGAAAAAGCTTGCCAGCAAATGCGCCGAACGGCGCGGGAGGGTCTAAGTCAGTAAGAATAGTACATTGGGTTTTTGAAATAAAACTTTTTAATAGCAAAATAATGCACTGCAGGTACCTCAGAATATGCATTTAGTTGGCTTTCAATACCAGAAATAGTGCTCTGCGGCGGGGCTCCGCCTTGATCCCTATCTCAACAGGGCGAGGAGTCTACAATTTTTTCACTAACTCAAGGAAGAACCTATCCATGGGCACAATAAATGTCTTCCAAAATAATGAAGGGTCAGAATGTAATAGAGATTAATTATGTACACACACAAACACACACACATATATATACACACATATATATATATTATATTAATATAGATTACTTATAGCATGCTCAGAGTGCTTTTGGTCCAATCTCATTTGTGGACCAGTGGGGGGAGGGGGTATCTAGGAGTTGGTTTTCCGTGCTGCCTTTAGGCGCTCAGTAAACACAACTTTGCCCGAGTCGAGTGTCGAACCTCGTGCCCCCTTCTAGGTAGCCAAGCCAAGCCAAGTTCAAGCGCACTTGGCCTCTCGATCACGCTTCCCACATATATATTTTTTTTCGGGGGGGGGGGGGTCCAGTTGGGGGGGGGGGGTAAAAAAATCCCCCCAACTCCCCCCCCTTCGAAAAAAAAATCCTGGCTACGCCCATGATCTATATAGTCTTGGGTCAGACTTAAAACTTTGTTAAACTTTATATTTACCTTGAAAAAAAAAAGGTTTCGGTAGTATTTAATCTATACAGTTCCAGCCTCTTCTTCTTGCATGACAATTATTTCAATGAGACATCGTATTCTCTGGGGTGACGAGTAGGGAAACAGTCCCAGGTCCCGCGATATGAAGAATCTTTTGTCACCGTTGTCATTTTTCTGGCAACCATTAACGTCTGCCATACTTATTAACCTACCTATAACAACTGAAACATATGATCAAACGTAAGTTGTTTATATAGACTTTATCAGATATATGATAATTGAAATCGCCAGAAATCATAAGTATATACTTAGTCTATTAAATACATGTACAAAATGACCAGCGGCAATACAATTATACATGTACAAGATTGCCAGAGGCAATACTATTAGACAACATAGCAGCCATTGACATAACGAGAGCTCTGTCAAAATTATTTTGCCAGAACCGGATTCCAGGAGTCATATAAGTGATAGAAGCAAATGGTTTCAGCAAAAATAGCTACAGCATTCATAGATATTTAAAAAAAAAAAAGAAATTTACCACGCCATACTTTCCTCAAAGCAATGGACTATGTGAAAGATTCAACGGAATGTTGAAACATGTCATATCGAAAATTGGCAATGACAATCCACAAAATTGGGATCTGTTACTACCAGCAGCTCTTTTCGCATACAAAAAAAGTCAACTAAAAATACAGACTTTTCTTCCGTCAAAATGCTCTACGGTGCGGTGCAAATCAGAGAGGTCCTGTTACCACAATAAAAGCATTATTAATGGAACCAAAACAGATTACAACAGGAACAAAAACATCACAATTCTTCAACACATTGAATGTGCGTAGACTTGAGATAACTCAACATTAATACAACTCGGCTAGATTCTTATCCTATGACGAATCCAGATGATCTCATGACAAAATTTGATGAGGCAAAATATTTCACAAAATTAGATCTCTCAAGAGAATATTACCAAAGTTCTACGGAAGAAGAATGTAAACCATACACAGCTTTTACTACTGTAATTGGACTTAATCAATGCATTTACATACCATTTAGATTATTCAATGCAAGTAATACTCTCAACATAGCTATTCATCAACTATTTAGTTGAAGAAAAAACACTGTATCATAAATCGACGACATCTGCATCTTCCACACATCTTGGAAAGAATATTTATAAGGACTTAGAGAAATTGTCCACGAACTGACAAAACATGGCTATCAAACTTAGCAAAATGGAACTAGCCATGCAAGGAGTGACATTTTTTTAGGCTACAAAGTGAGCTACAACTCTTTAAAGCCTCAAGATAACACTATTAAAAGATTATTGGACACTGAAATGAAGTGCATAAAGCCAAAAAACAAACCAGAAGCATCTTAGGACTATTCCACTTTGTATTTATGTTTCATATATTTTACCGAACATTGACAAACTTAATCAGGTTTTATATGCTCTTTGATTTCTTCTTTCTCTCTAAGATCCGTCTCTCTGACTCTCAATTTGTGTATTTCTACAGCCTCTCGCTCTTTAATTCTTGCTTCTGCCCTTTTAGCTCTTTCTACCGCATCTTTAGCTCTTTCTTCAACCTCTTTCTTTAGCTGTTTCTTTTCTCTTTTTAGCTCTTTTATCTCATCTCGATCTCTGTCTTCTCTTTCTTTTACCCACTCTTGTAAAGCGGTTCCAGTCAATCCCATTTCTTTTACAGTGGCAATTATCTGTGAAAATATGTCTGCCATCCTTGTTTACGTGTGTAGCATCCAATATAAACAATGCAAAGTGCTTTATCACTATGTTTGACCTAGTTTCGTCTCGGCTGATTGACTCATTTTTTCCCACCGTGCCACATGAGCGCACACACTTCATGGCCTTCTTAGTCCTTGATCTTTTTGTAATGCCGAACCGCAGTTCTGCATAATGTCTTCCAAGACTAAGTCAACTGACTAGACAAACGAGCCTCCAAATATATGTTACAAAAAACAATTAACAACTCGATCAAAACACAAAAACTTTAATAAACTTCATAGCACATATCACACGCTGGTCTCTCTCCTTTCTGATAACTAACACACTTCCGGTCATTCGCGCAGTGGTAAAAATTGATTATTATACATACATACAGACATTCATCCGTGACAACATCATTACTACATAAATCAATCACATTATAGTATTATACATATTTAGATTATTTGAGGTGTAATGTTTAGGTTAATTAGCTTGCAATTACTTATATTACCCATAATGCAATTGGCTTAAAGAGAGCCCGGGGGGGGGGGAGGTATTGTCACACTTCAGTGTGTAAACCAGAACAGAAAGAGCGGGGCCGGAACGGCGGACCAGTATTATTATCATCTCGAGTGCGTGAGAAAATAAGACCTTTCCAGATAGCCTTGATTTGCCTAAATATGATGTTGGTCAAAGGTGGTAGAATCTAGGATAGCTGACGTAAAGGGTCTAGAGAAATCTTGATCCGGTCATATTTAAGGAGCAAATAGCTAATACTAGGGTCAGTTGATGGTTAGTCTTTGGTCATTGTTCACAGTCATTAATTCTAATTTCCAGTGCATTTATTCTTCACTGGATTACGATTTGTTCCCTTGTATCTTTACAGTGTTTTATGTCAACTATACTCTTCTATTCCAGTTGTAAATATGCAGAGCAGTATTTCATATTTTGGAAACAATTTGATTGAATTAAGTTTCAATATATTAACTTAGAGCAAATTATTTAGCGCTGAGTCACTTCATAGTGTCCTAGTGGTGTGTTGGACAGATTTATAAGTAGCCTACTTTCGAATCCGCGTATATCAGAATATTTTGGAGACAATACAATACAAAGCATGTCTCCAAAAAATACACCGTTACATCCATCTATGAAAGTAGTCTATTTCTTATCTGTGACATTTGACCTCTCGAGAGATAATGTTTTCCCTTTGCAACATCTTGTGTGACTAAAGAAGCCAATTCTTGATACACAGCTGCTGTTGCTTCTTTCTACTTCTTTTGTGTATACACGATATGAAGCTCTTCAAAATCGACACTGACAGGAAAAAGAGACACCGGAGAGATCAACATGGAAAGCGAGCCTAAAGAAAGGGTCCAGGATTGCAGATGGCATAGTCCTATTAATGCAGCATTTAATACTGTATAGGCTACACAAGATCCATACTTTTAAAAATATATTTTAATCGTATGGAGTGGACCTAAAACAAAAATCACTGTATGCCTACACAAAAAGCATTTATCTAAAAAACAAACAAACATGCATTTGAAAATCATCTACTTAAAATCATTTTTTTTCACGCAAAAGGAAAGAAATAAAGAACTTAAAAGATGTTAGTGTTATTGTGTTACATTCTTTTACTTGTTCTTATGCAATTTATCTAATGTAATATAACATCTTACATTCGGTCAACATCTGATTGGGTCAAACAATTTAATAAAGTATAGGTACATTTGCAAAGACTAGACTTTCATGCTTGATGGGAATGGAGAGGTTATAGAGGTCAGTTTAATTTTTTTTCTCGCCTATGTTTATTTTTTTTCAATATGTGGCGAATACAGAATATAAAATTCAGAATATAACATTTCAAAAAGGACAAATGATTTTTATTATGCTTCCTAAAATTGAGTATTCTTACACTTGTTTATTAAAAAAACGTCCGACACCAACTTTATGCAACAAAATGGGGAAGAAGCCGCTAGACATTTGTTCAATCACTAAGTACTTCTATATGATCATCTATCGTCCTAAATCCATAGGAATAATTGTTCTTAGTGGCACTGGAAGTCAATATTCGATCGTTGGAGGGTAATTTATGTTGGGTGACGTTATGGTTAGGAAACAGGCCTGCATGTTTATCGACGTCACCGGGAGATTTGAGTTTAGTGACGTCACTGGCAGATTTTAAAAGTTTGCCCAGGTCACCAGGAGACAGTATATGTCGGCCAAGGTCATTTGACAATAATCTTAGATTGCTGACGTCAATGAAAACTAGTCTGTGTTCGCCTACATCTATAGAAGGCAGTCTGTGTTCGCTTGCTTCTATTGAAGACGTATCACTGTATTTACTGACATCTAGAAATGCCATCTTCTTATCAGTCTGGTGTCTGAAATCTAAAGAGATCGAATCAGACATGCTGAACTGAAAATCGTCCGAGACATCTTTGCAGGGAGAGATATTTCCTGAACAACCTTTCAGGAAGACGTTATCATTCTCATCCAGCATGGAAAGAGAGTCTATAGACGCCTTCCCAGAATCACAATTATTGGCAGTATGTAAAGTATGAACACACGCCTCGACTGTCTGAACGTGCTGTACAGCAGTAGTGGTCAAAGAGTTAAAATCGTTTACTCTATCAGTAGTTGAGTGGGTCTCAATCACAACTTTAAGCTGCGCTTTACGTTTAACTCTAGTCAGACTGGAGTCTTTTGACACTTGAACGTCCGGCGATGGTTGAATTAAGGGGGACGACGTTTGATTTAAAAGTTTCTCTTGGTCACTGATTGAAACATTACACGCTTGATAATTTTCTTTTGGCCTTGTTTTACACTTTATACGCTTGTGGATTTGATGTGTCACGTGACCTTGCTGTGTAGCCTGACTGAAATTCTGCTTCTGGTTGTTATCCTGTTGTGTAGCCAGGCTGCCTTTTGCTACCTTTTGTACTGAATTGTTTTTATTTGCTATTGACTTTTCCTGTTTGTGATCAATTAATCCATTAAGTTTCAACTTTTGATTTTGTTTATTGAGTTTGTTACGTCTTTCACTGCCCAGTTTAGTTCCATCATCACGTCCATTGCAGTGATCATTAAGCCTAGCTTGGTTCAATAAAATAACTTTAGTCTCTTTTCCTTCTTCCTCTATATCTGCTCTAAAGTAGACAGTTTTGCTGTTTTGACACTTGCTACAGTAATTAGATTTCAAAATACCTCGGTTGTAGGCGTATTTACTTTGAAGAACTTCGGGCGTCGTCTCCCCTGTCTCTTGCTGCAATATAGATGGCGCTGCTTTGACACTTGTCTGGAAAATAAACACAAATAAATGCGGATACAATTTACTTAAATCTGATAAAATTATAAAGATGCATTGTCAAAACGAAACCAAAGTTGTATTAATAATTATATGTCACATTTAACGCTAAGATTGTGTGAGAAAACTATCATTAGCCAAATATCTTAGGCTAAATTAATCATAAAACAATGGACCTCGTTCACCAATCGTAAACAAACAACTTTTAGCCACGTGTATCTCTATCTCTTCTATACAAATTACGTAATACACACAGGCTGTCACGTGACTTTATTTTCATTGTTTTATCAATATTATCACGTGGTTAAATGTTGTTTGTTTACGATTGGTGAATGAGGTCCATTCCTCTAGTAGATTTTGATTGATAACCGAAGCAACCTAGAACACATTTTGATTTATAAGTAGGCCAAATAGCAGATCCTAAACCTCAGAATGCTCTGTGAAAAATATCTTCAACACCAAGAGAATCTTTTCCTTGTCTTGATTGATTTCAAGAAAGCTTTCGATCGCGTATGGCACGGGGCACTCTGGGCGACAATGGAAAAGTACAGCATTAACAAGGTTACAAAGACAGTTTGTGTGGAAACACAAACTCAAAATCGGACCCCGAAGTGGTCCATCCAGGCAGGTAAAAAAGCAAGGTTTCAATATTTTCAGAAAGGACAGCAGAATGAAATTCTATCAAAGACAAATGACAAAGAAAAATGGAGAAAAAGGTTTGACAGATCTTGTGTGTTGCCCCAGCGGTCCAGTAGACCAAAGGATAGGTGAAAGTGAATGTCAAGCTAGAAGTGAACCTGGCCTAACTGATGTCTAATAATTAATATCTTATTGATCTCATTGTTTTGTAAAGGGTCAATCTCTTATTCAAATCCTCAAGCACAAAACATTTCCGTTAAAAAAAAATCCCTTTGGCTGAGTGTTCTATTGCACTAGGTAGCGCTGCAGTTCATGCGATAATATGAAAAACTACTTATTAATTGTTGTTTTGAATTATGTCCAACTTATATGCATACTAAATAGATTTGTTCTCTTTAAAAAAATAGTTATCATTTTTTGTGTGTAAATGTAGTAATTAGTATGACAGAACTTACTTAACTTAGCAATACAAATGTAGCAAAAAAAATAATTTTTAAACAAAAAATCTAAAACCGTTTGCATAAATGTGTTAAAAATATGGTAAATAAATATCTCCCCTACTAAAGAGCCTCCCGTATTTGTTACTATTAATAGTGAATAGTTGTAAAAGTGGTGTAATTTAATGAAAAATCTGCTTGCATAGATAATTTTTAAAATTAGATGGTTCACTTTCGGAAAAGAAATGTAGCCGTTGCATCAGAACTTTAAATGATCTACAATTTTCATTTTCTCTTCTAGTTTCTGAGATCTAAACGAGACGGACGGACGGACAGACAGGCCACACAAAACTAATATCGTCTTTACCTCTTTCGGGGGCCGCATATAAAAACATAATAAAAGTTATCCAGAACCTCTACAGTGCGGTGTACTTCAACAATAATATTGGGGACTGGTTCAAAACCACAGTTGGAATAAGACAAGGCTACCTACTTTCACTAACACTCTTCAATATCTTCCTTGAAAGGATAATGGAAGATGCTCTCGAGGGCTATGAAGGTACTGTAAGCATTGGAGGAAAAAGAATTACTAACTTGCGCTTCGCAGATGACATTGATGGCCAAGAAGGGACAAAAGAAGAACTAGCTGACCTGGTGATGCGCACTGACAAGACTTATGGTATGCAAATAAATGCCAAAAAAAAAAACACACCAAATTATGATCAATACCAACAGGGCTTTAAAAGAGGCATCAGTATTGGAGGTAAAATGCTGACTAGTGTTAGCAGCTTCAAATACCTTGGAGCTATTGTCTCAGATGAGGGAACGAAACCTGAACTGCTGGCCCGAATAGCACAGTCCACAGCAGCCCTTTCAAAACTTAAAATAATATGGAAAGGCAAAGACTTTGCCATCGGCACCAAAATCAGACTGATGCGCTCCCTGGTCATGGCCACATTTTATGTGCTTGTGAGTCTTGAACGCTGACTGGAGAGCTAGAGAGGAGGATCCTAACAATGGAATTGAGATGATACAGAAGGATCCTAAGTATCACGTCACAAAGACCGCATCACAAACCAAGAGATTAGAGACAGGGTTATTGCAGCGATCGGACCCCATGATGACCTGCTAACTATAAGAAAAAAAAACGCAAGCTTAACCTCTATGGCCATATTACAAGATCTTCGGGGCTCGCAAAGACCTTCCTTCAGGGAACAGTACCAGGAAAAAGAAGAAGAGGCAGACAGAGAAAGCGATGGTAGGATAACATAAAAGAATGGACGGACCTGCCATTGAAAGAGGTTCTAAACAAGGCAAAAGACAGGGAGGAATGGAGCAAGACGGTCGACGAGTCTTGTTTGGTGCCCCAACGGTTTAACAGACTAAGGGATAGGTAAAGGTAAAAAAAAAAGGAGGTCTACCACTAAAGTCCAATGCGATCCGTGAGTTTCAGTTTCAAATCGCATTTCCATTTTTATGTAGACCTTTTTTCTATTTCTTAGACTGAATTTATTTGTTAAAAATGTCCTCTAGTTAATAAATAATGTTTTTCTTGCCTACATTTGAGAAGTACGAACACTGATCCTAGTGATCTTAAAACATTACATTATTGACCTTTCTAAGTATAAGTTCTGTGGGCAGATCGTTTATACTTTATTAACTTTATTTCATTTAGGCTACTTACATGTTTATTTGGTTCATATATTTCTTTCTTTCTGAATTTATTGTTCATTTTTTTGAAAATTTGATACACAAATACGAAGTTAAAACACAGTCCTGCAAAGATACCACTAGAGCCTATAATAACGTAATCCATCTCAGAATCAACATATCCCAGAACAGTAAGATATACCCCAATAGACAGCAGAACAAGACCAACAATACACGAAGCGATGTACGATAACGAAAGAAGGCGACCACTTATGTCTTTGGTCTCGGCTTCTACTGTTCCATCATGGATGTCAAGAGACTCTAAGCAAGTCTCTGTCTCTGAAATCAAAGTAGGACTATATGGTTGGAAGGGATTGTCGTGATGTGTTCCCATGCTGATTGACTAGACATTATGAAGAACATTGATTGATTGATTGATTAAACTCCACTCACACAACCAACGAGCTAAAAGATATCAAAATTGCAACTTATTGCTAAAACGCTCTAGCACTGAGGTAATGTAGTAATACGTCACATTTTCATTGCGTGTCGAAATAGAGACCTATACATGTACATCAAAAGGTTTCGTTCAATACATCGGCATCACACAACAGATGGACTTGAAAACAAAAGGTAAAGTCTAGATGTATTCATCTTTTCAGTGTTTCCAACGCAGAGCATTTCCTTTTGATCATTGAAAGAAAAAGAACGCAAGTTATTCCAGAAATGTTGAGGCTCTAGCACCTTGGCCACTAATCACAGAACCTAAGAAATGCAAACACACCTAAGATACACAGGAGTAACTCAAAGAAATCGTTCAACCGTTTCACGTTTTGAAAAGGAGCAAGTAAAAAAAAAACGACTGGGAGGGCACTTCGACGTGGAAAAAGCTACATTGGTGTTAAATCACATTTTGAAAAGAGAGCTGTTGCAATCGCGCAAGCACACATCTGTTGACTCATTCGTTTAATTCATGGACACATGTATACATACGCCTTCATTCAAAGTAGAGCACTTCCGAATTTTAATTGATTCTGCTAAGTTCTTTGCATTGGTCTTCAGTAAGATATGCTCTATATCCATTCAATACAGACAAAAGGTGACTGTTGAGCTTATTCATATGTTCAAAGGTTTACAGGCAACCACCGGTAAATAGCCTACTGTACTCCCGTAAACTTGATTCATTTGGTTAAAGCCAGTGGTTCCTTTATTATAAAATGAGGAGGCGTGTGAAAATGTCATACTTATGAAGGTTGAACCAAACTTCTAAACAGTTTTTAGGTTAGGCTATGATGGTTAGTTTCAATGTATGGACATCACATGTAGGCCTAATCTCGCACTAACTTAACTTTGTGGTTGTGAATGTCACATTTAAAGGTGACTAGAACAAGAAGCGATGAGAACCGCTGTTCTAAGTATGCTACTATTGAGATTGACAAAATGCTTCCTTTCATACGATGCATGGAGCAGAAATTATTATTAAATATATTTTTTGACTTACTTCCCTTTCTAAGAACTACCTACACATCTATAGTGTTTGGTGAAAAGAGTGACAGCCAAAGAAACATGCAGTTGGAAATCTCAAATAATGCTTAAACAATTCTGCTTCTAAAAAATAAAAAAATTCTAGTCCAGTGTTTCTTAAATGTTTTTCTGTGGACCCCCCTTCCACCAAAGAAACAAAAAAGTGTCCGTGCTTCTCCCTCCTCCCCGTCAGCGAGGAGTCTATGGGAGCCCTTATAGTTCCTCCAGCAGTGTCCGGTCAGAGCCCCGACGCCAAGGGTTTTCCTGCTTCCTGAGCTTCAGGAAGTTCGCAATAAGAAAAGCGCAGTTCAAACAAAAAAAAAAATATTGATATTGACTCGTTTGCCTGTGTCCAGTGCTGACGAAATGCCTTCTCCTGGCGTCTGATGTGCACGCTCCTAGTTTTTTTTTTTAAATCAATAAAGTCACATGAAAAAGGAGGAAACACTGGTCATTGTTCTAATGCAATGGACAAACATTTGTAATGACCGTGAGCGTTGTAAGATCATCTTCGTGTTAATTTAAATGTTATGTCGCGGACATTTTTTTCCCTTTAGTTCGTCACTCAACAAATGTATATCTACGAAAGTCAACAAATGTATATCTACGAAAGTCAACAAATGTATATCTACGAAAGTCAACAAATGTATATCTACAAAAGTCAACAAATGTATATCTACGAAAATCAACAAATGTATATATGCGAAAGTCAACAAATGTACATCTACGAAAGTCAACAAATGTATATCTACGAAAATCAACAAATGTATATATGCGAAAGTCAACAAATGTATATCTACGAAAGTCAACAAATGTATATCTACGAAAGTCAACAAATGTATATCTACGAAAGTCAACAAATGTATATCTACGAAAGTCAACAAATGTATATCTACGAAAATCAACAAATGTATATATGCGAAAGTCAACAAATGTACATCTACGAAAGTCAACAAATGTATATCTACGAAAGTCAACAAATGTATATCTACGAAAGTCAACAAATGTATATATGCGAAAGTCAACAAATGTACATCTACGAAAGTCAACAAATGTATATCTACTGTGAGCTTGCGCTCCCAGAGCTATATTTTTATATATTTTATTTTTATAGGCTAGTGCCAAACTTATTATTTGTACTTCCGCTTTTTGTGTATAAAAAGTGATGCACGCTGTTTTAAAACAGTTCAGTGTATAGTTGACCAGTGGTCAGTACCATATCTGTCTGTGTGACAGCTGAATATCTTTGTGGTCTGTCGTCTAATTATATTTTTATTCCTGTACCTGGGACGGCCTGCTATTGTTACTGCTTTTAGCTGCTTTTAACTGCTGCTTTTAGCTGCTGAATATTACTGCTTTTTGATGCAGTTACTCTGCTAAAATAACTGCTGCTTATAATTGCTGTTATAGATAGATGCATTCTAGGGAATGTAGTGTTATTTTGTTTCTGCTATTGATAGTTTTGTTATTGTTTCTGTAGATCTATTCTAGATCTAATTCTAGGGAAGCTAGTGTTACTTTGTTTCTGCTATTGATAGTTTTGTTCTTGTTCCTGTAGATCTATTCTAGATCTAATTCTAGGGAAGCTTAAGCTAGTGTTATTTTGTTCTTGTAGTGTAGCCTTAGTGGCTTAGTTAGTAAACTTAGTTATAAGTTATATATTGCTACGAATCTCACTATCCAGGTTCTCTGCAAACAGCACCTTGCACCACCAACAGAAAGAACTTGACAACTCAGGGCTCCGAATAACGTAATAGTTTAATGTCAATAAAATAACAGCCAATACTGTACAATTGGCAGCAAGTAAAGTCTGTACAAATATCTCTCAAGTTAATAACCGTGCCGCCGTATCAACTCTTGCACTGGTCTCTCTGTCTCGTCTCGGACTTGTACTGAGCCGTAGTAACGAACTGTAGATCGGAAAGTTGTAACTGACTCGTCTCTGATACCTTCGCTCTTTATATAGGGTCCCTGCTGGCCTTCTAGAACCGGGCAGAACGTCGCTCGACCATTCTGGGACGCTCCTGAGCTCTGTTCACAACGCCGATCCTACTCGAACCTTCATGTTGTTAACTCGTCTCGGTTGACCGTCGTAGCTCGTCACGGTTGACCGCTCGTCAACCGTTGGCCTGGGGCGATTTGCGTCGGCTGACTACACACACACACCACAACCCCCATCTGTGCCACCACCAGGTTTATAACAATATTATGTTCTTATTTTAGTTATGGATTGGCTGTAGTAGTAGGATATTGTAGATCTAGACTAGTTTATTGTAGTGTGTTTGTGTAGATCTAGGTCTAGTATAGTATACTGTAGTTTATTAGTTGGTTTGATCAGTTTGTATTAGATAGTTGGTTTGGTTAGTTTGTTGGTGTTTGTAGTAGCGTAGATTTAGAGGGTTTTAGTTAGTTGCTGAGTTCAGTTGTAGTGGTTAGTCAAGTTAGTGTATATATTATTTTTTATTATTGATTTATTTTTGTATGTAAATAAAGTTTCTTTTTGTTTTATTTATCGTAAACTAAAGTTTGTTATCTTGTTTTCATTTAGTTGAGTTAGTTTAGTTTAGTATGTCTGGTTACTTAGGTGACTCTAGCCCCTTGGTCACCATACCGAGGTGCACAGATTGAGCCCACCCAGTAGCGCAAACATCTGCCTACTGTTGGTAAATTTTAATGTTGAGCAGCAGAGAATAGGTCCCCTCCCACTCGCGCCTGCCTGACCTGCTCACACTACGAAAGTCAACAAATGTATATCTTCGAAAGTCAACAAATGTATATCTACAAAAGTCAACAAATGTATATCTACGAAAATCAACAAATGTATATATGCGAAAGTCAACACATGTACATCTACGAAGGTCAACAATTGTACATCTACGAAAGTCAACAACTGTATATCTACGAAAGTCAACAACATAGACTTATATATATATACTATATCAAAAATAAGAGTACTCTCGTCTCATAATTATTATTTTGCAATTTTTAAATACATAATCTAGAAAGATCTAGGTCATAGACTTATATATTATACTAGACTGGAAACCGGAAATAAATTCTTATCCACGATTTATCTATTCACAGACTTATCTATATATAGATTTTTATGTACGTGAACTCTTTTTTCATAGAAAAGTAATGATCTTTATGTGAGCAGGTCAGGCAGGCGCGAGCTGTGGTGGCCTATTCTCTTCTGCTGCTCAACATTAAATTCATTTGTAACAGTAGGCAGGTGGTAGCTCTACTGGGTGGGCCCAATCTGTGCACCTCGGTCTGCGACCAAGGGGCTAGAGTCGCCTAAGCAACCAGACAGCACAATTAAACTAAACTAAACTAATCTCTAGCTAACTAAAAGAAAGCAAAAACGAAACTTTTACTTTAGGATGAATAAAACAAAAAGAAACTTTATTTACATACACAAATAAATCAATAATAAAATATATAACATATAGAGCTACACTAACACTACAACTGAACTCAGCAACTAACTAAAACCCTCTAAATCTACAAACACTAACAGACTAACCAAACCAACTATCTAACTATTACTACCCTAGACCTAAGCTTAGAATTAATAAAATATAACAAAAAAAGGTACAAGGAGGCGATGGCAGACTAATGGCAGTCTATTGGCAGACTAACAACAGCCTACACTGCTACAGGCAGTAGACTAACAACAGCAGTACTGCAGTAAGGATAGCAGGCGGTCCCAGCTGAAATTACACTACACACAATTAACTCTACACCGGCACTACTGTCGGCACTGACCACTGGTCAAGACAAAAGAGGGCTCAACGTGGTTCCGGAGCTAGCTATAACTGGTCAGCGCGAACATATCGGAGAGCATGACGTCACGCTAATTATCTAAAACTAAACTAGACTACTGACACGCCTAATTTGTACCTAGCCGTACGCTATAATAAAATCTAGAAAATTACACAAGACACGGACTACACAACATTATATACCAAATTAAACAGCATAAAAAAGAGAATCTTAAAATTCAATTTTACAAAAATACAAAAAGGAAGAAGAAAGATATTTATGTTCTAAACTCGTACAGGGACCCTATACAGCTTCTAGACTTACACTTAGACTGAAATTAAAAAATAACTACTAACCTAACCTAAGCGCTAAAGACAAAAATACGTAGAACTAATCAGGGACAAAGAAATGGAAACAGTGCCAACAACTCTAAGGCTAGTTAACTATTTTTAAAACTACTTTTCCTCTACGAGTAAAACACAAATAACAGAAAAAGACTAAAACTAGCAGAAGTTATAAATAGCGGAAACTACAAACACACAGCACTGACCTATGCAAGAAGAAAAGACACTAAATTAAATTATTCTAGCCTGGCCTATATAAAGTAAATAGATCGAAATACAGATAAAAATAGATAACAAATAGACCTGGGGGTCGCACGCTCACATTTAGTTTTCAAAGTTTAGAAATAATGCAAAATCATTTCTCGGATTTTCACGCAAATATATGAAACAAAGCCAATTCTTGTTTGTTTCCATTGAGATAATGTTTTAAAAATCCTAGATCGAAATAATTTATGTTAATTTAAATCATCCTATGTACATTTAAATAGACAGATTACCTAGTTCTTTCTTGATGTATCTAAAAATTACAAAATTGCCAGACAATCGCCTTCCCAAACAACTTCTGTACGGGGAGCTGTGTGCAGTAAAGCGCTCCCATGGAGACCAATACAAGCGCTACAAAGACACTCTCAAGAGCTCCTTCAAGGAATGCGATATCGACATGCAAGGCTGTGAAGCACTAGCTCTCGATCGCTCCTCATGGCGAGAAGCTGTGAGTCTCTGTCTCAAGATTTGAAGCAAGAAGAGTGGCCAGGGCGAAAGAGCGCTGAACCAACAAAAAGCTGAGAGAAGAAGCAGTCCTATCAGCAACTGACCTAACCCACCCATGCCACGTATGCGGCCGGCTTTTTAAAGCGAGGGATGGACTTTACAGCCATTTTCGAGTCCATAGGAAATGTAGGTCTACGAAAGTCAACAACTGTAGATCTACGAAAGTCAACAACTGTAGATCTACGAAAGTCAACAACTGTAGATCTACGAAAGTCAACAAATATACCTTTGAATACTTTTTTATTAACAGCTAATACAATTTCCTTACCTGCATAAACTTTTTTTTCACCCTTTTTTTTTGTTAAGGCAGTTGAAAGCTTTGTTACACCAGTCTGCTAAATTACACAAGTCTGCTTAATAACATTAGTCAGCTTAGTTGTAACATATTGGTATTATATGTACATTTGCACACTTTTGCGTCAGTGTTCCTAATATATCTTCCCTCTTAAACGCTAGTTTGTTATTTGTGTAAACAAATATTATACATTAGTTACACAAGTCTGCTTTGTTACATTGACATCAGTCTGCTTAGTGAACTCAGCCTCCTTTGTTGCACACGTCTGCTTAGTAATAGCATCGTTCTTTGCGATCTGCTTTTTTTTTTTACACCAGTCTGCTCCAGTCTGCTTTGTTATTAACATGGACATGGTAGACTAGTGTCGAAATTATAAATTTAATTTTATCGTCAGTAAAATTCCACTAATCATTTAATGTCTTCTAGACATTTTATAAAAGTAAGTAGGTAAAGTTCCCCTTTCAGACCTTGTGGTCAGATGATAGGGCAGATGATGTAAAGGTCATCTGATTCTGTGGTCTACGGTTAACAAGGGTGTCATGTGGCCAGCACAACGACCAATCGCCTTTACTTTCCCCAACTAATGTCAGATACCCATTAGAGCTGAGTGGACTCAAAGGCGCCCGAATCACCTGAAATAAAAAAATCCCAGCCTTCTCCTGGCGTCTGATGTGCACGGTCCTAGTTTTTTTTTTAAGTCAATAAAGTCACATGAAAAAGGAGGAAACACTGGTCATTGTTCTAATGCAATGGACAAACATTTGTAATGACCGTGAGCGTTGTAAGATCATCTTCGTGTTAATTTAAATGTTATGTCGCGGACATTTTTTTCCCTTTAGTTCCTTTTCAAGCGCATTACCGCTCAGCCCCCCAGACATTTTATGCTAAAAAAAAAGTAAATTGACTTAAGATGAAAACATCTCGTCTGCTGTTTAACTATTTCATTGTCACCTTTTGAGACTGAACCATATGTAAATTCCTTCACCTTCACATATCCCTTAGTCTGTTGAACCTTTGGAGCACCACACATGATCTAACAACTGACCATCTTTGTTCCTCTCTGTCTTTTGAAGGAATTATAGTCTCTTCCATAGAAAAGCGTTATCATGAACGATTTCGATGAAATGAAAGGTTTGAACTCATATTGAAAGTCTCTTCTAGGACTCTGCTGTGCAACCAACGGATGCAACGTTTGTGTTTGGAGATATTTATTCCTGCCTCAGTTTCACTATTTGTAAAGGATTCTATAAGGTAGAACTTAAAAGGTCGATCGTTAGAAAAAAAAAAGATTATATAATCTCATAGTAGGAAGCTTAACTTCTAATAGAGAAATGTTTTCAACTAGACAAGTTTAAAAAAAAAAAAGAAAAGAGAAACGACCGTAGACTTTCAATTTCTTTATCATAGTTGATTTATGATATTTGAACACACCCTAGAGATAAGTCTCACAAGAACCTAATCACGTGAACAGACAGCTTCTGAATGAAAATGGGTTAACATTGTTTTCATTCTTATGGTAGGTTGGACTCAAATCAACATTTGAAACGTAGTTACTAGACCTTTATGTGTAGAGAACTCTATTAGACATACTCCCATTGAAAAGTCATTCTTAGCTAAACTATACAGACGTAGGGGGAGTAAGGGACATAACTGGATAGCAAACTTAATTTCCAGTTTCGGACTCATGTTGCTCGCTATAGTTATCTTCCTTTTAGGTAAGTCTATTTAGTTGTTGTAGTGTTGCATGTGTTGCTCGTTTCTTCACATACGAAGATGATAATGTCCCAACCCTTGCCTTCAGACAGGAAGCTGGCAGGTTCCGAACTCGGGACAGTCATGAGACAGTTTGAAGTGTATTCTTATACTTCACAACCAGTCTTGTTATTAAATGTATATGTATGTATTAAATGTATATGTATGTATTAAATGTATAAACTCATTTTTTCAAACATATTTTTCACGAAGTATCAACATATTGTAATCTTACAACATATGACACATAGGTCAACAAATTGTATGATTTAAAAACTCTGGTGTTGATTTAAACGTCTAGTTCCAGAAAATGTTTTGTCAGGAACCTTAACTCTGCCTTGCTCTAGTAACGTCCTATGTGGCCAACCAGTACACCAGCCTGTGAGTCTACGTATTATAGGAGGCGGTGAGGCTCCTGTAGGCGCATGGCCTTGGGTAGTAAGTACTTTATTATCAGGGGCGTAAATATAGGCTTGGCGCTTTAGATTGTGTGTGTGGGGTCTTTACAGTAAGAAATATGTTTGTTTTGTACCATTACGATTCTGTCATCTCATGCTATTCAAAGAGATTTGTTGAATGTGCAGAGATGTTGGGTAAGGATTTAGTGTAGACTGGGGGGGGGGATATTTCTATTTTGAATCTCCCATCCACTGTGTGTGTGTGTATGCACGTAATCATTTGTGTCTGTGTGTCTGGTCACAGCTGGGGAGGGCTGGGTGTCGAAATCGATGGTCTCTGGTTCGAACTCGGCCGACGCACACTTTTCCCCCCTAAACCGGCCGTACTGCTATTTTGAAGTAACAACCAGAACATTTAAAACAAAACAAAATTAAAATTTGAAAAAAGAACGTGACGTGCAAACGTTCTTGCAACAGAGAAAAGTCTCCACATTCAAGGTACTTCATCATTATGCCTGTGTCCAAAACAATTTCTTGTAAACTTCCTTATCACCCAGCCTTCAACATAAAAACCCTGCAAGTGTTCATGTGTCAGGATGCTTACCAATATTACAGTATTAGATCTAGCTCAAAAGCCTAGCCCTAGATGATGATTTCAAAATAGCATAACCCTTAATAACTTGTAGCCTTCATTCATTCATACCCAATGGGACAGTCATTACAAGACATCACTCTTTACTATCACCTCCATAAAACCATCTCCACAACATCCATCGTCCTTATGGTCTTAGTGTCCTAGTTCTAGTCATCAATTCATTACGTAAATTGTTAATGTCTCTCCTCGGGTAAGTCAACGTCAAATAACATGATTGTTTCAAGACACGACTCAACTGTTTAGTGATCGCATTTAGAGATTAACTTATTCAAAAGACATCGGAAGTTGAAGGCGAACGTGTCTATCATGGAATGAGAACGTCTAAGTCTGCCAGGCATCTTTGTGGATAGGAGTCAGTGTTTCTACGTCGCCTAACGTGGCAGGATCTCCAGGAGTCAATGCAGTTGTGAATGTTCCTTCGTTTAAGTGATCGTGAGGTTCAGTGACGTTCCTAAAGTGTTTGTGCCCAACTGGAGAGGAAATCAATCATTTTTATTGCATCTCTTGGAAGAGGATTTCAGCCATATTTGCTTTTCATCTCTCAGGTTTTAAAAACTTGGTTACATGTTTAACTGTTTAAATAATAATCGTGTTTTGTCAATGACTTCGTAGGCGAGAAATCCTGTGATCTTGCGACAAACCACATTAAACAGGACCATACCATATACGAGTTAATTTTGGTAACAGTAGATCTACAGATTGCTGTAAAAATAACTACATCATAGCATTAATAAATAATTCGTTTTATATTCACACGACTATGTTCACACTAGTTCAACTTCTATAGGATTATACAAAAAATGTCTTTTGTTGTTTGGTAATCTCTTAGAGTTAATAGAGGATTAAAAATCACAGAAGCACGGTATTGGGGTATAAGGGAACCCGTTATTTAGGAATATACGACATTTCTTACACAGTTAACTAAGTAAAGATCTTTTATAAAAAGTAAAACGAGGCCATCACGTTCACGGGACTTACTGACATTTAATGTGGCCCATTCGACAAACAAACCGCCCCATTTAGGCACCGGCTCAAGGGCATTTGCCCAGTTACCCATAAAGCTGGTTCGCTGGGTCACAGTTAGGTGTACGTTATAAAACATTTAAGCCAAAATATACTTTCCCACTCATGTGAATCACTTGGCATTGTTTCCTCAGGTTTTGTTGACTGAATTAGGCTACGTCTCTTGTGGTGGAGCTATTCTAAACAACAGATTTATTTTAACAGCTACGCACTGTTTCCTGTAAGTTTCCTCTAAGAACTCTAGTTTTAATTTCCCATAGATTCATTTTTAGCGGCCCCCGAAAGGGGAAAAGACGCTATTAGTTTTGTGTGAAATGTCTGTCCGTCTGTCCCGTTTAGATCTCGTAAACTAGAAAAGATATTGAAAATCGGACATCACAATATTTTAGACCATTCAAAGTTCTGATGCAACGGTTACTTTTTTTTTTCTGAAAGCGAAAAATCTAATTTTTAAAATCAGTTATGCAAGTATTTTTTTAAAGAGAAAAAGCTAATTAGTATGTTAGTATTATAAGTTAAACCTAATTTAAAACGAATAGTAATCTTATAAGCTAAAATTTGAATAGTGCAAGCAAATGCACGCACGGCTGCCAATACAGAAATGGGGTGTTGGGGGTCAGGGATACTTGTTACTTTGTTGATTGTTCTGGGGTAGAGGATACCTGTATTATTTTTCTGTCTCCAGTGTTTTCAATGGTTAGGTAGTATGTCTTTGATATTTAATAATATTTCTATTACTATTATTATATTTTTAGGTTAATCACTTTTCAATTGTTTATGATTTAATACTTGTGAATTATGAGAACTTACAAATAAAAACCCATAAAAAAATCCCACTAAAGAGGCAAGATGGCCCATAAAAGAGCACATAAAGCCCAAAAAAGAGGCAAAGAAAAGAGGCCTAAGGCCCAAGGATTCCCATGATGATAAAGCTAAAATTGAATAGCGCAATTTCTGAGGTTTACTTAAAAAAAAAATAGTATTCGAATAAGAGATTGAGCCTTTTCAAAAAATTAGATCAATTATAAGACATCAGTTAGACCAGGGGAGGCGGGTGGCTGAGCGGCAAAGCGCTTGGCTTCCGAACCGGGGGTCCCGGGTTCGAATCCTGGTGAAGACTGGGATTTTTACCTTAGTTGGGGAAAAGTAAAGGCGGTTGGTCGTTGTGCTGGCTACATGACACCCTCGTTAACCGTAGGCCACAAAAAAGGGGAATTAGTTAGGCCAGGTTCACATCTAACTTTACATTCACTTTCACCTATCCTTTGATCTGCTGGACCGTTGGGGCACTACACAAGATCTGTTAACCTTCTTTCTCCATTCTTATCTCTCATTTGTCATGATATAATTTCATTTGGACGTTCTTTCCAAAAATTATTGAAGCCTGCCTGGGTGGACCACTTCGGGGGCCGATTTTGAGTTTGTGTTTCCACACAAACTGTCTTTTGTAACCTTGTTTTTTTTTTCTATTTTCCCTATTTACCAAGCTTCGATCAATTCACCTGGTAAACAGTATGAACACGTTGTTTCTCCCACAACCATTCTCGCATCCAGTTGAACTTTTACACAATTTTTGTAGACAATACATTTATCAGTAATACAAAATTAACCAATTAGTCAATGGTTATTATTTTTTATGCCAACAAGGGAAATTTACCCTTCAGTATTCACAGATATGGTCGGATTTTGTCCCTTAAAATAGTTGTACACCTTATTTCTCCCACTCACATTCTAGGATCAAGTTGAAACTCCAGACAATTATTTATTGTATCTAAAAAAAAACATGAATCAATTTTAAAAATTAACAAAATTAGTCAATTAATTATTGGGAATTAATTATTTTGTTTGATATAAAAAAAAGGAAAAAAAATTCTACTTCACTGAGGCTGCATATCCTCCTGGTCATTTTTGTAAGCTATTTAATTCTTTTCTATTTACATTATTACATAAATGTAAACATTTCACTAAACGTTAATACTCTTTTTCTTTTGTTGTTGACAAATGTATTGATTATAATAATATATCTCTGCTCTATCTATTTTGCCAGTGGAAAAAGCTACGATCCAAAAAGATGGCAAGTCATGGCAGGGAAACATAATTTAAATCGACATGATCCTGGTGAACAAACTGTTAATGTAATTGTGCTACTCTCTTGTTATGCTCTTATAGATACATACGAATATATAACAACGAAGCCCCTTAAATTTCACAAAAACGTTTTTTTTTAATTCTCAGTTTCATCCCAACCAAACAGAGCTCAAGGAATTAGTGAACTCTTTTCTAAAAACCCATCACCCCAACAACCAATGGGTCAGATTCTAAACAGATGGATCCTCCCAAAAATAAATACAATTGAAGGAGCTGGCAAACTAATTGAATGGCCCAATGGAGAAAGACTGGAAAAGTCCATTGCAACTGGTGATCTCTTAGACAGCCTTAGAGCAGAATGGCAAGCACTTGAACTAGCAGCTACAACACTAATAAATTACCCATGTACACCAAACAACCAAATTGTTTTACTGACTGATGCCAAAACAGGCCTTCAAAGCCTGAAAAACTCGGATACTTCCTATATAAAGCAACTCAGGGCAGCCTTAACATGTGAACCTTAACATCTAGAGCAAGGAAACTGTTTTTCAATGGATCCCAGCACACATTGAACTAGAAAGCAATGAAATAGCAGACATACTGGCCAAAGATGGAAGAATGAACAAACAAATGAAATTCCTCTCTACCCAGAAGAAATGACGAAAATAATAGAAAGTAGAAGAAATGAGATTGGACCAGCTCACATCCCAATGACAAGAAAAAGGACGCCTATAATAAGCTATCTCGACAGGACCAGCTCACATCCCAATGACAAGAAAAAGGACGCCTATAATAAGCTATCTCGACAGGACCAGTTCACATCCCAATGACAAAAAAAAAGGACGCCTATAATAAGCTATCTCGACAGGATCAGCTCACATCCCAATGACAAGAAAAAGGACGCCTATAATAATCTATCTCGACAGGACCAGTTCACATCCCAATGACAAGAAAAAGGACGCCTATAATAAGCTATCTCGACAGGACTAATGCATAATTTTTCGACTCAGAACCGGACACAACAGAATGAGACAACATATGTTCCGGAAGCTTAAAGCTCGGAACGAGCGAAACCTGCCCTTGTGGAGCATCACCAGATAATGCTGACCATGTTCTTCAAAGCTGCCCTTGTGGAGCATCACCAGATAATGCTGACCATGTTCTTCAAAGCTGCCCTTGTGGAGCATCACCAGATAATGCTGACCATGTTCTTCAAAGCTGCCCTTGTGGAGCATCACCAGAGAATGCTGACCATGTTCAAAGCTGCCCGTACAAGAATAAAAACAAATGGAGAATTGCCTGATCTGGAAACCACTGCGCAGTTTATCTCAGATCTAGGATTACTGATCTGAACTCTCCGACATGTAAAATGAGAACGAGGAAGAAGAAGAAGAATCCCAATTTATCTTATAAAGCCGACATGCTAATGTTTAATAGCAAAAATCAACCACGTCCTCTTCGCTCCAACTTTTAGTTTTTAATTCTACACATTTTCTTTTTTTTTTAAACCACGTATATAGATAGTCTACTAAACAAAATATATTTTTTTAGATCGAGTACTATCTGTTTGCAGTCTGAGCATATAAAGATAAAGTACTATCTGTCTGCAGTCTGAGCATATAAACATAAAGTACTATCTGTCTGCAGTCTGAGCATATAAAGATAAAGTACTATCTGTCTGCAGTCTGAGCATATAAAGATAAAGTACTATCATATTACGTAGGTGTAAGACTAAAACTCACACAAACTTTCACAATGAATCTAATGGCTAATTAATCTTGATCGATAATTTTGTTTGAATGTTTATTTTTTTTTATTACTCTGTTATTGGCACTGGGGGGGGGCGGTATTTTTTTAATTCGAAATTTCCCCCAGTTATTCCTTAGAAAGAACTAAACACTTTTAGTAATCAGTTAACCTGTAGCAATTGTGATTTTACAGGGTGGGGTCGCTAGCCCCACGCCAAACCCTCCTCTTCTCTCACCCGGACAAGGGTGCTCCCGTCAGACTTGGCGAGTCAAAGCTTGAAGAGTTGGACGTGTTCACATACCTTGGCAGCATCATAACAAATGATGGGGATGACCACCATGATGCACCGTGCCGAATTGGAAAGGCAGGAGGATTTTCCAAAGGCTGCAGCCTATTTGGACAAGCCAAGCCATTGGACTCGAGACAAAAATACACCTTCTCAACACAATCGTCATCCCAAAAGCAACATATTGCATGTGAGACATGGAAGTCATCTTTCAAAATTGAGAAAAGACTAAATGTGGCTCAACAAAAATTGCTGAGACGGATTTTGGGAGTCAGTTACACAGAGCGGGTCTCACACAGATCGGGTCTCAAACAAGGAAATCCTATGCCAAACTGGGAGTCGAACATTTTGTGAGGTTGTGACAGAGCGTCGCATGAGGTTTGCGGGACATGTTCTCCGACAAAATGAACTACGCATACCAAGAGTTGCGACGACATGGAGGCTAATACGAGGAAAGCGCAAACAGGAACGTCTTCACCTTCATGGAGGAACTCAGAACAGTGGATACCAGGTGGGAGGAGGCTTCAGACAATGCCATTGACAGATCTTTGTGCCACCCAATGCTCCGAACGCGGGAGGACCTAAGTCTAAGTAAGTAAGTAAGTTAGCCTACACCCAAAGAGTAACATGGAGCCTATCCAATATTTCGGTATTGAATTTAACTGTTAAATGATGAAACATTGACTAGCACTCTTATCACAGCATTTATTTCACTCTATACGTTAGGATCATTTATTTGATATCCGACAACGCTAGTTCCACTTTGCAGAGTCCATGAGCTGCTATTAAAGTTTGGCCAAATCTAAGTTTTTGTTTTCCGAAACTTGAGACGCAGTTAGAAGAGGAATTAAGAAATAGAGTTATAGAGATACAAGAATTCTATTTGAACAAAAAGAATTAATTATAAGCCGAGGATATGAAAGTATTATCTTATCTTATCTTATATAATACAGACGTTACTTCAAAAAAGAAGATGATTAAGTCCTACGCGTCATGCATTTAGTTATGCATATTAACCAATGACTTAAATTCTGCCAAGTCACTGGTTTTCCTGGCTAGCTCAGGCAACCCATTCCATGCTCTAATAGCACTAGAGCATTTGTACAAATTTGTCCTAGCATATGGAACGAGGAATGTGCCTTTATCTTTGTGTCTTTCTGAGTATTTTATTAGATTTTGTTTTTGCATTTGAAGATTATGGTTCAGTGTTTTATGTATAATTGCCACTTTACTTTTGAGTCTTCTCTCCTGAAGGCTTTCTAAATTTAGTGATTTTACTAAAGGTGTTACTCTAGTCAAATGTGAATATTAGTAAGTTATGAATCTCACTGCTCTATTTTGTGTTTGTTCCAGTTTCTTAATGTTTTCTTAAGTTGAGGGGTCATCCTATTATTGAAGTAATTCAAGCTGAAGTACAAATAAGCTACACCTTTTTTGTTCAAATAACAAATTATTGAAGTTTTTTTACTTTCACGTACATTAAACAATGGCAAGGTGTTTGTGCAACCTTGTAGTCTCGTAACATTGTGATGGTAATAGTAATCTTTAGTATCCGTGAGGAAC
This sequence comes from Biomphalaria glabrata, assembly GCF_947242115.1. NCBI lineage: Eukaryota > Metazoa > Mollusca > Gastropoda > Planorbidae > Biomphalaria > Biomphalaria glabrata. The sequence goes on from NC_074712.1 coordinate 22,107,008, forward strand.
TTTGTTTTACAGTTGACAAAAGCACTGCATAATTAGAGTAAACAATTTGTACCATAGCACACAAACAATACGTTCATACCTCCAGTTTCTTTTCAATTTACATGCGACATTTACAACAGTAGGTAACAGTTTTAGATTTAGACACAAACTTGTATGTTAGACACAAACATGTAAGCTATGTTAGATACAAAGTTGTATGTTATTATGTTACTATGCAGGTTACCAGGATTTTCTTGCACAAGAATTACAACAATGAGACAGTGGCTAACGACATCGCTTTGTTGATGTTGGAACAACCGTTGACATATTCTAATCTCATAAGTCCCATTTGTTTACCTACAGAAGACCAAGGAGTCAACACTGGAGAAAACTGTCTTCTAGCTGGCTGGGGGGCAACAAGAGGTGAGGAGCTCAGTTTAACATAGGATCTTTATCTTAGTCGAACACATGATCTTTATCTTCAGTCTAGCCCATTATCTTTATCTTCAGTCTAGCCCATGATCTTTATCTTAGTTGAACACATGATCTTTATCTTCAGTCTAGCACATGATCTTTATCTTAGTCGAACACATGATATTTATCTTCAGTCTAGCACATGATCTTTATCTTAGTCGAACACATGATATTTATCTTAGCCGAGCACATGATACTTATCTTTAGTCTAGCACATGATCTTTATCTTAGCCGAGCACATAATCTTTAATCTAACATATGATCTTCGTTTTTAACCAAAGATCGTACCCTTCAATCTGACAAGAGATTTTATGCTTGGAGGCTGTACTGTTTTTACAATTAGGCCGCTCTGGACGGAAACCAGAAATTTTAAACTTAGATTTCCCTCGAGCAGAGAAGACTGAATAGCCAATGGTATTGCATGAAATAGATTGGATCAGAGAAGACTGAATAGCCAATGGTATTGCATGAAATAGATTGGATCAGAGAAGACTGAATAGCCAATGGTATTGCATGAAATAGGCGATGTGCTGCTATAACAATGGAATTTAAAAATAATAAAAGCGACAACCCCCAACACCCCAAAAAGAAAAAAATACAAAGAAAGTTTGTGTCAACACAGAAGCTGCCCCTGAAAGACACACTCATGATTGATCCATTTACTAAGAAACGTAGGTAGGAAACAAACGTTTCAATATTTTCAGCTCGACTATCAGACACTATTAAGTGCAATGGACCGGTGTTAAGAAGATATGGTTTAGTGTGAAGCTAGCCTAACAGATGTGATTTAATAAATGACCAGCTAATTGATGCTTGACCTACAGACGGGTGGGTTGTTGAATAGCCACTCTCTCATTTACGTCATCTGAAAGAAGCCCTTTACTTTGGTAGTGTCCTAAGGGCCCTTTACTCTTGTGGAAAGTTAATCAAACTAAACTCTTCTATTTAAAAAAAATTGCCGCTTATTTAAATAAAAAATGCATTCTTCCATTTAAAAAAAAAAAATAAACGTTTTCTTTAACTATGTGGCTTCCAGCTCTAAATCTTTGTTTTATCCAGGTAGACTACTATTAATTACTATTAATAACAAATAGTTTTAAAAATGGAATATATTTTTTTATGAAAAAAAAAGGCTCGCATATTTCAATTTAAACAACAATTCGGTTTGCTGTCAGAAGATTTAAAAAAAAAAGCTGTTGCATTAGAACTTTGCAAGTTGAAGAGAATGATGAAATCAGATTCTCAACATTTTCTAGTTTTTGAAATCTAAACGTGACAGAGTGCCGGACAGACAGACCATCCGAAACTAAAAGCTGCTTTTCCACTTTCGGGGGCAGCTAAAAATAGAAAAACTTGGAAGATACTTGACGAAAAGCAATGAGACAAAACAATGAGACAAAACAATGAGACAAAGCAATGAGACAAAGCAATGAGACAAAACAATGAGACAAAGCAATGAGACAAAACAATGAGACAAAGCAATGATCCTTTTTTCTTTTCACAGCGCCCTCTAAGAAATCTAGTTTGTAGTGTATCAGATAAAATAACACTTTCTTTTTTGAATGAGCACACATCAGTACTACATAAGCTACATTTCTCATGGAGTCCACAGGGACGGCCGATCAGATGGTACTAAACCAGGTTATTCTACCAATCATATCAGACGATATTTGCTCACTTTTGGACTGGTATGGCTCAGATTTTCTTCCCAATACAACTTTCTGTGCAGGTTACGAGCAAGGTGGACAAGATGGATGTACCGTGAGTCACAAATAGTTGTGAGCTTATGTTGAATAAAAGGATAAGATAATTATATCTTAAATATTTGAACACTTTTATTTAGGTTTATAGACATCGTATGGACTTGGCATAAGCCAATAGGGCTGGGTCGAAGACACTGTAATAAATGTATTTCTAATTTATCAAATATGCAACAAAAAAGATTTAAAAAAATGATTAACACTATGCTTGTTGTGTGGTTTGAACCCTGCCCGGAGCCATTTCCTGCCTTCCTACAGGAGTTTTGGACAAGGACATAACTCTTCATGTCTAAAGAACATCCATAATGTTGAAGTCAAAACTAAAGCTGCTGTTCTGTTTTCACTGAGAAATAAATAAAATACTGTAGACATTAATAATGTCAATTAATGAACAGAGACTACTTTATGTTGATATAAGCAGACATTGAAGACTATCCTTTTATTGCGTCATAAAAACATTCACAACAAACAATGACGCAATATAAACATATTAGCACAGCTGCTGTGTCTCGAGGTGTATGCTTCTGATACACCATTCCATTCAGAAATGTCTCCTGACACAACCCGAATACATATTCTAGTAAATCTAAGGCAAGCACTCAACGAAATTTTACAGTAAATAAATAAGTGTGTTTATTCACCAAGGCAAACGCATAACAGCCTTATACATTTAAAGCGTCTTGTTACAAATTCTACCAGTCCTTTCCCAGAAAACCTGAATACGGACCAATGACAGCCTTCCCCGCTTTGCTCCAGGCCCCTATTACAGACTTCGGACGCACAAAAGACGTGTAAAATCTGTCCTTTTCTCTATCCCAGAGTCTTCCTGTCCTTGTTCGATAGTGCGCTCGTACGCACCTCAAGCACAGGTGCAGGGCAGGGTTACAACAGTATAAATCAATGTGTGTAGACAAATAAAAGCTACAAGGTGCATTGTGCCTAATTGCAGGGGTTTAGACCAGGGTTTGTGTCCAGGGTTTAGTCCAGGGTTTGTGTCCAGGTTTTAGTCCAGGGTTTGTGTCCAGGGTTTGTGCATGTTCCTGTAAGAGAGTTTTTCCAAGAAAGGGTTAGAGCTTCTCAGTCAAATGGAGTTAAGTGATGATGATTATAAGTTAAAAAACCTTAATCAAGAACATTAAATTGGCTTTGTTTACGTTTTGATGGCTTTTTCCTTTAGACCTAGCTCAATGTGATCTAGTCAGCAATAATAGTGCTCCCGATTAATGAATGTGCCTTTTAAATTAGTACTGTTTAGGCCTACATTTATTGTGTTTAACTCGCATATTTTGAGAAACATCAAAACAAAATTGTCTAGTCCTTTGTGTATAACTTTGATTTGACCAACAGGGTGACAGTGGAGGCTCTCTTATCTGTCGACGAAATGGTTTATGGTACAGTCAAGGTTAGTTTAGCTCATTGATTTCAAAAGAAACATTTTGCTTGATAAGGAATACGTATACATTATATATATTTATATATTTATAGATTTTATATAGCGCTACTTTCATGCTTATAGCATGCTCAGAGCGCTTTGGTCCAATCACATTTGTGGACCAGTGGGGGGGGGGGGGTATCTAGGAGTTGGTTTTGCGTGCTGCCTTTAGGCGCTCAGTAAACACAACTCTGCCCGAGTCGGGTGTCGAACCCCTTAGCCTCTCGACCACGCTTCCCACATATATATATATAAATATATATATATAAATATATATATATAAATATATATATATAAATATTTATATATATATATATATATATATATATATATATATATATATATATATATATATATATATATATATATATATATATATATATATATATATATATATATATATATATAAGCCACATAAACTAGGACAAAAAAGGCTATCTTTAAATTTAAAAAACTAGAAACAGCAGTAAATCATAAGTAGCTAAACTAATATATAAAGGGTTAATTTTTCTCAGTCAAAACGACTTTCTATCATCTATATCTATAATTCTCTTCATTGCTCAAGAGTTTGGACAAGAAGAAGAAGGAAAGGAAAAATCACTCTTTTATTTCTGCAAGTCGGACGGATAGAGTTATCCTACGAAAAAAAACGGAGGGGGCGGGGGGAGAACAAGTAGTATCCACCCGTCACAAATTAGCAGGGCTGGACCGTTGTGACCAAGAAAGATCACTCTTTTTTTTTAATTTCTACCTCACATAAATTTAGCGGCGAAAAAAGAGAGGGGGGGGGAGAACAAGTAATCCACTCTGTATTCACCTGTCACTAAATAGCAGGGTCGGACTTAACCGTTGTGGGGCCCTATGCGAAACGGATTTGGCGGGGCCAAGTTTGGGTAGGAATAAGGATAATAAGTAAAAAGTAAGAAATTGTATTAGAAAATAAATTCGTCTTTGCATTTTATTCATTCTTTACTACCTAGAAAATTACTTTACGAGCCTTGCGTGTAGCGAAGTCATACAGTATATCATAACAATTCAATTGTGAACTTACATCACGCTCAATAGCAAGAATTACCAAACGTTTCAATCTATCTTCGAGAATTGTTGACCTCAAGTAATTCTTTTTTTAGTTTGAGGCGCGAGAAGCTTCTTTCACCACATTCCACAATTACGGCTATTGTATAATGTCGCGCGTAGCATTGGCGTTGTCTTCAGATTGTAATTTGTGAATGCCTCAGTCAAAGGGAGTTCAAATTTCTCTCATTGCCGCGATTGTGCGTTGACCCGCAAAATGTGTCACATGAGTAGCTGTGGGTAAAAAAGTATCCTTGAAACAAACAAAAAAAAAGGCAAGCTTATCCAAGGGAAAGAACTCCAGATATACAGCTATATATCTCAATAATGTAGAAGTTATTTCCCTTTTCGAAAACAAACAAAATAATTAATTGATTAATTTTTAAAACTGGTTAATGTTTTCTGGTGCAATAAATGTTTACCATTTCAACTTGATATGAGAAAAGGTATGGGAGAAATTACGTGTACAATTATGTAAGGGGACAAACCTTCTAATATTTAGTTCAGGCCTGTATCTGAATACTGAAGAATTAATTTCCCTTATTGCTGTCAAACAAAATAATTAATCGCCAGTTATTAAATGACTAATTGTTTTTTTTTAATTGATTCGTGTATTTTCTTCGCCAATGAATAATTGTTCCAATTTTAAACTTCATTCGAGAATGGGTGTGGGAGAAACAATGTGTTCAAACGTTTTACCTGAAAGACAATGGGTTAATATAAAGTTTGTAATTTAAAAAAAGTGCAATCCTTCTATCCTGCACATTATTTAAAGTTGGCAGTAGGCCTAGAAGAAAAACAAGCAAAATATAACCAAAAAATCTTTAAAAAACAACAACAACCACAAAGCTTATCTAACAGAAATAACTCCGCACTTATAATTATATTCCTCAAAGTCTTCAATAATGTAGATGTTATTTCTCTTAATCGATATGAAACAAAATAATCAATCATCAATAATTAATTGACTAATTGGTTAATTTTAATTGATTGAAGTTTAGTTAGTTACAATAAACAATTGCTTAAAGTTTCAACTTGATCCAACAATGGGTGCGGGAGAAATCACTTGTTCAATTATCTAAGGGGACGAAACCCGACATATTTAACCTTATCTGGAAATTAAGAATTATTTCCCAACAAAATAGTTAATTATCTGTAATTAATTAATATTTTTAAAAATTGATTCATGTATTGTCTATAGTCTATGCCAATGAATAATTGTGCGTTGTTTCAACTTGATCCAATATTGGGTGTGGGAGAAATAACGAGTAAACACTTTTGACCAGACAGACAGACAGTGAGTTGAGCTAAGCAGAATATTTTTTTTGTTCTGATAATAAAACAAGGTTACAAAGACAGTTAGTGTGGAAACACAAACTGAAAATCGGCCCCCCGAAGTGGTCCACCCAAGCAGGTAAAAGGCAGGGCTCAATATTATCAGAATGAAATTCTATCAAAGACAAATGACAGAAAATAATGGAGAAAAAAAGGTTAACAGATGTTGTGTGGTGCCCCAGCGGTCCAGCAGATTAAAGGATAAGTGAAAGTGAATGTGAAGTTAGATGTGAACCTGGCCTAACTGATGTCTTATAATGAATATCTAATTGATCTAATTGTTTTGTAAAGGGTCAATCTCTTATTCCTCAAGAATAAAACATTTCCGTATGTGCGCATCTGTAAGTGCTGCATTCACACGATAATATGAAAAACTACTTATTAATTGTTGTTTTAAATTATGTCTGACTTATATGCATACTAAATAGATTTTTTCTTTAAAAAAAAAAAGTAAACATTTGTGTGTGTGTAAATATAGTACTTAGTATAACAGAACATACATAACTTAATACGAATATAAAAAAAAATGTTTGACAAAAAATCCACAACCGTTTGCATAATTGTGTTAAAAATATGGTACGTAGTTGTACCCCTAATAAAGAGCCTCAAGTGTTTGTTACTATTAATGGTGAATAGTTGTAAAAGTGGTGTATTTTAATAAAAAAAAACCTGCTTGCTTTAATGATTTAAAAAATTAGATTTTTCGCTTTCAGAAAAGAAAAAAGTAGCCGTTGCATCAGAACTTTGAATGGTCTGAAATATTGTGTTGTCGGATTTTCACTATCTTTTCTAGTTTACGAGATCTAAACGGGACGGACAGACATTCCACACAAAACTAATAGCGTCTTTTCCCCTTTCGGGGGACGCTAATAAAGTCTCTAACATCATAATGAACTTTAAACTGATCTAGATTCTGAGTCTATTTTCAAACAAAGATATAATAAAAGATCAACAATTAAATGGTTTCTGTTCGAGTTGTCTTCATACTATTTGAAAACAAGCTGCTCGTTACTAAAACCTATTCGTGGGAAGGGTTTTCTTATTATGTTGCAACAAAGTCAAAATCAAGAAACTGGCTTGGCGTCTCTCCAGATAGTAGAATTCAGATAATTATGTTTAGGTCTATATGTAGTTTAAAAGTTTTATACGCTTAATTCATAATAGTAGTTAATTTTTTTAAACAAATAGAAAAACATCCAACCTAAAAAATAATTAAAGTGTTCCGCCAAATACTCAGAATGTGCGAATTGTTACGTTAATGAAAACACTGCACTACGCTAATGAAGAACAATCTACCATTTTGAATTTAAGTTAAAATATATTGCATTTGAAAAATCAAACAGAGATCTATTTTGTTTAAAGATAGGTTAGATTGATTTCATATAAAGAACTTATTTATTAACAGTTTTTTTTTCTTTTTCAAATCTATCAATTTTGGTTAAATTAGTTCTATTTTTGTGTAGAACTTTCATGAGCAACACTCGTCTAGAATGGTAATTGTTTGTTTAAAGGGAGTCTATAAAATGTTTTGATTATTTTACAAAGCATTCCAATTCTATATTGTCTCTCCAAATCTAATGTTTACATGAGTTACTTAGTTCAAATGACTTGACTTATTTTTGTGAACCCCCCAGGGGAGCATAGGGCCTCTAGTTCAAATGATCCCATGCTAAGTAATAACTAGACTTGATTTTGAGGTAATATGAAGGTTAGAACATTGTCTAAAGTTAAACTAATACATGTCATTGAATGTATAAACTCTGAAGGTATTCTGAGCTGGGGATATGGATGTGGTGAATACAAGTATCCAGGTATTTACACAGACGTCAGTAAGTATGGCTCCTGGATTTATGACATCATACAACAGAATACTGTCTGTAATTCTCCAGTTGGCTGACCATGAGATCAACAAGATGTTATATTAGTGTGTTTAATTAATGAAGTATTTAAACTTTTGTCATACTACTGGTGAACTAATATATTTTACTGCTGTTACTAGCTTATATAATTCTACTTAAGAATAAATTTAGATTTAGTAGATTCTTCACAGCAAAAAACTAACATCTCTAGTACTGTAGAAATATAAGGACAAATAGCTTGCTTGCTACTTGTATCATTTTTATAAGAAACTACTACTTGCTACTTGTGTATTAGATCTGAGCTCTGATTGGCTAAATCGAAATATTTTTGTTATGTTTGTAAGCATACAGAAAAAAAAAGAACACAGACATTATAACTATATGTAGGTCAATACATACATTTATTCAATACAAGATGTTAACATACTTACAACAGATAACACAGCTGAACACACAACATAAAAAAAACAGGTCAACACACAACTTGACAGCTTACAAAGCTCCACACACAACTTGACAGCTTACACAGTTCCACACACAACATGACAGTTTACACAGCTCCACACACACCATGACAGCTTACACAGCTCCACACACAACATGACAGCTTACACAGCTCCACACAAAACATGACAGTTTACACAGCTCCACACACAACATGACAGTTTACACAGCTCCACAAACAACATGACAGCTTACAAAGCTCCACACACAACATGACAGCTTACACAGCTCCACACACAACATGACAGCTTACATAGCTCCACACACAACTTGACAGTTTACACAGCTCCACACACAACATGACAGTTTACACAGCTCCACACACAACATGACAGCTTACAAAGCTCCACACACAACATGACAGCTTACACAGCTCCACACACAACATGACAGCTTACATAGCTCCACACACAACTTGACAGTTTACACAGCTCCACACACAACTTGACAGATTACACAGATCCACACACAACATGACAGTTTACACAGCTCCACAAACAACATGACAGCTTACAAAGCTCCACACACAACATGACAGCTTACACAGCTCCACACACAACATGACAGCTTACATAGCTCCACACACAACTTGACAGTTTACACAGCTTCACACACAACATGACAGCTTACACAGCTCCACACACAACTTGACAGATTACACAGCTCCACACACAACTTGACAGATTACACAGCTCCACACACAACATGACAGCTTACACAGCTCCATACACAACATGACAGCTTACACAGCTCCACACACAACTTGACAGATTACACAGCTCCACACACAACATGACAGCTTACACAGCTCCACACACAACTTGACAGATTACACAGCTACACACACAACTTGACAGATTACACAGCTCCACACACAACTTGACAGCTTACACAGCTACACACACAACTTGACAGATTACACAGCTCCACACACAACATGACAGCTTACACAGCTCCACACACAACATGACAGCTTACACAGCTCCACACACAACATGACAGCTTACACAGCTCCACACACAACATGACAGCTTACACAGCTCCACACACAACTTGACAGCTTACACAGCTACACACACAACTTGACAGTTTACACAGCTACACACACAACATGACAGCTTACAAAGCTCCACACACAACATGACAGCTTACATAGCTCCACACACAACTTGACAGCTTACACAGCTCCACACACAACTTGACAGTTTACACAGCTCCACACACAACATGACAGCTTACATAGCTCCACACACAACATGACAGCTTACATAGCTCCACACACAACTTGACAGCTTACACAGCTCCACACACAACTTGACAGTTTACACAGCTCCACACACAACATGACAGCTTGCAAAGCTCCACACACAACATGACAGCTTACACAGCTCCACACACAACTTGACAGTTTACACAGCTCCACACACAACTTGACAGTTTACACAGCTCCACACACAACTTGACAGCTTACACAGCTCCACACACAACTTGACAGTTTACACAGCTCCACACACAACATGACAGATTACACAGCTCCACACACAACATGACAGCTTACACAGCTCCACACACAACATGACAGATTACACAGCTCCACACACAACATGACAGCTTACACAGCTCCACACACAACATGACAAGTTTCACTGCAGATTAGGAAATTATGATAAACACACAACATGACAGATTAAACAGATAAACACACAACATGACAGATTAAACCCCATTTGGGCAGCTGTTTGAGACAAACATCTATAAAAAAAAAAGCTAACAAGATCCTAGAAATAAAGAATCACCTTTTGTGTCAGGATTTTCTGATTTTACCATCACAAAAGAGATACAAGACACCGATAGCAAATGCAAACAGACACAAACACTATTTTGTTCCCCTGGCAATCAAATCATTAAATAAGAACAATCTGATATAAACTTTGTCACATGTAAATTATGAGTGAGTCTGATGTGAATGTATAGTTATAATGTTTTTTGTTTGGTGTACGGTAATGCACAAATTGCAAGACAAATTTCCATACGGACAATAAAGATTATTATTATTATTAAACAGATAAACACACAACATGACAGATTAAACAGATAAACACACAGCTGAGAAAAAAAAGCACAGTTTTCTCTACAAGCTCTTATTGAATTTTAATGTTTTGAATCTTAATTTCATATAAAATCTAGTATAGAAATTTTAATAGCTGAGCAACATTGACATAGGAATTCTCATCAGTCAATAGACAGAACATTTTTCCCCATTTTTTAAAAATGTATTAAAACACCTGTTTCTGATTTTCCAGGATGACTATATAAAAAGATAATCTATTGTGGGAATTGTTAAAATTTCATCCTATGTTTTGTTTAAACATTTATTGTCAAAATAAGAATGGATTATTTCAAATGATAAAACTGTATATGGTCTTACAATATACTCATAATCATGCATGTATATAATGGCCAGGTCCAACACTTTATATTAAATGATTGTTTACTTCTAATTACTGCCAACTTTTCCTAGTCTCATGAAAAGTTCACTGACTTCAGTGATACCAATATAAGGGTTCATATCCTATTTCTATATGATGTATTCTCCACACACACACAAAAAGACTTTAAATGCATTAATTATTTGGTTCATACAGCTGAATGTTCTTTAATAAAAATAAAAAGTAAAAAAAAAATACAGAAGGAAACAAATCTGATGCACTGAATTAGTTTCATTCAATTAAATGATTAATTATTTCAAACAATGCTATTCATTTTCTCTTTAGGAAGTATCAATATTAGAAAAAAATAATTCTTTCAACCATTCTAAAATTAAAGGATTCTAAGGCCGCTTCTAAAAATATTATATTTATTGATCATAAGTTTGAATACTGTACAAATATTGACATTCAACAAGTACCTTTACCATATTTCTTTCTATCTATGACAGAAACACTAGATGAATGAGTTACACATAGTAGTTCAACTTTTGAGTCTAGACATACTAGATAGAGTAGAGTAGAGTTGAGATCAATAACAAAAGCAACACTTTCATTCAACACTGTACATTTAGACTAGTACAACAATCAACCTGATTCAGTGTGAATACACAGTACTTCATAACAGAAGTAAATGTACAGTACCTCTTGACAATATACATAGTAATTCTTTACAATGTGATTCAATCATATAAAAAGTCTCAATAAATATTTAATAACAAATAATTAGTTACATTAACATGTCATGGTGGCTGTCTAATTAACATGTCATGGCGGCTGTCTAATTAACATGTCATGGTGGCTGTCTAATGGATTATCAGATGTCATGCTCTGTACACAGCTGGATCATTATCTTCATCTGTAGAGAAACAAAAAGTCAGATCAAATCAAAACCATGATATCAAACTAACAAGATCTATCTGCCATACAATTACTGAATACAATCTATTGGAACCTTTCAATGTTGATCCTTTCAGTAGTAAGTCAAGAAAACTAAAAATACTTATGTGTTACATAAATGAAAAGTTATTATGGAACCACCATATTGACTAAATTATATATAAAAAATAAAACATTAGGGTTTGTTTTAAGAATAAAAAAAAAAAATAAACAAGAACATAAAACTAAAATGCTATTTAACTTTTTACAAAATATATTTATGTATTTATTGATTAGTTCCTGGTTTTATTAGACTTACAAATAGTAACCTTAATGCTGACCTACAATCATAACTAGAACTAGTGAAAGGATGTTCCAATAATTGGTACAGACAAAATTATTATCAATTCAACAAGTCCATGAGTTGAAAACAAAAGATTTCATTCTTAATGTGCAGTGAGAACAAGGTTTTTAGTTTCAGATTTTTATTTTCATGTGGGCAAGATGTATCTGACTTGTAAACAAAATAATGATCAAAGCATCAACAAACAAAATATAAAAAAATACTTTTAACAAAAAAGCTTTTCAAAAGGAAAAAAATCATTTAAGGCCATATCTCTCAATACTGTAGGACTAAGTTTAATTTACTCATGTTTTGTTAGATAAGTGAAAAATTGTGCAAAGTTTTAACTTAATCTGAGAATGGAAGTGGGAGAATTAACCTAGACACAAATTGTACTAGACAAATAAACAGAATGAGTTGATATAAACTTAGTAAAAAATAGAGAAGCTGAGAGAGATCTATGATAAATGAAAGTCAAAATTAATACAGGATTTTTATTTAGATTTGTCTCATGATTAGTTTTAATAGCATGGGGTCTTACCTCCAGTGAATGTTGGGTTATTGTACATTTTTAAAGACTGTGAAGGCAAAGCATTTAGTGGTCCTCCTAATAGAGAAGGTGGTTTAGCAGAAAAAGCTGGATTTATTGCAAATGTTGGATAGTCTTCAAAACCTTTCATGGAGCGAGTGGCTATACTTGCTCGCTCATCAAATTCACTGAATGGAGTTTTATGTTTTGGAGTTCGGCGTCTGATTTGGAGGATTAGTAAGATACATTTGATGCATTATAATAGAACATACAGAAATTTATTAATACAACTATAAATATAAAGTGTACATATTATCTAACAATCAAAGGGAAATAAATGTATATGTTGATGTTCAATTTCAACTGATAGCAGCTGCTACTGATAGAGTTGTTGCACTTGGCTATATTTGTCAATAAATTGTGTGTAGGAAAGCTGTTTAAGCCACTGGCTATGTAAACTGTTCCCCAAGGTTGTTGATGTCAGAAGTGGTAATGGTTTTAAGCCCACTAGTGCCTGAAAAATGCTTCCAATGACACTCGTCTCAAATAGCCTCTTTGGATGGCTACCCATCTAGGAAACAGAAAACTCTGAATCCAAACCTCCACTGCCTTGTGGCTATACCTAAACATGGAAAAGGCTTTGTAAGACAACCCTTAAGAAAAATCAGGAGCTGGTGACCCTTAGGCAGATTGTGGCACATTGTGCTTCAACCAAGCAGAACCTGCAGTGCTACTGATCCCAAATGGTATCAGATATTTCCCATCACATCAGCTGTGTGGAGAGGGGGGAACTGCTGTGTGAGCAATATCATTCTGATCATTAATAATGCCCAGGCTTTCATCTCATTATGACTGAGGCCAACGTATCTAATCTGTTTGTTCCTTAATGTAGGCAAAACAATTAATTATCAACATTAGTTTGATTCTTTACTTGTAATCAGTTTACAATGACAACACTCACCTTGTCATCACACAGATACAAACTATTAACAAGATTAAGAAAAGCACTCCACAAACAGTGGTTATCACAGCTATTAAAATTGTTTGATTTTCTCTCTGGGACAGAGCTTCAGAATCTTAAAAAATAAAAAAAAAAAATATTCATTGGATCATTTTACTATCTATTTTTAATGATATAATCTACTATTTATATTCATATTGGATACATCAGAGTTAAAAGAGTACTGCTAGTCTATAACTTTTTACACATTTTATTACCATAGAAGTAATTTTTTAAAAAGGTCATGATTTAGACCATGGTAGTGCTGCTTGTACACCTATTATAATACATCTTGTAGTAGAATCATTAAATAATTTTTATTTTGATCTTTGTAGTGTATTAGAGAATAAATGAACTGACTTGGTCTGATATCACAAAGTAATCCAGTGTAGCTATCTCTACATTGACAATCAGCTGATGACCTTACACAAGTTCCTCTGTCACCACAGTAGTTTGGAATGTCACATTTATCTGCACAGCAGAAATAATAGAAATTTAACATTTGTTGATTCCAATTAAACTATTGATAATTTTTAAAAATTAAAAAAATCCATTTTATTAACTACAACAAAATTAAATTACACTAAATTACTTACGTATACAGAGACCCTTATATTTTTCATGGCCTGGGGCACACTGACATCTAAAGCCTTCAATCAAAGATGTATCATCAATACAGTTCTCTGTCACAGAACACTTTAAGCCAATATCACAAGGATCTGTTTGACAAATGAGATATGGAGTCCATCAAAGTAACTTTCAGATGTGCCCTTTCACAAAAGCTATTTACTTTGGTCATTGACTTTCACATGGTACAGTCAAGAATTGGTGTATGTATTTTAAAAATCCATGGGCAAGTGATAGCTGATAATTTGATCTGGACTAAACAGATAATGTGATTTAATGACTAAAGAACAACAGCTTTTAAAACTATGATGTTATATCTTGAACCTGAAGCAGAGAAATTTGGCTTCCTTGTGAACGCAGAAAATTTTAAGACACGAAACTGTCCTTTGTGGTAAACTAAGTAGAAATAGAATTAACTAAGTGTGAAGAAATTGATGAAATGAATCTTAACATTTATTTCAATAGAGGTGTAAATAAATCCCCAGTAGCAAAGAATGACAGTGCGATATGCCGTCTGAATGGTCCCAGGTTCATACCCTGTCCGCTACTATCCCGTCATCCTGTGGGAGGTTTGGACTAGAAAGTACATTATCTTCAACTCTGAAGGAAGATCTGAAACATGTAAAACACTTTAAAAACAAAAGTGTCTTTGCTTCAAAAGTCTTCTACAAATGACATTAACAAAATCATGTTTTCATATCCATTATCAGAATGGCCAGCCCCAGTATATTATCTGTGTAAACAGAACAGTTAAATTGTTAGTTAAACAGATGCTCCTGAAAAAATTAGAAACAAACAAAATGTTAACATTTGTCACTGTCAAGATCCAGCATTACTAGATCCATGTCAACAAAAGCCATAGACTCACATTTACAATCTGTAATAGTTGCTGTTCCTTCTGTCACTGTTATTTGGTTGGGTGGACAAACTTTACAGGTAAACTGGCCAGTGCTATCCTGGTATGTATTCTTCGGACAATTGGCACATCTTGTACCATTAAATGCTTGCCCAACAGCACAAATAACTGTTTGAAAAATAAATGTTGGATAATAAAATGATTAAATTTAATGATAAAATATATGTACATGTTTAAAACTAGAAAGAAATCCATTTATAAATAGCAAAATTTCTCTCTCAATAAATAAATAATGTGAGAAAAAATGTAAAACAGTTCATTGTTAGACTTTTGATCTTGAATGTCTTTATGTCAGTCAGTGTGTTGAAAAATAATGTTAAGCTAGTGCATTAAAACATCCTGATATACTTCATGTACAATTTGCAAAGTTTAGTATAAAGAAAAAAAAGATGTCTTAAATTGTCATATTAAGGACATTGTACCTAGAATATATTTGTTTAAAAATTATCTATTTGAAAAAAGATGTTTAAAAAATGCAAATAATTTTTACAAAGATCTGGAGAACTAGAAGATCAGAAACAAAAAGAGTTCAAAGAGTTAACTAGAAACAAAAGGTTCAAAGAGTTAAGTACAAAACCAAACCTTTGCAAGCTATTTTCTAGCAAACATAAGAAGAAGAAACATAGAATGAATCAAACAAAAGATTATATAATAAATAAAAATCCAAAACTATTCCATTAAATCACCTTGAGAACAATCAACTATTGATAAAGAACCAGTTTTTACTGTAGTGCGATCCGAGGGACAGCGTAGACAACTCCAAGATGAAAGAGGTCTATAATAACCTTGACGACAAGGAACACACTGGTTTGTTATGTATTCACTTCCAGCTGTACAATTCTCTGAGATTGAAAAAAAAAAGTGTAATAAGACTTTAACTTTTGTGTTCACCAAATGTAAGTTTTAATGTCAAGGTTACTAAGTGAGCTAAATAAGTAAATTACAATGCTGAACTGACCATAGTGATATAAACATTTTTTTTTTTAACTTTACAAAATACAAAATGTAAGGGAAGCACTACATTGTACTTATCTGCAATACATTGTACACAGCTAAACTGACCTCTACAATACATAAGTAAAGTATTACAGAGTATTGATCTCTACAATACATACATTAAGTATTACAGAGTACTGAACTATACATAAGTTTAGTATTGCAGAGTACTGACCTATACAAGAATTAATACTTGAGCTGCCTTCAGATTGGGTTGTGGTCAAAGATGGACAAGGTTTACAGTTATTTTGTCTTGGTGTGTCCTGATAAGTGCCCACTGGACATGGGTAGCATTTGTTGTCAATAGGATTCCTGTATTCCCCAGGCTTGGAGCAGTCAGCTATTTAGAAAGAGTAAATTGGAAAGACAAGATTACAGACAAATCTTTTTTGTTGCCTGAGTGAAACAGTTGGTTACAAGTCTTGTTCAAAAGATTACAGTATGTGGTAAGAAGTATGATTTTATTTAATGTTAAAACTTTTATAGTATTGATTGTTTTACAAGTGATATGAATTGAAATATATAAGGAAAAAGAAAAGAATCTTAAGGAATTGGGAGGAAAGATATTATGAGATCAAAACATTTTTAAGCAGAAGAAAGTCTATAGGGCACTTCAGGATGCCTTACATAGACCAAAACATGACTAGAATTTATTTTAATTTATTTGGAAATGTAGTAACCTTTCATTCTCATCCACAATTCAAGGCTGGGCCCAATATATATATACTGATCAACCAACCAAGGACACTTCATATCATATTTACAGTACACATTTAGATATAGTTCGAATCTTAACTTGAGCAGAGTTGTGTTTGCTAAGTGCCTAAAGGCAGCACTGAAACCTTCCCCTTCCCATTATGGTCCAGAAAAGAGAATGGAACATTGTGCACTGAGAGTGTTCAAAGCATCAAAGAGGTGCTATATAAAAGTAAAAATATTTACTCTAAATGACAGTTCAATAGGCAGTACACACAAAAAAAACTTACTGATAGAACATAAAGACACATCATCAGCTCCTGTCCTAGAAGTAATATATCCTATAGGACAAGAGAGACAGGACCTTCTACTAGGATCTCTCTTATCATTGTAGAATCCAATCTGACAATTCTGGCAGACACCATTCACAATCTCCTGACCTTTGCCACATTGGACTAGAAGCATTTTAAAGATATACAATTTAAAACAAATTTAAACAGGGTTATAAATATAAGAAAAAATAACCTTTAAAAATAAAAACTTTTTAAATTCATTAATTTAAAATGAAATCAATCTAAATATCTTCAACTCTTTAGATTTCCTAAGTTTCAATGAGCTGTAAAATATAAATATTTGTTTCCAGTGGTAAGGTTGTTACTGGCCAAAGTTAAGAAATAGCTGCTGACTTTTGCTAAGCATTACATAAAAGAACTAGAACTACTTCAGGGTCCTTTTATTTCACTCCACAGACTTTTGGTAACAGGGAATGTGAATATAAAAACTTAAACTATTTTGTAACAAACAAAAAATAAATCCCTTTAAATGTTGAGCAATCATAAACAAAACTCCTCAGAATCTTACCCTCACAATCACTTGCATTAGATGATCCTCTTATGTAGGTGGTTTTGTTTGAAGGACATGCTAAACATGTATCTTGCCACTTGCTGGGTTGGTACCAGCCATAGTCACAAGGAGTACAAGTATTCAGTGGATAGTATCCAGCTTGACACACCACTAGGAGAAAAGTTCAATCAAACTAAATGAGCTATTCAGTTGTGTATCTCTCAATGACAACAGCTCTAATTTTGTGAATGAAAATTAAAATTAAAAGTTAAGTTCCCCTTTCAGACCTTGCAATCTAAAGGGCAGATGATTTAAAGGTTTCTATTGCCAAGGATTACTGTGATTCAAACCTTAGACCCCTCAATTCAGAAGTAAAGCACTTTACCAATCAGTCGCAATACCCCCATAATGATTTTCTTAGGATGATCCCAATTAAATCAACTCTTACACAGTGTGTATGACAATTACAATTAAATCTGCTCTTATGTTGTACGTCACTATTAATGTACATAATTATAACTAGTGTGTATATCAGATCAAATGTTGTGTGCAAATCCATCACATCAAAATCAAATCTTATGTTGAGTGTAAGTCAATTCTGTTTTTGTCTCTAGTCTTCCCTAGAGTCTTGAAACCATCTTCTCAACTAATCTAAAACATTCCTCATTCTGCTTCAAACAAAAATTAGGATTCTATTGGAGGAACAATTGGTACATTGAGTTGTTACCAAAAAACTGAAATTCCTTTTACTTATTTTTTTTACCAATCCAAGAATGTAAGAGTTTAAACTACTTGTATAGCAGTAACATATAATACGTCTACAGCGGTTTAGTTGTCTACCAGTCCAGTTTGAAATGACTGAATATTTGAATCAAAGGACAAGGAAGTTCAGCTACTTACATTTAGAGCAGTTAGTTTGACTTGTAGCACCAGTCTGAGCAGAGATTGTAATATCATTGTCATCAAGATTAGCACAGGGTTTACACAGTGTTGAGCCTTGCTTATCTTTGTAGTAGCCCACCTGGCAAGGTGTGCACAGATCTGAGCCATTCACATTTTCTTTGCCTATAGAGCAGTTTACTGTAAAGTACACAAGTTAAGAGTGCTACTCAACCTTGTAACACAAATACACTACATATTGTCAGAAGTAACTCAAATATTGTCTGAAGTAACACAAATACACTACATATTGTCAGAAGTAACTCAAATATTGTCTGAAGTAACACAAATACACTACATATTGTCAGAAGTAACTCAAATATTGTGTGAAGTAACACAAATACACTACATATTGTCAGAAGTAACTCAAATATTGTCTGAAGTAACACAAATACATTACATATTGTCAGAAGTAACTCAAATATTGTCTGAAGTAACACAAATACATTACATATTGTCAGAAGTAACTCAAATATTGTCTGAAGTAACACAAATACACTACATATTGTCAGAAGTAACTCAAATATTGTCTGAAGTAACACAAATACACTACATATTGTCAGAAGTAACTCAAATATTGTCTGAAGTAACACAAATACACTACATATTGTCAGAAGTAACTCAAATATTGTCTGAAGTAACACAAATACACTACATATTGTCAGAAGTAACTCAAATATTGTCTGAAGTAACACAAATACACTACATATTGTCAGAAGTAACTCAAATATTGTCTGAAGTAACACAAATACACTCATTGCAGTGTGCATTACATTATAACTCTAACTTACACAAACATTGACTGAAAGTTACAGAGCCAACAGTCTCTGTGTCTCTGTCTGGTGGACATTGCTTACAGGACGTCTGCCACTTTTCATCTTGATACTCTCCCTTGAGGCACTTGCTACAACTGTTGCTATTAACATCTATATAGCTACCTGCTTTACAGTTGGCTGCACAGGTACATAGAAGACAAGAATATATACAGTTATCTTATCTTATCTTATATAATACAGACGTTACTTCAAAAAAGAAGATGATTACGTCCTACGCGTCATGCATTTAGTCATGCATATTAACCAATGACTTAAATTCTGCCAAGTCACTGGTTTTCCTGGCTAGTTCAGGCAACCCATTCCATGCTCTAATAGCACTAGGGAAGAAGGAGTATTTGTACAAATTTGTCCTAGCATATGGGACGAGGAATGTGCCTTTATCTTTGTGTCTTTCAGAGTATTTTATTAAATTTTGTTTTTGTATTTGAAGATTATGGTTCAGTGTTTTATGTATTATTGCTACTTTACTTTTGAGCCTTCTGTCCTGAAGGCTTTCTAAATTTAGTGATTTTACTAAAGGTGTTACTCTAGTCAAATGTGAATATTCGTTTGTTATGAATCGCACTGCTCTATTTTGTGTCTGTTCTAGTTTCTTAATGTTTTCTTGAGTTGAGGGGTCCCAAACAGAGGATGCATATTCTATTATTGGCCTAACCAAGGTTAAATAACATTTTAGTTTTATGTTCTTATTTGATTTATAGAAATTTCTTTTAATAAATCCTAATGCTTTGTTTGATTTTTTTGTAGTTTCATCAATATGTGGATTCCATGACAGTTTTTCATTTATTATAACACCTAGGTATTTTGCGTTTTTAGTCTGTGTTACTGGTTTGCCATGAATAAGATAAGTGGAATTAATTTGTTTTAGTTTTTTTGTTACTCTTAACAACTGACATTTTTCTGGGTGGAAAGACATGCTCCAATTTGATTCCCATTTCTGTAATTCATCTAATTCTCTTTGTAAAATATCTGTGTCTTGTGTTGTTTTTATTGTTCTATATATTATGCAATCGTCTGCAAATAATCTGAAAGTTTAATGCAGCTTGGTGTAGTTGTGTTAGGTTACATTTATTCCAGAGTAAGATTTTTCTTTTGGGTTTTAAGTCCATCAGAAATGAAATTAAACAATAATCATTCAAAGAATTCATAGCAACATCAGCAATAAGTTGTATTCTATTATATTTTTAACAAAAAGCATTTTTTTTCCCTTAAGATAAAAATAATTCCTAAATACAGTTACTGTGGCGTTTTTTTTTTTTTTTGGTCATAACACTAGTATGGTACTTATATAACACAATTATGGTACTAACAAACACAAGTATGGTATCTTATCTTATATAATACAGAGATTACTTCAAAAAACAAGATAATTACATCCTACGCATCATGCATTTTGTCATGCATATTAACCAATAACCTAAATTCTGGTGCTAGCTCAGGCAACCCATTCCATGCTCTAATAGCACTAGGGAAGAAGGAGTATTTGTACAAATTTGTCCTAGCATATGGGACAAGGAATGTGCCTTTATCTTTGTGTCTTTCTGATTATTTTATTAAATTTTGTTTTTGTATTTGAAGATTATGGCTTAGTGTTTTATTTATAATTGCTACTTTTAAGTATTCTATCCTGAAGACTTTATAAATTTAGTGATTTTACTAAACTTGTTACTCTAGTCTAATGTGAATATTTGTCTCACTGTTCTATTTTGTGTCTGTTCCAGTTTCTTAATGTTTTTTTCATTTGAGGGGTCCCAAATGATGCATATTCTATTATTGGCCTAACCATGGTTAAATAACATTTTAGTTTTATGTTCTTATTTGATTTATAGAAATATCTTTTAATAAACCCTAATGCTTTGTTTGATTTTTTGATAGCTTCATCAATATGGGGATTCCATGACAGTTTTTCATTTATTATAACACCTAGGTATTTTGCATTTTTAGTCTGTGTTACTGGTTTACCATGAATAAGATAAGTGGAATTAATTTTTTTTTGTTACTCTTAACAACTGACATTTTTCTGGGTGGAAAGACATGCTCCAATTTGATTCCCATTTCTGTATTTCATCTAATTCTCTTTGTAAAATATCTGTGTCTTGTGTTGTTTTTATTGTTCTATATATTATGCAATCATCTGCAAATAATCTGAATTTTGTTCCTGAACTAATGCAATTAGGTAAATCATTTATGTAAATTAAAAATAGTAGTGGACCTAAGACTGTTCCTTGAGGTACACCTGAGTTTACTGTTATTGGTGTTGATTTAGAGCCATTTATTATTACAGTTTGTTCTCTCTCTATCAGAAAATCTTTAATCCACTGATGCAATGGACCATCTATGCCAAAATATTTTAATTTTTTAAGCAAACTATGCTGGTGAACTTTGTCAAAAGCCTTGGAGAAATCTAATGAGATAGTATCTATTTGCTCACTATTAACATAACACAAGTATGACACTTATGTAACACAAAAATAGTTATGTAACACATCTATGGTACATAGGTAAAACAAGTATGGTACTTACATAACACAAGTTAGGTACTTACATAACACAAGTTAGGTACTTACATAACACAAGTTAGGTACTTACATAACACAAGTTAGGTACTTACGGACAGTGCATTCACTAGCAGATGTAGAGGCATTATTTGGAGTCACAAAGCTATCATTACAAGCAGTGCAGTTCATGAATAAATCAATGGAATTATCTTTAAAGAAACCACGAGTGCAGGGCTGACAGGTGCCATTGTTGTCTTTTACAAATCCAGATGGACAAAAGTCTAGAAAAGAAAAGACAATAATGAAATAAACAGCAACATGAACCCTTTAGGAATGTGTCACTTTTGTCAAGTCATTCTCTTATTCATACTCTTACTTTCACAATCACTTGATTTAGTCGATGCACTTGTTTTTGTGGATTGATCAGGTGGACATGGGATACAAGTGTCTTGGTACTTCTTGTCCTGATAACTTCCTTTAGGACAGGCTTCACACATCTGTGTCACTTGGTTAGTCCTAAAGCCCTCAACACAGTTTACTAAAGACAAAAAAATGTGATCAAATGATTGAAACATGAATTATGGAAAGAAATAAAATAGTTGATGATAAAAGATGAAAACAACTTAAAACTTTTTTCATTCTTTTTGTTCAACATTAAGACAAATTAAAAAAAAAATAGCAGCAAGGTAACAAATCCAAGAATAAACTACAAAACAAACTAAAACTAAAACTACTTACAGACAGTGCAATTGTCATTAGAAGTGGCGGCCATGTTAGCAGTGACAAAAGATGAATTCTTACATGGTGTACAATTCCTAAACAGATCAATGTTATTCTCTTTGAATAAACCAATAGCACAGGGGAAACAGCTTGTACCATTCTTGTAGTAGCCAGAGCTGCAGAAGGCTTTAAGTAAATGAGAAGAGATTCAAGTGTCAAAGTTCAGAGGTCAACAATTTAGCTTCTCTCTACATCCAAATAATATGGAGCTCAAAATATCTATTGAGACACTTTGTCTTTGTTTAGTTTATACTTAATTAAAAAGAATTGTACAAACTCTACTGTTTTGTTATTAATGTCAACATTGAATAATAATAATATATTAAAAAATATATTCTACATATTATAAGGTGATTTTTTAAGTTTTTTTTTCTGGTGTGTACATTAGCTCAGATGGGTAATAGGAATTTATTTTTATATTATTTAATGATATCCTCCAATAAATGACAATTTGATATTATATATATATATATATATATATATATATATATATATATATATATATATATATATATATATATATATAATAATAATAAGTATTTAGATTTTCTTTTTGCCATCTGCGTTTATCCTTTGTAGCAAATTTTCTTTTGGTCTCAAAAGTGTATCCCGCAGCCTTTGTGAGTGACCTCCAGCTGTCTTGTTCTGAGGCTGCATGCAACCAGGTGCTTTCTTCTATGTCAGCCAAGGCAAGTTGGTGCCTAAGCTGGTCTTTGAAGCATTTCTATGGGGCACCTCTGTTACTTCGACCACTTTTTAGCTCTCCAAATACATGTGTATGTATATATATATATATATATATATATATATTAGGGGTGCACCGGATAGTACTTTTTTATATCTGGCCGGGGCCGGATATGACCGGATAATAAAATTTGATATTCGGCCGGGGCCGGATACCTAAGTGTCTTGTTAATAGCTTGTGTTGCTGAACATTTTACGAAACTGTTAAATAACATATCTATATTGGTTGGTTTTCTTTTTTTTTTCTTTTATATACCTTATTGTTTTAAACTCTGTTACTGATTGATTTATTCAAGCTTAACAGTATTTCTAAAAATCTGTATAGCATGAGTGTGTCTGTGTTCATGTACGATGCCACCAACTGTAAAGGATGTGTTTAGGAAGGTCAATGTAAATAATGTTAGTATATATTTAACTAGTTACTAATGTAAATCTCTCAAAAGTAAAGTGCAATCTGCCTTGTATAGTGGTCTGATGTATGTGTTCCTGAATTTCAGACCAAAACCTGGTCAGATATACCTAGTGAGCCTACACATGTAGTCCTAGTGTAGTGTGTATAGTTGTTTATGTTAACCATCAAGCATTGAGCATACGCACACAATAGAGTTGGGTGTCAGTCAAAAAAGATAACACATTGGCATGGTCAGTCAAGCATATAGATAAATTATACCCGTCCACTAGTTAGAGGTCAAGGGTTGTTGATTTTTACGCTCCAGCATACATATTGTTTCTTTGTTTGCTAGATCTAACTCCGGTACTATTGTTCAATTTCTTTTATGCGATTATAAAATTTACTACTAAGTAAACAAACCTAGTTCCCTCGTGTGACCTCTAGAGCGTGCTTAAGTCCATCGTATCTGACTTGGGGTCACCAGTCAATCAATGAACTCAATGTGATGAACTAAACAAATAAAAGGGGGAGGGAGTTGTTCATCTGGAAATATACATAGTTACCTTAGAGGTGTGGCTCTTGTAGTCCAGCCCCCCTAATAAAGATTAACTACTAAATAAACAAACCTACTTCCCTCGTGTGACCTCTAGAGAGTGCTTACGTCCATCGTATCTGACTTGGGGTCACCTGTCAATCAATGAACTCAATGTCTTGTAGTCCAGCCCCCTGATAAAGATTAACTACTAAGTAAACAAACTCAGTTCGCTCGAAAGGTGTGACCTCTAGAGAGTGTCAATACGCTGACATTAAACCTACGTCTATCGTATTTAACTTGTGGTCACCTGCCTATAAAAAAAACTCAATGTGATGGACTAAACAAATAAAAGGGGTGGGAGTTGTTCATCTCTACCTCTGGAGATATACTCGCACAGCTTGACAGACGTCTGGTCAGCATGACGTAGTCAAGGAATGTAGCATTTTAACATGTTAACTAACCTACTCAAAGGTCAAGACAAATTGAAAAAAGTGTCAGCCATTGTTGCTCTGTATGTAAAGAGCATCTATGATGTGAAGTTTCATTTCTATTTATATTAAGTTATTAACACGCCTTGTCTTTATAATAAACGATGTTTGGTGCATATTCATAATGGCTCTATTTTTAAGCACATTATTTTGTTTTAATATAAACATTAAATACATTCTACAACAGACATTATTGGAACGAGGTCCACTTCATGCATATTAAATAGGTGTATTTTTTACTATCCGGTAGTGATATCCGACCGGAGCCGAATAGCACCGGATAGTAAAAAATGCCGGATATTTGGCAGAAGCCGGAGCCGGAGCGACTATGCGGTGCACCCCTAATATATATGTATATGTATTTGAAACAGGAAGTTTCTAAATTAAGCACAACACTTCATTAAGCATTGTGACACAAAATAGTGAAAGCCTCATTAGAATTAATGTTTTAGGTAAAAATTTACTTTCTAAATAATTTGCAGTAAAAAAAAAGAAAAGACTTACAACCAAAAAAATACCATTGATATATTAATATAAGATTTAATAATGATAGAAACCATTTCAATACACTATACTTTGGTCCAAATAGTTTCAATCAAAAGTTTGCTGAAGTGCTCTTATTAGCTTTAGTAATATCTTAAACAAAAATGAAATTTTTAACCTGAAATGATCAAATATAATTGAGACATAGAGAAGAGAGAAAACTGTTGACTTTTGAACAGATAGACTGATGATCTTACTTTCACAAGAACTGCTATTCAATGCTCCAGTTCCACGTGTACTTGTTCCTGGTGGACAGGTCTGGCAACTTGTTCTGTCTGGAGAGGGTTGGTAAGTTCCTCTTGGACAAGAAATGCAACCATTGTTGGCAGGATTGGGTTGTTGTCCAGCTGAGCATTGATCTGGTTTGAAACATTTCAGAATACAAAATAAAGATCTAATGTCTTGTATATAACACAGAGATCTAATGTCTTGTATAGAGATCTAATGTCTTTAATAGAGATCTAATGTCTTGTATAGAGATCTAATGTCTTGTATAGAGATCTAATGTCTTGTATGTAATACAAGGATCTAATGTCTTGTATAGAGATCTAATGTCTTGTATAGAGATCTAGTGTCTTGTATGTAACACAGGGATCTAATGTCTGGTATAGAAATCTAATGTCTTGTATAGAGATCTAATGTCTTGTATAGAGATCTAATGTCTGGTATAGAAATCTAATGTCTTGTATAGAGATCTAATGTCTTGTATAGAGATCTAATGTCTTGTATGTAACAAAGGGATCTAATGTCTTGTATAGAGATCTAATGTCTTGTATAGAGATCTAATGTCTTGTATGTAACAAAGGGATCTAATGTCTTGTATAGAGATCTAATGTCTTGTATAGAGATCTAATGTCTTATATGTAACAAAGGGATCTAAAGTCTTGTATAGAGATCTAATGTCTTGTATAGAGATCTAATGTCTTGTATAGAGATCTAATGTCTGGTCTAGAAATCAAATGTCTTGTATAGAGATCTAATGTCTTGTATAGAGATCTAATGTCTTGTATGTAACAAAGGGATCTAATGTCTTGTATAGAGATCTAATGTCTTGTATGTAATACAAGGATCTAATGTCTTGTATAGAGATCTAATGTCTTGTATAGAGATCTAATGTCTTGTATGTAACACAAGGTTCTAAATGTTTTATTTACTAGTTAAATGTAAAAAAAAATAAGGACTCACAAATTGAACAATTCAGCTCAGAGACTGCTCCAGGCTGGGCTGTGGTATAGGATTTAGGGCAAGAATCACAAGGATCAAAATATTTGCTACCATCTCTATAGAAACCTTTTGGACATTGTTCACAGACATTAGCATTAGGGTTCTTTTGCTGACCAGCAGGACAATAGACTGAAATAACAGAGAAGTGTGAAGTTTGATTAAATTTATAGGCAGAATCTGATTTAAATTTAGTTTCAGAAAAAAAAAATGAAATAGTCTTACAACTTTTTAAAAATTTTAAACTGTTCCATTAATTTTTCTTACATTTACAGCTTGAGTTAGATGTGGCACCAACAGACTCTGTACGAAATGATTTAGGATCTCCACAAGAAATGCAAGAAAATTGTCCTGATTGATCTTGATAAAAGCCTATCTCACATGGTAAAAATCTACTAGTATCATTTGGATCACGATAAGTTCCTGGTGGATTGTCAGCTGTTAAAACAGAACAAGTAGATGGTGAACAAAGAAATCATTTTAAAAGGAACTAAAGTAAAACATTAAATGAAGAGTTGACAAAAAAAAAAAACTTTAGATTTACCATAAACACAATCTGCTAGAGAAGTACTTGACATATTTAAAGTAAGCAATCCAGCTGGGCATCTCTGGCAATGTGGATCATTGACTCCTCTATAAAAACCAACTGCACAGGGTGTACAATTATTGCTTGATCCTATTTCTTGCCCAGGTGGACAATCATCTATATCATGAAATAATTCATAATTTAAAAAAATTGATTTATCGACTATATTAAAATAAAAAGTATTGATACAAAAATGTAATTGTGTTTTAAAACACATTGAGTTGTGCTAAATGACTAAGTATAAGTACAAATGCAATTAGTCCAAGTAGACATTAAGAGGTTTTATCTACAAGTTGACAGTATGAGACATATCTTATGTTGAAACACAATAACAGTTTTCTCTTATGTAAAAATTAATCAGGATCAGAATTATCAATTTTATTTTTCCTATACAAGAATGTTAAGTAAAAAAAGTTCTCCTTTCAGACCTTGCAATCTATAGGGCAGATGATGTAAAGGTCATCTGTTTCTGCAGCCCATGGTTAACAAGGGTGTCATGTGGCCAGCACAACGACCAACCGCTTTTACTTTTCCCTAACTAATGTCAGGTACCCATTAGAGCTGGGTGGACTCAGAGGCGCCCAAAACCCGAAATTAAAAATCCCAGTCTTCACCAGGGTTCGAACCTCGGACCCCCAGTTTGGAAGCCAAGCGCTTTACCTCTCAGCCACCGCATGACCTATACAAGAATGTTACTGTTGTCTAAATCTTGGAGAAAACCCATGAGGATATTTCTTAAAATTGACAGAATTTCTGTATTATAAAATCTTTCCTATATCTGTCTGTCAATTTTACTTCAAGAAACTGATGTTGATTAAATATCTTGAATACATTTTTGCTAAATAGCTGTTTTTGCTTATCTCTGATAAATTATTAACCAAGTTTTTTGTCAGCACTGGTAACATAATGCTGCATCACTTAATAATCAATGTAGGACATACAATGTCCACTCAGGACATACAATATCAACATATGACATCCACATGGGGCATAAATATCTAGATAGAAAATACAATACCCACATAGGACATACAATATTTACAAAGGACATACAACATCGACATAAGACATCCACATAGGACATACAATATCCACATAGAACATGCTTCTCATTTTAACTAATTACATTTTATTTCTATCACCAAAAACACCTTGTACAAACTTAACATTGAGATACTCACTAGAGCAATCAGTGTAAGCCACACTACCAGTATATTTAGTGGTTGTATTTGCTGGGCAGTCTAAACATTTAAACTGTCCCGGTAATGGTTGGTAGTATCCTATACTACAGTTCTTACAGTCATTGTAAATATTAACAAAGTACTGGCCAGGAGGACATTTGGCTAAAGAAAAAAATTTCATGAAAGATTTTCACTAGCAGAAAAAGACATATAAACATATTACTTTTATTTTGATTCAGAATGTGGTAACATATGTAAAGAATTTTCTAATTTACCTTCTTAAAAACAAATAATGTTTGTTTGGAATATTTTTATTGACTCAAGTAAATTTTCATTCAAAATTTTCTCCAGAATTAAGGCCTTGACCTGATCTAATGCATCAATGACCTAACTACTCAATTCAGAACTGTTTAACTTTTATTTACTGATTTTGATTCATGAAAACACCACAAACTTTATTTTGTTTTTCAAACTCTCATTAAAAGAAAGATGGTCATAACCACTTAAACAAAGTATTGTTTGCCTAAATGTTCAGCACAAAAACTCTATCATTCAAAAACTCAATCATTCAAAAAGTGATCACAAACTGCTTCCTACACAGTAAAAAGAATTCAATAATAAAACTGTTCTTACTTTTGCAGCTAGAGCTGTCATAAGCTCCAACTTGTTGAGTTGTACTGCTGCCACTACAATTTGTACAACTTGTCTGTCCTGACTGAGATTGATATGTACCAATGGGACAGAACTGACATTCTTTAGCAGATGCATTGTAAAATGTTCCTGGTCCACAGTCAACTAACAAAGGGAATGATGTGAAATACATTCAGATGGACATTATATGAAGACTCAATAATTCACATATTATATAATATGTAAATATGACAATGTTGTAATCTATAATGATAAAATATGTAGGGTTAGGAATTATAATTATGAACATACCACATTGATTCAGCCCATTGAAACTGTGAAACACTGTAGGAGGTGAACACTGAGGTTCAAATTTAATATTGAAACCAACAGGTGAAGCATCAGAGACCAGATTCTAGAGTAGATATAAAAATATGCAGATGTTTTTATGACTCATAACTTTAAAAAAAAAAAAGTGTTTTATTTTTTAAAATTGACAACAAATGTCATATGCTTGTCATTTATGAAAAACTTGGAAGTTATTTTGGAAAACTAAGGGCACATTCATTATTAACAACAATGATCTGAATTCAAATCATTATTATCAATTACAAGGTCCAACTATTTTAGTTTACCCCAGTCAAATAAATAATAAATAAATAAAATAGGTGGACTCTATGATAGTGGGAGAATAATTTTAAGTTTGTAATGGTTTATATATGAGTAAATTATGTTTCTTTATTAATTTTAGGTAAAATGAAAAGAAAATTTTTTTTTTCAAAACTAAACTTACAGAATAATTAAAAACATTGTTAGTCATCTGTTGTATCAGATTTTTGTATAATTCTTCAGTCTGTTGTTTAATACTGGGATCATCACGCCTTGATACTTGATTGCTAGCAAATATAATAAACAGATATTTTGCTTGTAATTCATATGTTTTTAACAATATGAAAAAAAAACATATTGTAAGAAAAATGTTATGATTAAAACTAAAGGAGTACAACAAAAACATATTTTATTTCATGTAAAAACAGAGAAATAAACATCATTTGAATGTAACTAAGTATAAACCATTACAGTCTACAATTAATCTTAATAATAAGTAAACATTAGTTATCTTATTAGTTATCTTAATAATAACTAAACATATGTTGATCAAAGTGTAGAATGCTAATATTGTTTTTAACTTTCAAATGTTGAGATTTATTAAGATGTCACTAAAGTATATTTTTATGATTACTGTTTTGTGTCAAAACATTTCTTTTAATTAGCTACAAATAACTTTGGACAGCTTGTGTATGTATCTATGTATGTATAAAATATCCCCTGCTGATATCTAACTTCCATTGTTGATATTTGTCTAAGTTCCTCCCATTTTGCAGACATCCATCACCAGTAACACAACAAAATAGTTGTGTTTGTAAAACAGCCAGTACAATCATATTTTGTGACTATGTATATATTTGAGTTATTAAAAAATGAAAGGGTAAATCATATTTTGATTTCATGATTTATTAAAACAATTAATGCCCCAAATTATTTTGCATGTAAAATAATTGTTGCAAATGAAATAAACTGATTTTTAAATCTATTGTAATTTCATTGTTGTAAGTGTAGTAAAGGTGATTCATTATTTATTCTACAGCAAATATATTTTTAAAATGTTTTAAAAAACATTTAAAGTAGTAAATGACAAATGTAATCCTCAACTCAATAATCAGGCTAAGGCACTTCCTAGTCATGGATACATTAAGAAACATTTCATAGATGTAGAAAATTGGGGCACGATTTTTAAATTATTGATGGCCTCCAGAAGATTGAACTCCATTGGTATGGCCAAGTTTCACAAAATCCTCACATTAAAAGTCTTTCCTGCAAGGACACATGCCATGAAAAACAAAGAGGCAGACACAGAACTTTAAGATAAATGAAGATTTTCTAACATTAAAAAACAATAATTTTTTCTGAATTAAAAAAACAAATTTTTTTGCCATAATTTTCCTTAGAGGGATACAAATAGTTTGTATTATCGTGTACCTAGCTGTGGTGCTATGACTTACAGTATATCATTTAAGGTAAGAATAGCTTCAAGGTTCATGGAATGTGAGGTCTGACGCTTCCTGCGATTGTTCAAGCAGTTGACTGAAATGATTGTGTCAGAGCAGTTGCTTGTGAGACAGACTTGGTCCCATTGAGAATTTAACATTCTCTGGGGAAAAAAAAAACTTATTTAAAAAAAAAAATTGTTGACTAGTCCAGTACACACACACACAAAATTTTATTTTGTTGACTAGTTCAGACACAAACATACTCCATCATTATCAATTGACTATAATAAACAAAGTATAATCAATTTTTTTTTAACACCAACAATGACAATGTTTAACTTTTTAGCTATTTAGAGATGAATGAAAGTGTGTACTTGTGTTTTGAGAAGTTCAGCAATTAATGTACTACGAACTGGTCCACATTCAGTTGTTGGCACAGTGTACATCATACTTATAATAAGTTGATTCTTAGGCTGGCTAATAGCTGTGGGATAGAATGACACATCATTTCTATAATATTCAAAACAATTAGTTCTGCATTTCTCAAGGTGTGTGTGTGGGGGGGGGGGGGAGGGCAACCAAAGAAGGTCATAATATTTTTTTGTTGTTAAAGGGACATAAATGCTTTGTATTTCCATTGTCCTTATAAATCCAAAGTTGAACATTGTACAAGTAAAAAGGACATAATAACCAATTGATTAAAAAATGTAATCATTAAATAAATAACACATCTTTTTACTTTCCAAATATGTGCTTTTTTACTGTAAAAGATTGATTCAAAATGTTTTCTCGCAGGTGACAACCAATGTTATTCTAAGCATTTTTTTTTCATGTCAGAAAGGTTAATACTCCAGAAGTGCACGTCTATCGTTCTGGTGACATCTTTTTTTGTGACTTAGCATGTCCACTGCAAGACATGTTGCTTAATACAAAATAATGATCTTATGATGATCAAACTCATTTTAGACATTGCCACATGGCTCAAATGTCTTCAGCATCTTCCCCCCCCCCTTTCTTTATTTACTTCATTTGACCAGAGCTTTTTTATTGTGATGAAATATGCATTGTGGAAACCAGGAAAAAGGATTGCTACATATCAAAATGTAGGAAATAGTTTTCAAATGCTCTCCCAGTCTCTCTAGCTAGCTGGGAATGAGATCTGACATAGCTACATAACATCTTTTTGTTTAGAAACACTGACTTAGCCCAACCACTGTAGAACAGAACTACCAACACTTTCTTCTAGGTCATGTCAACCTTAAAGCTTCAACTACATTTGTGAACAGTTTGAAGTGTATTGATTACTGAACAGTATATTTACCTCCACAGGGTGATATTCTATAAGGATCAAACTTATGAAGTGGATCCCAGTTGCCTACTGGACCACAAGTATGTATTAGTGGGCTTGGTATTGATGGGGCTGTGTTATTGATACAAGTAGCCCCACACTGTTTGTAGTTTTCATAAAGACTAGGAGAACACTGGAGCACTTCCACATTAGCAGGCTTGTCTGGAGTCTCACATTGATCATCTGAAACAAAGATGACAAACACTTAAGGAGTTGCAGGGTCAATGTAAAATGAAGTTGAGAAAAAAAATTATACTTGATTATGAATCTAGATCTTATTTCTTGAAAGTATAATACAAAACTTACTTTGAACATAAATATTAAAAATACACAGAGCAGTATTTCCATCATTGTTTGAAGCTTGTATAATGACTGGATATTTACCCCAAACAAAAATGTCCCCTGTGAAACAAAACAAAACTGGTTTAAAATATCTAAAAACATTAGAAACACATACAAAAGTAACATACTAATAGTAAATTATTATTTCCTTTTTTAAATAAATACTATTTGCTGTTCAATAATTTGTCAAAAGATTTAGTGAGATTTGATGTAGCAAAAAATTAGAATTCAAAATGTTCTAAAAAGCTAAACTGATCTTCTGGAGTTAGTTCCACTGTAAAGCCAGTTGATTGGTAGAACTGTTACCTGAAACTATTGATGAGTTTACTGTTGCTTGACCAGTGAATACTGGTGACTTCCAAGAAACCTTTGTTAAACGACTTGCACTGTATTGCAGAATATCATCTGGACAGGAACCACTGACAACAGCTACTTTATTTTTGCCTGGCCAGGTAAAAGTGTCATAAGTCAATATGTTTAAAATATTTTTTAAACAAATAAGCCTCCTTTTTTAAAAAAAGAATTCCATATCATTTAATAATACTAGAATAATGTGTGGTGAACATTTTCAAAAGAACTCAGCAAATGCTATTTTTGGGCTAAACAGTAGTGTACATTAATGGTACACATTAAATGTTTAGACAACAACTTGAGGTAAAATAGTTATAAAATTTAAACAAAATCTTAGCAATTGTCCTTTTATTAATATAGAAAAATAAATTGTGGCACTTACCTTTTTCATATATATCACACACAGGATAGTTAGTAAATCCAAATTGGCAACTTTTATCTGCCAGTGATGGAGTCATTCTTCTGACTCCAACAGAATACCTGAACTCTGAGCTCCACCTCAAAATGGAGTTAGAAAATAAGGCAGAGACATTGTTATTTCCTTCAATTGTTACCTGAAACAACACAATACACATATTACTCAAAAATACAATGCTTATATTTAATTTCACCAATCTTCACAACTTTTGTTGTTTATAAATAATAACTTACAATGTTAACAGTAAGCTAACACATAATATAACATATATTTGTTTAATACAGGTAATCTACAAAATATATATTTCAAATTACTGGAAAGCTGAAAATAAGGAAAAGTATAATAAATTTGATCAATAAATGTCAATAATGTTTTTAAGGGTTAGATTTTAAAATTAACTTGAACTACTTCTATGTTATTACACTGTGAATATTTGCAGCCTTTAGGTAACAGTGAGCTCTCTTATCCATAAGACAAGAAAAAAACTTTGAAGACCACCATGTAATACGTTTTTAAATTTAATTTTTTGTTTTCTGTAAAATTAAAATAATGTTAAACAAATATGCGCAGCAGAATTTCTGTCTAGAAGCCAGCAGTCAATATGCAGACAGCTTTTTATTTTATTTTATTTATGAGATAACTATACCCAAGAATAACACATTTCACCATATAATACACAATAATAAAAGTAATAAACATTTTAAAAATTCAAATGTTTGAAAGGTAGTAGCAGACAAATAGAAATGTGTGTGATTCTTGTAAGCTAATGTGTATGATACTTGTAAGCTCTATCAGTGTTAAACTAAAAGAAATAAAAATCATATCTTTTCAGTTATAAATTGTTTTTATTGAGAGACACAAAAATATGTGTAGCATGATAACATAAACAAATTATTCATCTTTGCTGTAATATGGTGCAGGTTTGAAAGAAGTCAATCAACTCAGGCAATAAAATATTTTTTTTTTAAATATAATTGTCTTATAAAGAATAAATAGTTCAAACTATAATAATAGTTTCTTCAAGTGCAATGATTCAATTAGTAAGAAATATTTCATTGTATTTGAGTTAAAACCAAATGTAGCTAACTGAACTCAAAGTAACCTTGAACCACATTCTGTCTTTTTGAAAACATTGCCCTTGTATTTTAGAACTGGTCAGTAGAACAGCTTTTCTTTTCCTAACAAAATTCTTTGCAATTTTTACATTCATTTGTTTGTTTTTTTCATAGGGTGATACATTGTCATTAGGCATAGTCATTGTATTTTATTATAGCTATTTCATTTTAGACTTCCACCAGACTTGAACCTGGATGTTGGCAATGTGTATGTATGTGTTAGACAATGAAATTCTGAGGTAATTATAAGGAAGAACTCTTTACCTCTTCTCGATGTAGTAGCTCTCGTGAATAGACTGTCAAATGTGACAACTTGCCATAGAAACCTTGTCCAGCCACAACAGAATCACTGACAGGATCATAGCTGCTTCCCAGCACAAACCACAAACTAAGAAGCAGAAAGGAATTCCAAGATGTTTATTTTCTTTTTAAAACCTATTTGAAACAAAATAAATGCTATGAAGAATCTAATTCTATAAAGTCTGCAGTGTATCTGAAAAACATACTTGAGATTGAAAGACACTCTTGAAATCTTGGCAGGCAAACTGCTGACCACATCAACGATGAAATGTAATTCCCCTGTGGCACCATTCACATTGACCACTAGATAATGCCACTTGCCATCCTCATGATAGTTAATGTCATGTTTAATTGTGACTGTACTGGTTTCATTGTCATTGTAGTAAACAGATGTCTCATCAATCCATAAGAATGGAGTTTTGTTTTTCAAACTGTTAGATTTTCTGTAACAGAAGAAATAATAAGAAAAGAAAAATGATTTCAAATACAAATGTTCCATTCCTTCAAAATGTAAAGTTCAATGATTGCTAATTGACAGTTAGTTTTTTTTCTTTGAGTTTGGCTGAATAAGTAACTTACAGTTAAGTTCTCATATTCAGATAATTGTTTGAAAAATTCTTAGATCTCCTTAAATATTTTTATATCATGTACCACTAAAAGACCACATTAAAACAATATCAAAGCTAACATTTTGTAATCTTTTAAAATGTTATGCAATTTATTCTATTTGTTAAAAAAAATGTTCTACTTACGGAACTTTAAAGATAGAGATGAGTGTTCCTGTATCTCCCCTCTTTCCAAATTGAACCCAAAAAGCTAAACTGAATGATGTACTACTTAGAGTTATAGGATAAGGAAGATAAGCCATAGCATTTTTCTGTTGCTGATCAAAGAAGAGATCAAAGTCCTGATTCCAATCTAAAATAAATCATAGTTCCCTTTCTTTAGGTGGATTATATTTCTTTATATGATTGCATCAGTAAAATATTATTTTTTTCTTACACATTTTATTAACAACTATTTCTGAGGCAATAAAAAATACTGAATCACAAATGAGAATTTTGTAATTATTAATTAAAACTATGTAACATTTATAAATTTTACTGAATTTATACATTTGAAATTATTTATTAAAATTTAAAAAGGTATTGAAATTACTTTGATCACACAACTGTCCTTCTCTAGAAAGAGGACATCTACAGTAAGCTCTGTCCTCCATGTCAATACAGTTGGAACCAGACACACAGTTGGCAGTGTTGCAAGAGTTAATGTTGATTTCACAATTATTTCCAGTGTATCCTGTGGGAGACATTCATTACAATACAACTCACTTGATCACGTCCAATACACAACATGACACAAAGAAGACAAGATGACACAAAGAAGACAAGATTGTTTGAATGCACTTAATAAAGGAAGAGTAAATTATGCAAATGAAAATTGTATAAAGTAAACAAAGAAGGGGGCAACTCAATGAAGGTAAACAGAAAACTATGGATGATAAAAACACAGTGACTTTATGCCTTCACACACAGAATGTAGTTCATAGTTTCACCTTTCTGCCAACCCACTAACTAGATCAAGTTATACCAGACATTGGTTGTATGCTAGTCTTTTTTGTGACATGTGTTGTAATATACTACTGCCTGGATTTTGAAATTACTATTTTTTGTTTAAACCAAAAAAGTCCAGACAGACAGACAGGAAAGTGAAGATAAATAATAAAAGCATGTAAAAGAATATTTAAAAAAAAGATCAAAGTTATTGTTAGGCTGGCTGTTAAATGTAATTTGTTGAGGCCCTTGCTCTAACTGACCTTTATGACACTGACATTGATAGCCATCTAACTTTGACTGACACTGTGCGCCATTTAAACATACACCCAAGTCATTGGAGCAGAAATTTTTCTGTAATTCACACCTATCTCCAGTGTAGCCTAGAATACATACACATTTATATTTAGCAATATTTTTCATGTCAGTTTAAAAAAAAAATTGGTAGTTGTGCTGGCCACATGACACACTCGTTAACTGTAGGCCACAGAAACAAATGACCTTTACATAAAGATCACAAAATCTGAAAGGGAAACTGTCCTTTCTATTTTACTTTCAATAAATTAATTCTTGCTTTATTTTAAATGAAAATTATACTTTAAAAACAATTAATTTTCAGCTAATGACACTTAATGAAAAGGTAATAAAATCAACCAGAGAAAATGTTCCACAGGATGAAATCCTAGACTAAGACTATGAGAACATGGTAGGTTGTATTATTTTCAGCTTCCTTTTCTTTACATTACAATTTGATATTGATCTTTTTTCCCCCAATGAACATGCTTCTAATGAATATTCATGACATCAAAATGCTGAAAGGAAGCAAGATCTCAGAGCTTGTGCCAATGTCATTTGTCAAGACTAAGCTCTAGAAACTAGTACTTCTAGCTGTCCTTTAACAACTACTATACCTCCTAACCTACTTGGCCAACAAAAGTATCAACAATTGCAAGTTACTAACTGAACATCCATTGAAAAAAAAGTTAAGGTAACATGATATTAAATTGGAGAAGAACTTGATGGGCTATACCTCTCATCATTTGTGTGTACAAACAACAAAGCACTCTCTCTCTCTCTCTCTCATATATATATATAATATAATATTTTCCCCACATTCAAAAAGGTGCCGGCATGCCGTACCAGTGCACACCGTCACAAAAAAAAAGCCCTGTATATATATATATTAAAATTGTGACTGTGTAATTAAGCTCCTTGCCTAAATATATCTCATTAACAGCTACATTTCAACAACACTTACTTATTGGGCAGTCACAAAGCACATCTCCATTGTGCTCAAGACAAGTCCCACTATTCATACATGGCTTTGTTACTTGACAAACAGAAGCACTAAGGCTACAATTCTTACCAAATGTGTTGGATTTGCAACTGAATAGATACCAAAGGTTAGGAAAATGTTATTAACATCATTTAGTAACATTAGTTTTTTAAATTAAACCATTAGGACAAATAAATTCAATACACTAGTAGAGGGGACATTTTTTTCTTTAAAAGTGTTTATTCTAGAACTGTCTGGTTTTATTGTATGTGTGATTGGATTTAAATCTCCTTCAATGTAATCAAACTGAAAACTTTCAAAGTGTAGGCTGCCTGTTACATTCAATGTTCCTAAATCTAAGTAATTACCTACCTGCAAAAAAAGTCATTAAACAATTGTAGACAACTAGCTCCATTCCCACAAGGTTGCAGTGCACACTGATCCATCTCCTCTTCACAGTTTTTGCCAGTCCATCCACTAGGGCACTGGCATGTGTAACCATTAATAGAATCATTACATTGACCATTATGGAGACAAGGTTGAGAGTCACAATCATTAATATTGACCTGGAAATAAGACATTTTGTTAGGTGGGTGATTTAAATAGACATATAATAATAAAAATAATAACAATAACAGTAATAAAATAATAACAATAATAATTAACAGCCACTTAAGGGCTAGGGAGCAGCTAAAGAGTGATCACACCTTTCTAAGGCCAACAACCTGTAAGGGCATTATGTATCCAAAACCGTGACCAACCACCCTACTTTTAAAAGCAAAAGCTCAATGAATCTTAAGATGGAGCAAGATAATTTTCATAGCAGGTGAAGATAATCGGACATTTCGTTTTCTCAAGTCAGTGTGGCTACAGCGTAAGAATGTGATGAAACTGTCCCTTAAAGGGTTGTGATCAAATAAGCCAACAGATGTGGGCTCTTCCGAGAGAGAGAGAGATAGAGAGAGAGGTGAAGATCCAGACTTTTGTTCCTAGCCACTGTGTCTTTTCATTGGTGAATGGTTTTTGCTCTGACTTGACTCTTATAACATATAATAGGCCATGTGATGTGTAGTTATTAGTTGTATAGGCTAGAAATACAAAAATATAGCTTACTGAACAATTGTTTCCTGTCCACCCAGCAAGACAATGACATTGATAGCCATGGATAAGATTCACACACTGACCTCCATTCTGACAGGGATTTCTTGAACAATAATTGATCTTACTGTCACAGAAAGAGCCTGAAACAGGAGGGAAAACATGCAGACTATTCAAAGTAATTTAGAATTTATTGAAATTGTGAAATAATAGTGCTTTTTAGAAACATTTATTTCTAACTCATTTAAGTTTCTAATGGTTAGCCCTAAAAATAAATGATAATGCTATGAAAATGTTTGAACTATTAAATATTTTCTTGTAAAAGATGTAGCATGTATTGACTGAAAGGTTTATGTCTATCATACTCAACAAAAAATCCTAGTTTAAGAAAAAAAAAATTAGTCCAGGGTCTTCCTTGGGCTGTTGCACAACTGAAATTGGTGGATTAACGTATACATATTGAATAAAATAATTGTGATATATTTTGCAATGTTTCTCCTTAAGTTAGTATCTACGGTACCTTCATATCCTGTGTTATTACAGTTACAGGTGAAGGAGTTGAGACCATCCAAACACAACCCTCCATTTTTACAAGGAAAGTTCTTACAGTCGTCAGTATTGTGTTGACACTGCGAGCCCTCATAGCCTGCCGTGCACTGACATTGATAGGAAGTAGCCGTGGGGAAACATCTACCATTATTTTGACAGGGATTTGATGCACAGAAATCTTTGGGAACACAGGACTTGGAGGATGAATCTGAAATAAAATAGAAACTGTAACAATACATTTTACATTGAGACCCAAACTTCATCAAGTTTCAAGTCTTTTATCCATCTACTTCTAATTAGGTTTTTAACTTTTTTTTTTATTACTATATGAGCTATAAAAAATTTTTTTCAACTCAAACATTCTGATTAGACTTAAAGTTAGTTTGAAAGTCAACTCTTATTTAAATGACAAAGGAACTGACTATATTGTGTTGTTTCATCACACACACAAATGTATGTAGAATTGATTTCATCTTCTACACAAACTGCTCCTGGTCCACAGTTGACAGAATTGCAGTAAGTTTTACGTTGTTCACAATATGTGCCTTCATAGCCCAGGGCTGTAGCACAGTTACAATTAGATACACCTTGACCATCAAGACAAGTTCCATTATTTCGACAGGGTCGAGCAAAGCAGTCATCTGTTAACACAAAAAAAAATTACTAAAGAAGCTCATTCCATTATGCGAAGAAAAAAAAATTAACTGGAAAATTATCTTGTATTGAATGCTTAGATGCAATTCAACTTCTTAGAAAGAAAAACTTGACAGTTCAAAACACGTTTCATGTAACTAAGCTGCCAGCCATGAGATTGAGATTTCAAATGAAAAATGATTAAATGTAAGCATGCATGTTTTCCTAATACACAGTAATAATGAGAATAGAATTTAGATTATAGAAACAAATGTGTAGTATAGATTGATAATTTCACAACTAATGTTTATGAAAAACTGTGGTATGAAGATACATTTTGTGTGCTATGGTATAAATTGTTTGCTCTTATAATGTAGCGCTATTTGTAATTCACAATAGTAAAACAAATTTCCTCATGGATAATAAAGATTATTATTATTAGTGTTATTTAAAGATGTAAAGTTGATAATATAGATTGTGTTCAGAGCTACCCACCAATATTCAGATTACAGTTGACACCAGTCCAACCATCAGTACAGTTGCAGACATATCTTAGGCCTAATGAGATACAAACACCACCATTGGCACAAGGCTGAGATCTGCAAAGATCTTCTGTTATTTCACATCTGAAATAGTTTAGAATTAGGTTTAAGAAAAAAAAACTGTCATATTAAAAAGCAACAAACTTGAACATTCTTTGTGAAACAGAATTCCTAAAGTTTCAGTATGACTGACCTTTGACCTTTATAACCCTGAAAGCAGTGACACTTTGACATACTGATGAGGTTTTCACAAGATCCACTATTTGAACAAGAATTTGGAGTGCAGGTTGGCAGGATTGTCTCACATGTTGGTCCAGTGGTTCCTGGATGTGAATAGAATTCTATACAATGCCAGAGCTCATACATATACTGGTATATACAAAATCAACAAGGACATTAATATTTTTTGTTTTGTAGTGCTTCTTATTCTACAGTATATATCGTTTGGGCAAAAAAGGTTTTGACTCTTAACCTTTACAGAAGATTATCAGAGTCAAGACAACTGGACAACTAACACAATTATTTTCTATGTGCAATTATATGTCTAGTTTCCAAAAACAGTTGGCATCCTACAAAGCTGCTTATTATTCAGCATCTGCCTGCATATTATAAAACTCTGTAACAAACAAAAAATAATGTCTGTTCTGAATTTTTTTTCTTCTTTTTATGAGACCTTTTTTTCATTTAATTTCTAAGCAAATCTAGTGTTAATTTACTTTATTTTTTCCAATGTTATAACAGTTATTTTCTTACATTCTCAGTAAAATTTTCATTTAATGTTTATTAGAATAAGCTTCTACTCAAGACTTCTACTCAAATTTTGTCTTATGCTCCTTTAGTAGTTTAGTTTGAACTATCCAAACAATATGGCTGCAGAAAATAATTGTAAGCATATCAACAACTTGAAATGGATAGAATTTACAAATTAGAAAATACATTATGGCCATATCAATTAAAAAAAAAAATTATATCTGCTTTTTCCCCAAAACTATTAATTGCAGAAATTACTCAAATTTTTTTTTACCTGGAAGACAGGAACATGTGAAGTTAGCATTGCTGCTGGTACATGTACCATTATTTTGACAAGGTGTTGATTGACATGGATCAAATGCTTCAGTGCAATTTTCACCAGTAAAACCTGCAAGAAAAAATTAATCCCTGTATTTTATGAAAGTTTATGTTAAGTGTGTATCAGACTTTATACATAAGTTAACAAATGTAGATCTTAGTTTTTAGCATACCAATAAATAAAAGTATACATAAATAGACTGATTTGGTACTACTAAAGAAAGCTGTGTATATAATATGTGCAGGGAGAATACACCAAGAAATACTCTCTCTGAATACTAAACAAGATTCATCAATGCCAGGGATAGAGTGAAAGTAACACTAGAAGAGGGTCTAATGCCTCACACATAGTCACAGAGTGCAATTCAGGACTCACACATAGTCACAGACTGCAATTCAGGACTCACACATAGTCACAGACTGTTGGCTATTCAAGCCTCACACATAATCACAGACTGCTATTCAAGACTCATGCATAGTAACAGACTGTCTGCTATTCAAGCCTCACACATAGTCACAGACTGTCTGCTATTCAGGACTCACACAAAGACTGTCTGCTATTCAAGCCTCACACATAGTCACAGACTATCTGCTATTCAGGACTCACACATAGACTGTCTGCTATTCAAGCCTCACACATAGTCACAGACTGTCTGCTATTCAGGACTCACACATAGACTGTCTGCTATTCAAGCCTCACACATAGTCACAGACTATCTGCTATTCAGGACTCACACATAGACTGTCTGCTGTTCAAGCCTCACACATAGTCACAGACTGTCTGCTATTCAAGCCTCACACATAGTCACAGACTGTCTGCTATTCAGGCCTCACACATAGTCACAGACTGTCTGCTATATAGGCCTCACACATAGTCACAGACTGTCTGCTATTCAGGCCTCACACATAGTCACATAGTCTTGTCAAAGCAAATTAGTTAAGTATATAACATTGTGGGGCTCGAGTTCAAAACCTGGTTCAAGCTGTGTTGTGTTTGATGAGCACATAAATACCCCTACTCCCACCTGTCCACAAAAGAGACAAGAGTGGACATGTTATAAGCATGAAAGATACACAATATAAAAGAAATAAACATGAAAAATTAGAGTAAAGGTTATTATATCATAAATAAACGTAACAGTAAAACTAAGATTTGAAAAAAAGATCAAGCAAGGATTGAATATTCAGATCATCATTATAATACACTTCCTAATGCAAGAAAAAAATATGTTTGTAATTTGTTTGTATGAGTCTCTTTAATTAAAAATCTGTTACCGTCATTGCAGACACATGAATAGACATGGGGAAATAAAGAGCGACACATTCCATTCCGACAGCTGTTGAAACAATTGGTTGCTGTATATGAAGAGAGTATGAATACATTTATCAAGCACTATATCTTTAGGGTTGTTTTATTAATATTAGAATTTACATCTAGTATTAAACATCTTTATAATTATAGTAAAATATGCACCTAAATAATAAGGAAACAAAAAGTTTACATATAGATTAGTATCTTATCACTTCAGAAAAAAAATCTATGAACAACAGTGTAAATTTCATAATTCCAAATAAACTTTCGAGCTAATGTTTCAAATATAAAATTATTATCTAACTCACATGTCAAGGTCAAACACTGTGTCACGCTGGTGCTGGCATCACTAAGGGTGACAGTGTCTGAGTCACATGAGATGCAGCTGGTCATACCTTCTTTGTCAGAGTATGTATGTTTGGGACATGGCTTACAATCAACATGTCCATCAATTTCATTAAAATAGCCTACTGGACAAATAGCTAGAAGAAATATCAAATAAACATACATTTGTTTAGTAAACATAGTTATTTAGTAAACATACAATAATTTAGTAAACATACAGTTATATTTAGTAAACATAGTTATATTTAGTAAACATACAATAATTTAGTAAAAATAATTATATATAGTAAATATACAATAATTTAGTAAACATACAGTTAATTAGAAAACACATTTTGTCTCTTAAGTAAAAATAAAATGATTATAACTAATGTAGTAGTTATTGATCAACTTCAAACTTTTATTGTTTTAAGTTCAAGTCTATTAATCTAACATTGAATTCTGTGCAGATACCTCGACATTGCTCTCTTCTATGTGTTCCATTAGATAAGGTCAAATACTTATCAGGACATGCCAAACATGTTGTTGCATTTGCCCAATATGTATTCTTGGGACACAGTTGACACGGGGGTAGACCAGAAGAGGAAAAGGAACCAGAAACGCACTCAGCTGTAATGGAAGTTTCAGGGTATGATTTAGAGTTGTTAGTTTCACTTAATTTAAAGAAAATGTGTAAAACTTGATTCTATGTTCAACGTGTTACCTACCAACACACTCTTTATCCGTAATGGCTCCTTCTGTGTA
This sequence comes from Biomphalaria glabrata, assembly GCF_947242115.1. NCBI lineage: Eukaryota > Metazoa > Mollusca > Gastropoda > Planorbidae > Biomphalaria > Biomphalaria glabrata. The sequence continues at coordinate 22,151,157 of NC_074712.1, forward strand.
TGTTGAAGTATTGGGTGGACATTTAGTACACTGGGAAGCATTAGATCCATTAGAGAATGTACCCCGTGGACATGGGAAACATTTATCATTCACTCTATAAGTTCCTTCCAAACAGCCCACTACAAAAGTAATCAAGTTTAAAACTAGAATTCATATAGTTTCTAAGTATAATAATAAAAAGTAATAACTAAAAACTTCAACTAGTTGTAAAAGTAAATGTATAATGCAAAAATACTATAGGAGCATGAAAGATGCTCTATAAAAATATTAATACTCAAAATAAATTTCATGTAACATCATAATCCCACTTACAGCAATATCCTTCAGTTGCTACAGAATCAACAATTAGCTTGTTTGATGGATCAGGACAGAAGAAACTGAAGTTTTTAGTTTGATTAACAAAAGTAAAATGTTCACACTGCAGAGGTGTAAAGTCACATAAAAGAGGATACCAATGACACAAATTGTTAAAGAAAGGTTCTATAACTGCTGCACAGAAGGCATAACTTGGCCATCCCTGTCTGTCAAAATTGATCAAATACTGGACCTGTATCTAAATACAGAAAAAAAAAGTAAAGCTAACAATTTACTGAGTTAGTACAAAATAGAAAAGCATTACTTTCTAAAATTAGTTTAATACTAATTGGCTAGTTTTATTGTTTTGAAATGTAATTACCATTGATCCAAAATATGTGTGACATTAAGAAACAAATATTTTTATAAAAAAAAAAAAAACAAGTTTAACTTTACGAATGATATTGCTTTATTGTGATGGTATATTTCCCCCCATTGCTTATCTTACTTATCTAGACTTGAACTTCGAGATTTGTATAATTACCAGTTGCTGTTTCTCATCAATATTCATCTGTCCTAACTCTATTTTGGCTGTCTGAGTTGGCTGATTGCTATTTACTTCACAAGGCTTTGTGATATTTTTATACAAATTTAAATTGTTCAGTACATTTTGGATGACACTTTGATAACTAGATCTGCAACTGTTGCTAACATTAGTCCCATTGTAAACAAAATTATACACCATGTGATAACTTGCTCTGCTGGAGTCTGAAGCTAAACAAAAAAAAATAGGCAGAAGTTAATTAAAAAGTAGGATAAGGAAACAAATTATTGCTTCATTAAAGCAAAAAAAATTAGCCACAACCTAATGATAAAAAGTGTGAAAGATTTTATCTGAGCTTAAAATATGACATAAACACACATACAGAATCTCACTAACAGTGTCATTTAAGTATTCTGGAGGTGCTTTACTTCAAAGAAACCTATTTGTTTATCAGCCACTAAAATATACCTTAAGTATAAACATAATCCTTTTAGGTCCATAATGTGCACACTGTATGCCTGTCTTAGCTAATATTTAAAACAGTAATCTTATAAATATAGAAAAACTAACTTTATATTTAAAGCCAGCACTATTAGGTTTCTGTTTATAGAATAGATATTTCCTAAGATAAGATAAGACACTGTTTATAGAATAGATATTTCCTAAGATAAGATAAGACACTGTTTATAGAATAGATATTTCCTAAGATAAGATAAGACACTGTTTATAGAATAGATATTTCCTAAGATAAGATAAGACACTGTTTATAGAATAGATATTTCCTAAGATAAGATAAGACACTGTTTATAGAATAGATATTTCCTAAGATAAGATAAGACACTGTTTATAGAATAGATATTTCCTAAGATAAGATAAGACACTGTTTATGAGTTCAAAGATTAAAGAAGAGTGCAACATTTCAAGTGTCAACACAGGCCCAACATTGACCTACAGATTTTGTCACATCTAACACAGCTGTCAATTTAAGTTCTGTGCACATATTTTCATTCATAGTTTTCCTTTGAGTCTAAACTTTAAGGCCATGAGCCTTTAGTAACAAATCTTCAACTTTTTTAGTAGCCATTTTGAGCTGATCTTTAAAGCATTTTGGAGTTGCTTAACTTAATTTTGTATTGTCCTTCTTGAAGAGCAACAAAAAATTGCTTTTGGCATGTGGTCATTGGTCATTAGAGATAGGTTTTAAAGCCAGGTTAGCTATCTTACAATAAGTAGTGCCTCTCAATAAGTAGTGCCTCTCAATAAGTAGTCTCTCCATTGGCTACACTGACATTCACCTGAATATAATGACTTGCAGTATAGTCTTGCAATCCTATAACCAGAAATATGCAAAAGCTCTTTTAATGGAAATATTTCTGAAACCTTAAATGCTTTCTATTTAGCATACAGGTCTCAGAGCCATAAAGAAATTCCATTTAGAACAAATGCTTAATAGACATGGATATTTATAGAGATTCTTTCCAGATAGCTTAAAGTTCAGATAGCTATCTATTTCTTCTGATGATGACAGATGATTGGATATTATTCTCTATAAATATATAAAATGATTTACTACATTAAGAGAAATGTCATTCACAGTAATTTGCGTAAATTACAGTGGGAGATTTTTGAAAAATTACTTCTGATGTTTTTAGACTGATGTCTAATGAAACAGTAGCGTCTGCAGTTTTATTGACAGCATTTTTATAGTATGTGCTGTAGTTTGACAGTAAGAATTACTTTAAAAAGACTAATTCAAATGTTAGAGCTGTGGCATACCCAAAGAAACTTTAACCTAAATATTTTTTTCCAGCTAAATCATTTAGGAGGCAAAGTGGCTGAGTGGTAAAGTGCTTGGCTTCCGAACCAGGGGTCCCAGGTTCAAATCCTGGTGAAGACTGGGATTTTTAATTTCAGGATCTTTGGGCGCCTCTGAGTCCACCCAGCTCTAAATGGGTACCTGACTTTAGTTAGGAAAAAGTAAAGGTGGTTGGTCGTTGTCCTGGCCACATGACACCCTCGTTAACTGTAGGTCAATTAAACAGATAACCTTTACATCATCCACCCTATAGACTACAAGGTCTGAAAGGGAAACTAAATATATCATTATATACTTTTGTTGATAAGAAATGTGCTTAAATTTCATAAATAAACATATGGATTATGAAGGCTTTTAATAATTTTGATTATCAAGAGTTATAAATCTCAAGAAAATGTATGGATTTATTTCAGTCAGAGGCATATATTCTTCAAAACAATGAAAAAGAAAATGTTACCTTTGTCAATACATTTGACATCAGCATCTGGTGTGAATGGTTGACCAGGACCAGAACAGCTAATAGTTTGGGATGTTTTAGTGATATCACTATACAGACCATAGCCATTTTTACAAGTGATGGTGCAAGTGTACCCTGGACCATTAGTTGTACAGTTAGGTGTACCAGTAGTACCAGTCAGATTCTTTCTTAGTGAAAAAGGACTACAAATGTCGGCTGAAAAAAGAGATGTGCTTATTATATAAGTAATATTTAGTTATTGAAAAACAACAACAATACCAATAAGAAACAAATATGTTATTAAAATAAAAGGGCGCTACACTTAGATTCTGCAGAAAACAAACAAACAAACACACATATAATATAGAAAGACATATGTATGTATGTATTAATGTATGTATGTCCCACATTGAAATCAAAACCATTTGACCACTCCTGATAAAACTTGGCATAAATGTTCCTTAGATCATGGCAGAGACCATTGCATATGTTTAATGTCCCTCCCACAACAAGGGGGCCCTAAAAATAAAACCTAAATTTATCTCTATTAAAGAAAGAAAATTTTTAACAAATTGGGTAAACCTGTTTTCACAGTATAAAGGATTCAATTATGTATATGGCTAAACCAGTAAATCTATTTTCATACTCTACTTTTATTTTTGTGGCAAAATTTTAAAATGTGATGGGAACATAAGCCTAGTAACACAAGCTTAGATGTGCCCACTAAAGTAGGACCTTGGGACAGGACCAAAGTAACAGCAAGCTTAGATGTGCACACTAGTGTAGGACCTTGGGACAGGACCAAAGTAACAGCAAGCTTAGATGTGCACACTAGTGTAGGACCTTGGGACAGGGCCATGGTAACAGAAAACATATGGTTAGGAGGGGGAAAAAAAGTCTTTTTTAAAAACGCTAATCACTTAATAAATGAACTTACGCTTGTAGAAAAGTCCAAAAATACAAGAGGCTGAGTTACCAGCTTCATCTGTGACGAAGGCTTGTAAAGTTTGGTAATGGGTTGGTGGGAATGAAGGGGACAGCATTCTGTTTGGGTCAAAAGTGTAGGAAGGGCTAGAAAATGTAACCACTAGTTGGCTAGCTGGAGTGATGTTGTCTGACACCATGACATTGCTAGCATTGAAGTTGGTTGTGATCAGGTTGGAAGAGTTGGTAAAATTATATTCATAGGAAGGACAAAATATGTTTGGTGGAACGTAATCTGTTGACAAATTAAAAAAACAACTAATATTAAGTCTTACAGCTTCTAGCTAAAACATTTGTTTTCTAATAATCAACTTTTTAAAAATTGTCTCTTTGACAAAATTAGAGTCATTGTATCACAAAGATAAAACTTTTAAAAATATAGTTTTATTCCAATCTTGGACAATTAGCACCAAAAAAAAAAAATGCTCAAATTCAATCAAACTTTTCAGAAATTTTTTTTTTTTTAATTGAAATCAGTTTAGATTACTTCAAAACTGTTCTGTTATGGCATATCCAAATATAGTATGTAACTGTACCTCGTCCAACCACTGTTATGTTACAGGATTCTGTGTTGCTGTCATGATCCCAAACTGTATATGTAAAACTCTTTGTGTCACTACTTCTCTGGATGTAGTAGTTACTGGAGGGGTATGCAGGGCTAACAGTAATTCTCTTGATGCCACCATTATCTTGGTAAATCAGCCTAGGTACAATACTTGAAAGTGACTGACCAGTATTGGCTACCAGCCTGCTGGTGGGACAGTTACTTATAGTTGGCTTTATTACATCTGAAAAGTTTATAGCATCAAGGGAATATCAAATGAAACTCAATTTTGGAGGTTAGTTAGAGTACAGCACAAGATGATATCCTGTTTATTGCCAGCTCTATATTGAAATGATTAAAGTGCAAAGTAAACTTAATTCTTACCAACACAGCGTGGTAAAGTTGCATTATATTTAGGGACTCCAGAAGAATCAAACATGCAAGACAGAGGCCATGGAGGCTGCAGTTCATAGCCAGGATTTTTACAAGCAAAGAAGACATTTTGACCTTCTCTGTAGTCACTAATGTTTTGATACCCTAAATATGGCTGACCAGGGTCACTACACTGTACACCTACATAGTTAAATATAAATAAAATTATCTATACACATTTTTATAAGACTAAAAGGGCATAAATATTAGATCATACATATAAATTCATATATAAAAGGTCAGACATGATGAAAAGTCATGCATAATCATCCCCATAGTGAAATCAAGTAGAAGTGTCTTTTGAGAAATAAAAAATGAGGCAAGTCTTTTAAAACTCATACATTAGAAAGCCATCTTGGTTGTCAAGGTTATCTTACCAAACAATAATGGGTACCTGATCATGTGGTTTGCAATTCAGACTGTCATCACAATGGCCCTGAGTTCAAACCCTACCCCCTGCCCTCATTCCCTGAATTCCTGCAGGATATTTGGACTAGGATAACCATTGATCATTGTAGGTATGTGCCAAAACTTGTTAAAAAATAAATTAGGAGAGCACAGAGTAGTTCAAGGAGTCCTGATGGAAACAGAGATTTACTCTAAATTTGAGAACGTTTCCATTTGAACTCAAATGGGTGCCTGGCATCTCTCAAGGAAAGTAAATACATATCTTATCTAATAAACTACAGATATGATGGCTTCTACTCTACATGAATCACTGACAAGCATGTCTCTGGAAAATAAGTGAACTTCCATAAGTTCTTAAAGAGTCACCATTTGTTTGCAATGGAGCACAATTCATTATTGATAAGCAATGCAGACATTGACATTTAGTAAATGAAGTAAATAAAAAATTTGCTTTTTATCTTGGATCAAATTTTCATGGACCATTCATAGAAGAAATAAGAAGAGTAATATGCATTGAAAGAAAACATTTTACACACATAGCAAAACATTGTTCTATACATCCATTCCTGCAACCACACAATCACTAGTGATACCTACAACAACTAAAACACTAGTGATACCTACAACAACAAAAACACTAGTAATACCTAAAAACACACAAATACTAGTGATACCTAAAAACACACAAACACTAGTGATACCTAAAAACACACAAATACTAGTGATACCTAAAAACACACAAACATTAGTGATACCTAAAACACACAAACATTAGTGATACCTAAAAACACACAAACACTAGTGATACCTAAAAACACACAAACACTAGTGATACCTAAAAACACACAAACACTAGTGATACCTAAAAACACACAAACACTAGTGATACCTAAAAACACACAAACACTAGTGATACCTAAAAACACACAAACACTAGTGATACCTAAAAACACACAAACACTAGTGATACCTAAAAACACACAAACACTAGTGATACCTAAAAACACACAAACACTAGTGATACCTAAAAACACACAAACACTAGTGATATCTAAAACCACTAGCACCACTTACAGCCAGACAAAGCACTCATGCAATCAAACTACAAAGTCCTGTACCTGTACAAGACAAGTTTCCAAAATCCCAAGTGCCTTGAGCAGTGCATTGGACTGTAGCATTCCTAGTTAATGTGCTCATGCCACTTAATGTGAAGTTTCCATTGCAACTAAAGATAAAACTATCCCCATAATAATAGGAAGTTAAACTTGAGTATTGGCTGCCAGGCTCATCTTTGGGTTTCCCGCAAGATATTACTAGGTCAAAAGAAAAGTGGAGCATTTGTTCAAAACAACAACAAAAAAAAAAGCAACTACTTTTGAAAGATACAAACAATAAGTAGATAAACTGCAAATATCAAATACAAACAATAAGTAGATAAACTGCAAATATCAATTACAAACAATAAGTAGATAAACTGCAAATATCAAATACAAACAATAAGTAGATAAACTGCAAATATCAAATACAAACAATAAGTAGATAAACTGCAAATATCAAATACAAACAATAAGTAGATAAACTGCAAATATCAAATACAAACAATAAGTAGATAAACTGCAAATATCAAATACAAACAATAAGTAGATAAACTGCAAATATCAAATACAAACAATAAGTAGATAAACTGCAAATATCAAATACAAACAATAAGTAGATAAACTGCAAATATCAAATACAAACAATAAGTAGATAAACTGCAAATATCAAATACAAACAATAAGTAGATAAACTGCAAATATCAATTACAAACAATAAGTAGATAAACTGCAAATATCAAATACAATTAATAAGTAGATAAACTGCAAATATCAAATACAAACAATAAGTAGATAAACTGCAAATATCAATTACAAACAATAAAATAAAAACATAATGGTATTAATGTCTCATGAAGAGAAGTTGTTCTTATTTATTAATATCAAGATATGAAGAGAAAACTTACATCCACATTCATAGTCACTAGGGCTACCATCAAGTTTATATTCCCCATTTATAAGAGAGCATCTTCTTTTTCTAGTAAAAGCAGGGGACTTGGAACCTGGAACAGTGCAGCGGATAATAATTTCATCTCCGAAAGAAATGTTGCCTAAGCTCTGTGAGATATTACCTGGATTGACCAGATTATTTGGCACAGGATCAATGGCACATGTGGCTTCTGAAAAAAAGAAATATTTTATTGTAGTATTTTACATTCAAAAGTTAATAACAAGCAAGTATGCTATCATTGCAGGCTTTCATTACTATGAGAACTACAATCTTACTGGAACACATGATGTTTGGTCCAAGCCATGTTTTGTTTTCACTACAAGTTAAGAAGTCAGAACGAGGATCCTGAAGCTTATAACCAAGGTTACATCTGTAGCGCACAGTGTCATTGAAGCGATAACTTGTCTTTCTGGTCAACTGATTAGAGTTGAGAATGATGGGAGGCAGAGGGCATACAACAGCTGAGGAAGAAATACATAATTTCATTCATTTTTATAAACCCATGTTTTTAACATTCTATCTTCATATTTAGCTTTGGCAAATTAAAAACATGACCAAAATACCTCTCAGAAAAGGTTATCAAAGAATATTACAAATCATGTGTAAAGATTGCACATTACCAACACATGAATGGTTTAGTCTGTAGACATCACCAGGCAAAAGTCCAGTCTCAGAAGATGGTATCCTATATCCCTCAGTACCATCACTAGTGAACAGAGAATAGCCTGCTTGACAGGTACATCTATAGGAGCCATTTGCATTGATACAGTTTTGTTGGCATGGAGACTGTTTGCACTCATCAATATCTACAATGAGAAAATAGAATAAGGTGAGCCAAGTTTTGGAAACAATTATTTCAGTGATTAACTGCTATTTCCTTTAAATACAAACATTTTGGTCAAACTAGAATACCATAATATAAACATTTTATAAATACAAAACATTGGTAAGATTTATACTTAAGCAGTATTATAAAATTTTTAAAAATTTGATGTATATATTAAAAATGTTCCAATCACATTTTCATCAACAATCATCACAAAAATCTTTTTTTATAGATATTTTCCTGAACAAAAAAAAATTTTTTTTTAACAATGTTGTTATCATAAATGTATACATTTATAAATACTTATTACATTACTGAAAAAAGTTAAAAGGTAAATAGAAAACTTAATTATTAAGTAAATTCAAACAAAATTTCCATTTCAAGGTAGGATTATGGTAGTGTGAATGATTCTAGGATTAAGATAATGTTATCCATAAATTTAGAATGCAATAATACTGTTGACAAATATGAATACAATAATTTTGAAGGACAATTTCAATCAATATTTTGAACAGAATTTTTAAAAACTATTTGGAAAGTCTGAAGGTATACAATATAGTAATTGAGGTAGGCTATAATTAAAATATCAGAGATTATTTCCTGCACACTGGAGGGGCATGATTAATACTAAATATAGTTCTACTTAAAAAAGCAGAAAAAAAGGTTTGACTACTGTAAAATAAATAATGGTACACTAACCTGTACACTGAGAGCCTTGAAGTTGATAACCAGGAAGACAATCACAAGTGTAGCTTCCAGGAGTGTTGGTACAGATCTGTGCACATGGATTATTCTTGCATTCATTGATGTCTAAAGATACATAGAAAAGAAATATTTATAAATAAAGAATTCAGCTAAATTTAAAATAAAAAATGTAAATACTAAAAGATGAGCCTTCATCATCCACTAATGAATTCCAAATTAACAGCAGGTAAAGACTTTGTCTTCAATAGTTACTGAAAAATTTTTCTCAAAAATATTGTTGAAAAACAAAGTGACCAGAAATTTCTAAAGAATTCAATATACATAATGAAAACAATTGAAATCATTATTTACTAATAAAAAAACAAAAAAAAAAAACCCTCTTTGAATAATGTTAACTTGTGACTTTAAAACTTACTCAAAAGAATTTAGAATGTATTATTAATATAAGTTCTTTTAAGAAGATAAAAAGTATTTTATGCTGCTCATAGTAGATGGAAGGTAAGGTATGTTAAAGTACAGAGGTCAATGATGATTACCTTGACAGGAATAAACAGGAGAAAACTGTCTGTCTACACCACAGGTCATTGATCCGTCTCCGGATGGAAATATTTCATAGCCTTGTTTACAGGTCAAAGTTATTTTATCCCCAATGAATGCTATATTTGATGTGACCATTTGTTCATTTGTTAAATTGCTGAACAGACATGTCAAGCCTGCACACACACACAAAAAAAGAAGAAAACAAAAAATATGTTCATATAAAAACAGAAGATAAAGACAAAGAAAAATTAAATAATGGACAAGAGATGGAATATGAGTAGAAATAAATGGACAATATTTGACAAGAGGAGAAACCATCAATGTAAATTATGATAAAGCTTTTGTGGAAAAAATTGACAGACTTCTTAATTGATACGTTTTAAAGAGTGGATCACATGCATAAGTGTAATTGTAATATAACTAGATGTGGCAATGTATGTATGTATGTAGCTTAATGTGGTAACATTTATCACTGGTATTACACATTTTTATGTCAATGTATTGTGAGCTGGCGATCCTAGATTTAATTTTTATATATTTTTATCTGTATTTTAAGTTTTGTAAACTATCTAGGCTAGTGCTGAGTGCATGCCTGTCTCCCGCCAGCTCTTTTACTTTAGAAGTTAGTTTGTATGAGTCATGACCTGGCTCTATAAATAGAAAGGGTGCGATCAGTTCTTTCTTTTTCCGGTGTTGACCGTTGGTCAGTGTGACCCTGTAGAAGTAATAGTTGTTTAATTGTTGTGCTTATATTCAGCTGGGACCGCCTGTAAGTTGAGAAATTGTTTTGTTTTTACTTGATATATTTTAATTAGGATTGATTGTTGTTAGATTGCTGTTAGATTGTTGTTAGATTGTTTAGATGTAAACGGATTAGTGCCGTGCATCTCAGGCTAATTACTTAGTTAGCCATTGTCTATGATGGAACCGGAAGGTCCATTAAGCTGGATAGCGTCACCCCTTCCCCCCCCCCCCTTAGCTATCCCTAATAATCCCCTTATTGTTTTTCTATACTATGTCTATTTGTAAATATTTTATTATCTTATGTTTCTTATGTATTTTTATTAATATTTTATTGTTAGGATAACCGCTCTATTAAGTTGGCAATTTGTCCTACTTTTTAAATGTAAAAGATGGCTGCGCCCTAAGCATCGCTGTCATGGCGGCCTTTGTAGAGCCAAATCTAGCTTATATTTATGGTAGTCTAGCCTGACCTGTGTTGGTTGTGGCTTAGAAACTCATGTATTGCTTTTATTAGCTACATGTAGGTAATTGAAATTACCTCATGCTTGTATTGGGAGTATGCGCTAGACTAGGTCTAGACCAGTCTAATTCAAGTAGTTCATTATTATTTTATTTTTGTTATCTGAATATTGTTTATATTTGTAATTGCAGGCTATAATTCCTGTCCTTACATCTACTGCTGTCCTTACATCTACTGTATGCTGTCGTTACGTCTACTGCCTAACTGTGCGGTAGTACTGTCATTACTGCCTACCTGTCGTTATTAGTTCTGCTGTACTGTTGTGTTTAGTGTTGGTAGTGGTATAGGTTGATTAGTTGTTTATTTCTAAGTTCATTTAGTTGTTTCTGTAAAGTTTTTTTTTTTTCGTATTCATCTATATCTATATTTTTATTGCTTTGTAAGTTTGTTGTAAATAAAGTATATAATAGTTTTGTTTTATAAATTTAGTTTAGTTTGTTCTTTTAGTTAGCTAGTTTAGTTTAGTTTAATTGTGCTGTCTGGTTGCTTAGGCGACTCTAGCCCCTTGGTCGTAGACTGAGGTGTCACAGATTGAGCCCACCCAGTAGCGCAAACATCTGCCTACTGTATAAAATTTAATGTTGAGCAGCAGTAAGAATAGGTCCTCCCACTTGCGCCTGCCTGACCTGCTCACAGTATGGTTATTAACAATGGTTAATAACAAATACCACAAAGGGATCTTAACAAAATTTTGTGTAGTATTAGAATACACTGTTGACAAGATAATACATACGTTGACAAGTTGGAACTATTCCTTTCCAATTAAAACTTGAGTCACAAAACAGAGTTGTCTGACCAATAAGATCATAACCTTCGTTGCAGGAATAGCGTATCACAGAGCCAAAAGATGTTCCAGAGCCTATTATGGTCTGATTACCATTAGCTGGTGGAGCTGGAGGTGGAGGACACTGTGTTGCTGTAGACATACAAAAGTTAGACTGGTTCAAACTATTAAAATACTGCTTCCTTACTCATTTTTTACTCAATTAATTTAACAGTAAGCTGGGTAAGATATTGTTTCAAAATTTGATTTTTTAAAACCAGAAACAGAAAATTATTTTATCAACAATATTAACATATGTTCTATTCTTTTAATAGCTTACCTTGACATGTTGGTATTGGAGACCACTTTCCATCAGAGCCACATGTCACTGAATCAGGTCCTTGAATTGTAAACCCAGAATAACATCTATAGGTGACTGTATCTCCAAATGCCAAAATACCAGTAGAGTTGAAAACATAGCCATTGCTGAGATTGGGTGCCACTGGACAATACACTCCTATGTAGATAAACATACATAGCTGAAGTTCAAGATGAAATGCTAGGAAACTGTAGGATAACAATGAGAGAATATCTCTTACTTTGACAGCTTGGAGTTGTCTGCACATTCCATGCTCCATATGCTCCACAAGTCAGTTTGACTGAAGTTTTATTTCTATGTTCCACTTGATAAAATTGACTGCCAGTCTGACAAGTAACATTAAAACTAGCCCCATAGTAGTTACCCAGAGCTCCTTGGATCAATGTTTCACTGCTAAGGTTCAGCTTAGGGCAATCTAACAATCAGAGATCATCATTCAAACTAGTCACATTTTTTGTACTTGTAAGGAAATATTCAGAAATTTAATTTTACTTTTGAATAAAAGCATAAACAAATTGTTAAAATAAGAATCAAATAAAAAAATTAGGAAACTTAGTAATTAGGTTTGTTTAACGGGGACACGACAATTCGTTCACTGACATTTCGTTCACCGACAAATCGTTCACGACTTTTCGTTCACGCGACTATTCGTTCACCAGACATTTCGTTCACCCGACAAGTCGTTCAGGCGATTATTCGCTCACGGACTATTCGCTCACGGACAACTTGTTCACCGACAACTTGTTCGCCGACAGTTGGTTCACGACAAATTGTTCACGCGACAAATCGTTCACTAACAATTCGTTCACAGACAAATTGTTCACAGACAAATCGTTCACTGGATATTTCCAAAAACAAAAAATTGCTAGAGATCGGGCCTGATCCGAAATTCTTTGTTAATTTTTGTTTGTTTGTTGTTAATATTTTGTTAACGAGGAATGTATGTGATAAAAAATTATACTGAAAAGAAAAAAGAGATCTTACAAGCAAGCTGAAACATTTAAAAGGGCCCTCACTTTACTATAGGTAACATTTTTACTTTCAACATGTAGGCCTTCTTTTACACTCATGTCCATCATGTAGTCTTGTTCGACCGACCCATATTTGCTTATCTTCTTAATAGCGGTCCAGATGTTTAATTAACATACCCATTTTATTGATATCTTGTTAACAAAAACAAATCTTATCTTATATAATACAGACGTTTCTTTAAAAAAGAAGATGATTACGTCCTACACGTCATGCATTCTGCCAAGTCACTTGTTTTCCTGGCTAGCTCAGACACACTAGTATTTTTTCCACAATCCTTTTAGTGTTTTTACGAGAGATAATTTAGATTTTTAACAATGGTACTAGATTTGGTACAATATATGGTTTCACTGTTCAACTCTGAACGTCACATACTATAGATACAGATCTAAGGTTAATACTTATCAATTAAGACATCTAAGAAAAAAGAAAACTAATTACATATACAACACTAGGAAATATTTTGGTTCCCTATCAAAAAAATATAATTTATCGCAATACAACAAAATAAAATTGTTTCAATAAATTTGTTATTGAGGTCCAAGCAATCAAATTAGTCTACCAATGGGTGGTCACATATAGAAACAAGTTAATTAAAATAAAAATAAAATAAAACTTCTTTTAAACTTGATGGAAAGTACTATACTAGTGCCTAGTAGATATTTTCAATGTAGACAGATTGAACAAGTGTATAGGCAATGTCCAATAAAGTTTTATTACTTCCAGAGGAGCCAGTCTGTCTAGCCCTCCACTAGGTGTTAACTAGAGTAGCCAGATGAATGGGTAGATTCCCGGTAGATGAAAAAAAAGAGGGGGGTGTAAAGGTAGGCTATATTAAAGGTGAAAGTAAAAATGTTACCTATATTAAAGTGAGGGCCCGTTTACATTTTTCAGCTAGCTTGTAAGATCTCTTTTTTTTATATTTTTTTTTTTTTTAAGTATAATTTTTATCACATACTGTTCTCATTAACAAAATATCAACAACAACAACGAAATTAAATAAACTCGGATTTGACCTGATCTCTAGAATTTTTTTGCACTTGGAAATAATAGCTACAAAAGTTTTAATGTAAATAAATTAAACACGCGACGAGAATATATAATATTAACAATATGTTACTATCCAGTGAACAATTTGTCTGTGAACAATTTGTCCATGCCGTGAACGAATAGTCGCGTGAACGATTTGTCGTGAACCAACTGTCGGTGAACAAGTTGTCGGTGAACAAGTTGTCCGTGAGCGAATAGTCCGTGAGCGAATAGTCGCGTGAACGCATTGTCGGGTGAACGAAATGTCTGGTGAACGAATAGTCGCGTGAACGAAAAGTCGTGAACGATTTGTCGGTGAACAAAATGTCAGTGAACGAATTGTCGTGGAACCTTGTTTAACAGATTATTTATAGATGCTTCTTCAAATGGCAAGTGAGCATAATATAAGAAGGACAATTAGCTAGTGGTAAAAATTGTTCTAATAGTGAGTAGCAAAGATTCTATGTGTATTATTCATTTTTGATATTGATATATATTTTGATTTAAATTTAAATTGCATCCCAACTTGTTCCATAAATATTTATTTATACATAATGTAATAGAAAAGATTATTTGTCTTCAAGAGATTATAGTCGATTTTAGGGCTACTCTATGGAAACCCCATTCATAGCTGATAAAATTTTAAACTAAGAGCTTTAGACAGCATGAATTTTGAAAAATTCTCAATGCTTCTGTACTTTGTAGTGCAAGAGTAATACTATGCCCTTTTATTAGACCTATTACTACACACTAACATAGGTCTGTAATACATTACCTAATGAATAAGTCAAATTGAACCCAGCTGATCTCAGTGTTGATGAAGACAAATATGTTACAGTAAATGTTCCATTATTGATTCTTGTCAGCCCTGGAGCATTGGATACTGAATAGTTTTGTAAAACTCTTTGTTGGTCATCCAGAATCTAAGAAATAAAGTACATCCTTTGACTTTTCAGTAAAAACTAGCATGTATGTGAAGCTGCATGTTATATAGCTAAAAATATTCAATTAAAACATTTTATCAATATGATTTATTGAGGCATTGTTATTGTTAAATATTTGTGTTTTTTTTTCTTTTTAAGGTTTTATTCTTGTAGTAATCTTGTTTAATACAACTAAGTAAATGTTTATATATAATATCAAATTAAAAGCACTGTGATATGCTCTGGACTTACTTTCAAGACATCAGAGGAAACCAAACTCATTTTTTCAAATCTGATAGTCACAGGGACACCAGCTGTAACTTGAAACTTACAGGTTAGTCCATTGGTGTATTCAAAACTTATATATCCAGTGGACTGTGAAATGACTATGTCACAACCTATGACAAATTTATATTTATAAATTATAAAAACAAATAAGTTATTTTTAAAAATGTTTTGAAATGTCTAAACACAAACATCGATTCTTTAAAGAAATAGAAAACAATGTAATTGAAATTATATTTAATTATGTTTCTCTTATTTCAGGAAGCATTAAAGATTAGAGCTGAAAAGAAGGTTGATAAATTTGCTTAAGACAATGCCCCATTAAGAATTACCTTGTCTATATTGAATCTTAAGACCCCTGTTTCTGCTCCCTTGAATTGTCTGTAGAGATGTGTACAAGTTTCGTGTTGTTGATACTATAATACCATTGCCTTTGTATGTTCCTTCCAATTTTGCAAGTAAAGGGCTAGCAACATCATCTCCATCTCTAAATATGGCTGTAGACCCAGGAGGCAAGTCCAAATCTAGAATCTATTTTTTTACATAGAAAAAATATTATAATTACTAAAATAACATATCTTATATTAGCTATCAACCTATTAAATATACAAGCTTTAATTCTGAATATTTAGGATTTATAGTCAAATTCATTTCTTTAGCAAACAAATGCTCTAGGTAAACTTGAACTACTGTACCTCATATTAATATGAGAAGATACGTAAGAATGACAATACATTAACTAAATGGATGGTATTTATATAGAAGTACAAATATTGTAGTTGTAAGACTTTCATACCTCTAAAGTGACAATTTGATGTGGATTTTCTGCTTGTATAACATAAATATAATCTTGGTTACCCAATTGGTAATGATTATAAAATGGAAACTCAAACACTTGCCAATTATTTGTAGCATTCAATATATTGACAGCCTGAAGGTTAGGATATTTTACTAGAAGAAGAAATAATTAAAAAGTAAAACAATAAATCTAAAAAAAATTGTACCTAATAAATCTACAAAGGGAGATATTTATTTATCAACATTAGTAATACATTAAAAAGAGGCATCAATATCTATTATAAATATTCATTTTGTTCCCTTTTTCAACCTATCAGTGAAGCCATAGTTTAGTCTGAACTCCCTATTGTAATTACATTGCATTACAGCATAGACAGAGCTGGTGTGTAATGCCAGATAATGTCCAATATTAATTTGTTCAGCTTTTGCCAATGATTAAGACCATGAAATTATATACATAAGAATTGTTATCTAAATTAATTGTTTAAGTGACTTAAAACAAATAGTAGAGAATTTAAATATATCTATGCATGAAAACTGAAAAAGATTAGCTAATACATAAAATAGTTTATTTTGTCCCCATGTAAAACTCACCTTGGTTAACAGTAAATTGAAATTTTGTAATGCTGCCAGCATTGTATGATCTTAATTTGACTATCATCACATTATTAGAACTGTAAAATAATTGAGGTGAAGAAAGACGCCCACTTAGACGCTCTAGCTCTACAGAGTTACTCTCAGTAAGACCTCCTTCTAGAAGTATCACTTCGTCTTTACCATCTTCTAGTTCCATAGAATCAATCTGCAAGAGAAGTTGTGCATAAACAGATGTGTATTTTATCACAAATGATCAATAGTTATGTAATTATTTGACTAACAAACTTAGTTCGATTGGAATTCTAGTGCACCTCACAAGGGAAATAACTCCCTTTTCACAGCTATTCAAACAATTTAGCACACACACAAAAAAAAAGAAAACATTTCCTTTTAAACAAAAATTCATTTCTGTGCAAGAAGAAAAAAATCTCAATTTTATTTTCTACAAAACATTCACATCAGTATCTGCATTGTCTGTTGTTCTCAATAAAATTATTATGGGTAGACATCATTATCCACACTTATTATAACATTATACATTATATTTAGCTTACCTCTATATTATCATGTTGTTATACCGGTATCACCTATAGTTCTACATAATAACATGACCTTTAGTTATTTATAATCATTTCTATATTATAACATTATCTTTTATTCTATATTATAACATTATCTTTTATTCTATATTATAAAATAACCTTTAGTTCTATATTATCAGTTTTGAATTATAGCATCACCATTAGTTCTATATGATAACATTACCTTCAACTCTAAATTATAGCCTAGTTCTCCTTCAAGTCTCCATGAGCATTCAAGGTTGATTAGATTAGTCATACCCTGCATTGGGTAGGAATAGGTTGAAGGTCCTGACACTTTATAGACATAATGACATAGATTTGCTGGAATAAATGGAAAAATGAAGCTTAAAAATCAAACAAATAAGACAAATTCAATGCTATCAGAACTTTTTAAAAGGATTCTAAAGAGTATACTTTCACTTACGGCAATCAATTTCATCAGAACTATCTCCACAGTCATCAAACAGGTCACACTTTAGGCTTGGATTGAGACATTGACCATTGTTGCAATGAAAACTTCCTATACACAAAGAAGCAAACAATAAATATCCTATACACAAAGAAGCAAACATTAAATTTCCTATACACAAAGAAGCAAACAATAAACTTCCTATACACAAAGAAGCAAACAATAAATTTCCTATACACAAAGAAGCAAACAATAAATTTCCTATACACAAAGAAGCAAACATTATACAATACTGTTTTATTTTTACTCATTAATTTAGCCAATAAAAAATATTTTTAATTGAAAATTTGTTTCAAATTTATAAATAACTTATTTTGTATATAGTATGGATTGTGTGATATTAAGTCTTACCAACAGAACAGACTGGTCTTTGACAAATGTAGGGAAATTTACTTTCACAAGGACTAAACTTCCACTTGTGTAGCCCTCTTTGATCTTGTAATAAACTCACACAGTCTCCATCCTGAAATACAGGTTGATCTATATACCAGTGCCCCACCCACATTTGGGCATCAGCCATCCCATTGAAAGACATGTTTCTGATATTATTTGGAAGGAATCCAATGCGGTTGGCACCTGTAGATGTCAAATAAATATAACTGATGAAAATATGTGCAAACAGTACAGACCTAACAATTGTAAACAGATGAGAATGGGAGATAATCTGTCACAAAGACATTATGATTTGTGGAATATGAGACAATCATTGGAGACATGCTGCAATGTGTCTAGTCCAACACACAAGAACATGGTGGTGCCACTAGGAGCATTGTTGGATTGTATTTTGTTAAAAATAATATATTCACTAATGAGTCTTTAGCAGAAATTAGTTAAATGGAACAAGTTTCAACAAGTTCTTTGCTTGAATCATTATATATAGTCTACTTTAGACCTAGACTCTAGATTATTATAGATCTACAACACACAGGATTAAGATCCACTGAAAAGCAGCTCCAAAGATGTTTTTGTTAACATTTTAAAAATTAATCTGAATTTAGGTCGGATTATGATGTTAATCCGAAATATTTTTAACTTACCAATCCAAAACTGGGCAATGTTTGTTTTCGTACCAAAGTTGCCAACATCTTCATTTTCCCAATAGTCAATGGGAGCAGCCAAAGAAGCTCCGTAGCTGTTAGGAGTTACAGTGAAAAGTAATTAGATCTGGATCTAGTCTCCATCTTATTTTATTTCTACTCTGACTTACTTTAGCCAATTTAAAATTAATCTGCATTTAATTCATTATCTTGATCCTAGATATAGAGATAGATTCGAGTAGGCTACCTTTTGCAGACACGATCAGCTGTTGTCCAGGAGACAGGATCAGAATAAAGTTTATAGCACTTTTGACCGATTAGAGTCCAACCTGAAATAAGCAAAATTATTTATCTCTTGTAGGCCTACAGCATCTAGTCTAGACAAAATCTACTTATCAGTTTTCAATAGCATTTAATTCATTAACAAAGAAAAAACTTTCTTGAAAATTGCATAAACCTAATTAGATGTATCCCCTACACTCAACTCACCTACTTGACATTCCAACTTTATATCTATCTGTATTGAATAAAGGAATAAAACATTATTTTAAAGTCTAGATTTCGATTTACTAGCAAATAAACAAGTTAAGTGCGTAGAAAGGGTAGAAGAAGATAATTACTTAGGCCTATGGGCCGCCGATTTGGGCTTTCCAGGATTGAAGGGGTGATTTTTTCCCTTTGTACACAGAAACATACACACACACACTATATATATATATATATATATATATATATATATATATATATATATATATATATATATATATATATATATATATATATATAGGCCTATATATCACTGGCGGATCCAGGGGAGGGGGCGGTATGGGTGATCGTCCCCCTCAATCCCCCCCCCCCCCCCGCCTAAGCTTTCGAGTGGGTGGCGGTCCAGTACATTTTAAGAGATCACGGCTTGCTAACAGAATCAATTAAATATCTATATGATTAAAACTAGTTATTGGTATTTAACCAATCGTTATA